>NC_091159.1:11446191-11466379 GCF_040958095.1 Procambarus clarkii | reverse complement strand
TAGAGCCAGAGCTCCCCCTTCCCCTGCAAGATAAAGCCAGAGCTCCCTCCCCTCCCCTGCAAGATAGAGCCAGATGAACATACCCGCCAATTCCCAGACTTTGTTTCTATTTATCAACATGCACGAGGGCGCCCGGGGTGGAATGGGGCGCTGCGGCCTTAATTAACTTAGTGAGGATTGCCCCGGGCGTGTGAGGTGGATATGAGGAGGCTGAGGCCAGCTGTTTTTACCAGGTGTGCCAGGTGTAGGCCGGGGGGGGGGGGATTAACCCCTCAAAGGCTGACATATGTACACCCATACACACTATACCCCCCCCCCCCCCCCCACACACACACTCACACTAATCCACCACCGCCATCCTCACCAGAGCAACCCTCATATTGGTCCAGCTCTTCACTCGGGTTCGAGTCCCAGCCTAGGCAGAATCAAATGTGCAGAGTTTCGTTCATTTCATGCTTCTGTTCACCTAGCAGTAAATAGGTAACTGAGAATTTATCGGCTGTTATGGGCTGTTTCCTGGGGATTGTGTGTGTGTGTGTGTGTGTGTGTGTGTGTGTGTGTGTGTGTGTGTGTGTGTGTGTGTGTGTGTGTGTGTGTGTGTGTGTGTGTGTGTGTTTACTATTTGTGCCTGCAGAATCGAGCAATTAGCTCTTAGAACCCATCTTTCTGACCAATCTATTTTTCCTCTATTATTTCTACTACACATATTTCTAACACACGCACACATCCCCAGGGAGCAGCCCGTAGCAGCTGCCTAACTCCCAGAGACCTATTTACTGCTACGTAAACAGGGGCATCAGAGTGAAGGAAACTGTGCCCATTTTGCTTCTGCCATCACCGGGAATCGAACCCGGACCCTAGGATTACGAATCCAGAGTGCTGTCTACTCAACTATGAGGCCCCTCAACACAGACACACCGACACGTGTGTGCGTGTGGGTGCTTGCGTGCGCGCGTGTGTGCGCATGTGCATGCTTGCTTGCTCTTCTCCTCACGCAAGGAAGGTGCTGAGCTGACATTGAGTGAGGCATGTGGTGGAAGCATCATCATGTTCATGTAGGGCATACTAATGCCTCATACACACACACACACACACACACACACACACACACACACACACACACACACACACACACACACACACACACACACACACACACACACACACACACATTGGGGCCTCGTAGCCTGGTGGATAGCGCGCAGGGATCGTAATTCTGTGGCGCGGGTTCGATTCCCGCACGAGGCAGAAACAAATGGGCAAAGTTTCTTTCACCCTGAATGCCCCTGTTACCTAGCAGTAAATAGGTACCTGGGAGTTAATCAGGTGTCACGAGCTGCTTCCTGGTGTATGTAAGTGATGTGACAAAAAAAAAAATAGTAGTAGTAGTAGTTAGAAACAGTTGATTCACAGTTGAGAGGCTGGCCGAAAGAGCAGATCTCAACCTCCGCAAGCACAACTTGGTGAATAAAACTAGGTGAATGCACACACACACACACACACACACACACACACACACACACACACACACACACACACACACACACACACACACACACACACCTCTTTCTTGTCTCTCTCTCTCTCTCTCTCTCTCTCTCTCTCTCTCTCTCTCTCTCTCTCTCTCTCTCTCTCTCTCTCTCTCTCTCTCTCTATCTCTCTCTCTCTCTGTCTCCCTCTCTCCCTCTCTCTCTGCCTTCACCTTTATAAGGAGATTACATTTGTAGTGTTAATTTTACAAATACCTAAGGGGTTACTGAGGTATAAATGCAGGTAGGCAACCGCAGCACACCTACAGGTGTGTGTGAACACATGTAAATGGATGCGTTTACACAAGGACGGGAACACCGCCACCCCCAAGATTTATAATTGTGTTTGTTCGTGCATACAGGTGCAGTGTCAGGGCTGTCTGTGTGTTTGTGTAGGTGTATGTTTGTGTACCTTCTCCAGGTATTACCGCCATATTATTCTGATGCACACTGCAGGTAGGCAAACAGGCAGGTAGGAAGGCAAGCAGACAGGCAGGTAGGTAGGCAGGTAGGCAGGCAGGCAGGCAGGTAGGTAGGCAGGTAGGCAGGCAGGCAGGCAGGCAGGCTGGCAGGCAGGCAGGCAGGCAGGTGGACGGGATCCTGAGCCAACAACTCCTGCAAGACTTGACTCCTGGGAGCTGGTAGATGGAAAGGTTGGGGGCCCCAGTGAGGAGGATTTGTGCGACGTGGCCGGTGCTACGTGGAGCGCCTCGGTAGCTCTTGTACTACACCTATTGCATCTATACTACCGGGACTACCTTAAAGGACTCCGAGCGACGACAGCGAGAGTCCCAGGAGCCTATGTCAAGTAAACTATGTCGTCAAGTGTTGACTTGTAGCTTGTGTCCGCCTCCCCTGAGTATTTACCTCGGGTTGTACCAGCCTCTCTGCTGCCATTTTTTACCCGGACGTAATATCTTCCAAAGACATGTTCTTACGCGTCTTCTTTCAAGTCCTGACAGATATATACTACGGCTTGTTGAACAAGAGTCACCGCTATATCATGTTGTTATAGTTGGGGCAGGAGACTCGCTCGCCCTTCTGACACCTTGTGTGTATATCATGATTTGTCTCGCGAGACGCTCTTAATGCCCCGACAATTTATGCCCCCGAGGGGCTTTGAGGTCGAGAGACACGGTTATTGCCCCCATCGTCCTCTTACCTGCCAGTATTATCACCATCACCTGTTGTTGTTGTTGTTTGGGCCGCGGGTGTTTGGGTGAGTTGTTTATCGCGGGAGTCGCTGACGGGGATGAGATAATGCATTTGGTTTAGCTGTCATCTTTCCCTCTCGGGGCTCGCGGCCGTAACTCGCGCCCCTTGATGTATCTTATTGCCCAGCGCCCTTCTGTGTGTTGGGTGGTGCTTGGGCGCGAGCGTGCGGTGACGCCCGCGCGCGCGTGTGGGCCATGATGCCTCACTCTCGTATATTAGGTCCCAGATGTTTTTGTGCCTGTCAAGCGCGGTATTGGATCGTTTGGTATATTATATGTGCGAATAATTGCTTTCTTTTTTTACCCTAATGTTTTGAGACTTGGGTGACTAATAGGTACACTTAGTGAGTGTCTTGGAGGTGTTGAGTGTTACAGCTGAGAACACGAGGCTGAGAGGGTGGGAGGGGGGGGGAGGGAAGGTGGATGTACTGGTGCTGGTGTAAAGGGTTACAGAGGCACATGGGAGGAGAGATTCATTATGTGCCTTTGTAACCCTTTCCACCATCGCCCACAGAATGGGTATGGGGTTCATAGCAAATGACTAAACTAGCTGGTCTCTACCCCTAAAAACCACTTAAGGGTTACACCCTTGTGGGTGTTGGGCACCATCCTTCCTCTGGTTTTTGTCCTCTTGAGAAGTCGAGCTTAATTCATAGGTTATGAACAAATCCACAAGGGCCGTGACAAGGATTCGAACCAACGTCCGAGAGCATCCCAGACGCTGCCATAATCGACTGAGCTACGACAGAGACAGAGTTCATAGGTTATATTAATGTAAATATTTGTCACAAATGAACTCGTTATTATTATAATAAAATATATATCATCCAATCTGCAAATCTTTCTCTGAATATTGGCGAGGGAGCTTAAAGAAAGCGTTAACTCATGCCTTACACGCTTCTTGTTGTTTAAGATTCGCTACTTGCAACAAAGAGTTCCAAATAGCACGGGCTGTGGTGAGCCCGTTGTAGACTTACCTGGCCCAGGAGCGGGGGCCTTACCCACGTGCAGCGTTTCCTAGTGGTGGCTGTGAAGGCCTGTCACAGGTCCCCTAGTGGCGGCCCTGCCACACCGGACTGGGCACAGGCTGTGTGCGCGCACAGGCGTCTCCACGGTAATTTGTCAGGAATACATTTGAATGCTAATGAGTCTTAGAGTTGGGAGGTGACGAGAGAGGGAGAGAGAGAGGGAGAGATAGATAGATAGATAGATAGATAGATAGATAGATAGATAGATAGATAGATAGATAGATAGATAGATAGATAGATAGATAAAGTAACTATCAAGAGAAAGCACATGACCATTACGCGTATGCAGCACTTGGGAGGGATATGAGGATAATGATTTAGGAGTGGAGTGAGAGGACTGGTGCCCAACCACTTGGATTCTCGGGGGGGATTGAGCGCCGACCTGCAAGGAGCGTGACGGCTCTACCGTCTCGCCCAAGCGGCTGACAAGAGAGGGGGAGGGAGGTGTAGACAGCTGCAAGACGGCTGGCTGCTCCTGCTTCAGCAACAGGAGTGAGAGAGTTATTTATCTGAGGCAGCCTCCCTCCCTCCCTCACGTGGTAGGTCTTGTAGCCCGGGACCCTCTGTATCTTGTCCAGCTGGTGCACACACACACCCTCGCCAGCTGGTGCACACACACACCCTCGCCAGCTGGTGCACACACACACACCCTCGCCAGCTGGTGCACACACACACCCTCGCCAGCTGGTGCACACACACACCCTCGCCAGCTGGTGCACACACACACCCTCGCCAGCTGGTGCACACACACACCCTCGCCAGCTGGTGCACACACACACACCCTCGCCAGCTGGTGCACACACACCCTCGCCAGCTGGTGCTTCACCTCACCCTACTGGTTATTGACCAGTAGTATTACATCATGCCGGCGGGTGTGGCTCGTTCACGCCCGTCTTGTGTGTTAGGCACGCCAAGCCTGCATAATCAGCCCACCGGGTATGAATGACTCGTGTAACGCTATAACGTTACACGAATATTTAACCTGTAACGCTATCACGTGGTGTTATTACCACGTGGTGTCACTAGGGACATCACCTTACACTTGGGGCACGTGAATATCCGCGTTTTCATTGAGGGATAAATTCACACTGAAAAGCAAATATGCGATGGTCGTGTTGTAGAGGTGAGTGCTTCATTAATATCCGCTTGTCGGGTGTTACTTATTGAGTGACGTTGTAATATAGAGCTCACAGCCCCGCTCCTGTGTCAGGTAAGTCCACTACGGGATCACCATAGCCCGTGCTACTTGGAACTTTTTGTTCCCAGTAGCTGAATCTTAAACAACAGCAATACAGAGCTTAACTTACATGAGGTCGAGTTTGAGAGCTCTGCTGTTCTCCTCGCCCGGCTTGTCTGGTGATAAGTTGATCGGTCAGGCTGTTGCTTACAGCGACGGCCCGCAGCAGGTCCACTAATCCATGACAGTCCGGCTAATCTACTACTTCCTACACGAATTTATCCAATTGCCGCTGTGAAAACATCCACGTTCGTTCCGGCAATATTTCTTCCACCTGGTGGAAGTGCGTTCTCGAGCCTTGAGTCGCTGATCTTCATGTAATGTTCTTTGTGTAGTCATATTATGGCGCCAGGGGTTATGGCACCTCTCATGTGGCGCCAGGGGTTATGGCACCTCTCATGTGGCGCCAGGGATTGTGGCACCTCTCATGTGGCGCCAGGAATTGTGGCACCTCTCATGTGGCGCCTGGCATTATGGCACCTCTCATGTGGCGCCTGGCATTATGGCACCTCTCATGTGGCGCCTGGCATTATGGCACCTCTCATGTGGCGCCTGGCATTATGGCACCTCTCGTGTGGCGCTTGGGATTGTGGCACCTCTCATGTGGCGCCAGGGATTGTGGCACCTCTCATGTGGCGCCAGGGATTGTGGCACCTCTCATGTGGCGCCAGGGATTGTTGCACCTCTCATGTGGCACCTGGGATTGTGGCACCTCTCATGTGGCGCCAGGGATTGTGGCACCTGGGATTGTGGCACCTCTCATGTGGTGCTTGGGATTGTGGCACCTCTCATGTGGCGCCAGGGATTGTGGCACCTCTCATGTGGCGCCAGGGATTGTGGCACCTCTCATGTGGCACCTGGGATTGTGGCACCTCTCATGTGGCGCCAGGGATTGTGGCACCTCTCATGTGGCACCTGGGATTGTGGCACCTCTCGTGTGGCGCTTGGGATTGTGGCACCTTTCATGTGGCGCCTGGGATTGTGGCACCTCTCATGTGGCGCCTGGGATTGTGGCACCTCTCATGTGGCGCCTGGGATTGTGGCACCTCTCATGTGGCGCCAGGGATTGTGGCACCTCTCATGTGGCGCCTGGGATTGTGGCACCTCTCATGTGGCGCCAGGGATTGTGGCACCTCTCATGTGGCACCTGGGATTGTGGCACCTCTCATGTGGCGTCAGGGATTGTGGCACCTCTCATGTGGCACCTGGGATTGTGGCACCTCTCATGTGGCGCCAGGGATTGTGGCACACCTCATGTGGCGCCTGGGATTGTGGCACCTCTCGTGTGGCGCCAGGGATTGTGGCACCTCTCATGTGGCGCCTGGGATTGTGGCACCTCTCATGTGGCGCCTGGGATTGTGGCACCTCTCATGTGGCGCCAGGGATTGTGGCACCTCTCATGTGGCGCCAGGGATTGTGGCACCTCTCATGTGGCGCCAGGGATTGTGGCACCTCTCATGTGGCGCCAGGGATTGTGGCACCTCTCATGTGGCACCTGGGATTGTGGCACCTCTCATGTGGCGCCAGGGATTGTGGCACCTCATGTGGCGCCAGGGATTGTGGCACCTCTCATGTGGCGCCAGGGATTGTGGCACCTCTCATGTGGCGCCAGGGATTGTGGCACCTCTCATGTGGCGCCAGGGATTGTGGCACCTCTCATGTGGCGCCAGGGATTGTGGCACCTCTCATGTGGCGCCTGGGATTGTGGCACCTCTCATGTGGCGCCAGGGATTGTGGCACCTCTCATGTGGCGCCAGGGATTGTGGCGCCAGGGATTGTGGCACCTCTCATGTGGCACCTGGGATTGTGGCACCTCTCATGTGGCGCCAGGGATTGTGGCACCTCTCATGTGGCACCTGGGATTGTGGCACCTCTCATGTGGCGCCAGGGATTGTGGCACCTCTCATGTGGCGCCAGGGATTGTGGCACCTCTCATGTGGCACCTGGGATTGTGGCACCTCTCATGTGGCGCCAGGGATTGTGGCACCTCTCATGTGGCACCTGGGATTGTGGCGCCAGGGATTGTGGCACCTCTCATGTGGCGCCAGGGATTGTGGCACCTCTCATGTGGCGCCTGGGATTGTGGCACCTCTCATGTGGCGCCTGGGATTGTGGCACCTCTAGCGTGGCGCCTGGGATTGTGGCACCTCATGTGGCGCCTGGGATTATGGCACCTCATGTGGCGCCTGGGATTGTGGCACCTCTCATGTGGCGCCAGGGATTGTGGCACCTCTAGTGTGGCGCCTGGGATTGTGGCACCTCTCATGTGGCGCCTGGGATTATGGCACCTCTCATGTGGCGCCTGGGATTGTGGCACCTCTCATGTGGCGCCAGGGATTGTGGCACCTCTAGTGTGGCGCCTGGGATTGTGGCACCTCTCATGTGGCGCCAGGGATTGTGGCACCTCATGTGCCACAATCATGTTAGGTGGATGGTTTGGGGGAAGAGAGGTGTTTGGGGGGGGGTAGGGAGGGGTCGCTACTTCAGTAACTGATCCTGTAATTCATGGGTTTCCAACTGTTATCTTCTTGCGTATCGTGCTTAAACTCTTTCAGTGTTGGCCTCGTACAACCTCCCTCTCCCCCCCGCCCCCCCGAAACCTGAGCTAAAACGTGAGTGATATCATTGCTTAAGATAAGTAAGCCTAAGCAAGCATGGCCCCTTCAAGAAAAAGGTTCAATTAAAGTGTTCATATATTAACTAGCACGGGGACGTTGAGCACCGAAATCATCGCAGGGGAACGATGTGAGAGCGTCTCCAAGGCTCCCTGGAATACCCCGGTGTCAGAGCCCCCTCCAAGGCTCCCTGGAATACCCCGGTGTCAGAGCCCCCTCCAAGGCTCCCTGGAATACCCCGGTGTCAGAGCCCCCTCCAAGGCTACTACTCTGGGTGGGGCCCGCCGCCTCCCCACTGTCCGATGTGTGCCTTCATAGCACAATGGGTGACGTGATTTGCCTCAATGGCCAACATTGTAGGTGTCGCGAGTGCCGCCACCCTTCGCTACCTCCCGAGCAATTCTATACAAATTGATGTTTCTTGTCATATCTTACTTTAAACTTTGTATATATATATATTTTATTCTGCAATTTTGTTCTCCGGTCTGTTCCGTTCCCTCATTACTTTGCCCAAGATCTAGGCTCAGAAGAGTTGTTTATAAGATCCATATGACTCGTGTACGCTTAAAGTTTCCATCTGTGTTCTCTTTATCTACTTTATCAGTTTCTCTGGAAATCTTTTAGGTCGTTATTGTATCTTCGATGCAGTCTCGTCAAAAGAGGTGAAGTTCAGTTCCCTCAGCCTGTTCTGATCTAAGCCTCATTGACTAGGTAGAGACGTTTCTAGTTTGGCTTTGTGTTTTATGGCCGGCAAACTCCACAGTGGCCCCTCACATACACCTACATCATGTGCTGAAGGCCTCATTCTCTAGGTTCCTAAATGTTATTCTCGTATTTTTGCCACAGACACACATATACTGATGGTTACCAGATGATGAGAATCTGGCGCAAGGCCATTTCTCCAACCATCTCTGAAACGTCTCCAGGTCGTCCTGCATCTTTGTACAGCCTTCATGTGCTTTGACACATCACAGACACATTAAATGGCATAAGGTTATTACCACAACCTCTTACAAGTCACAAGAACTCTCACAAGTCAAGCCTGGCCTCGGGCCGGGCTTGAGGAGTAGAAGAACTCCCAGAACCCCATCAAGCAGGCATCAACCAGGTATTATCAGGCGAGAGTGACGACTGTTTAACGTCCGTGGATGGAGTGATCTCTGGCACCACCTGTTGAACCTCGGAGCTCTGTCATTCATCTCCAGCTTGACTATACATATTCGGGATGCCAGGTAAGATCGTAAACTTAAATGCTATTTTATAATTGTTGCCTTGTGAAACTTTGATCGCCATTTTTGTGGCGTTTAGACCGATAGTGTCCCCCTAACGAGCCTCTCACACCTTCCACTTGTCAAGATAAACATGACTAGAATGACCTGAACATTAGCGGTGATGCGCACTCCGGGGAGAGAAACAGACGGAGAGTCCGTTATCACGACCCTCCGGACAGCTTCCGGGAGATGCACAGCTTCCTGTGTGCATGGATGAGGGGGAGGGGGGCTTACCTCTGTGTCTGCTGTGATTCTCGAGCAGTGCTTTACTGCTCTTGAAACTGTGACAGGAAGTTGTCTTCTGTTATCTCCTCATTTGTTCATGACGTGATGGAGGGAGGGAGGGAGGGAGGGAGACCCCAAGATGGAGGGATATACCTAAAATCCCAGTTGTGCAGCAGACAGGCTCTCCTTCAATACTTCCCTTTAAGGAGTGTTGGTGCGTAGAGTGGCTGGCTACTGTCCATGTGGTTGCCGGCTCGAGACTCCGGGTGTCCAGGTGAATGAAATCTATATAATATATTCCAGTAGCTTGCACAGTATCCGAGTGTGGTGCGTGAGAGAGCCGGGTAACAGACGAGGACACTCAACGTGTCTCCTGCCCATGACAGACTCAACACACTCGGGGGGAGGTAATGTGGAGACCAGTACTGATGCTGCCTTGTCTTGCGTTATTGAGCCAAAGTTGGGAGGCAGGTTAGGCGGTATGAATTATGCATGCTGCCTCGACCCCTTCCTTGTCGTGCCGGTGTTGCGCCCCAGTTTGACTTAATGTCCTCTCCTTCCCACTCTCTTCTTGCAAATTAAATGGCAAATGGGAGTGAGAGGAAGGAATGTAATAAGACAAGTGGAAGTGTAGGAAACTACGACTGAATGTAGGCAGGGAGGCAGGCTGGCAGACAGGCAGGGAAGCAGGCAGGCAGGGAGGTCAGGCAGACAAGCCGAGAACAGGAGTGCTTAGATTGTGGGATGTCCGACTGAACGAGGCATGGCAGGAAGTGCAAAATAGCCTCGTTGAAAAACAGAGGTGCAATACGTACGCGGAATCATGAAAGTCCAAGACTGTTCAACATTCCCCCTCGCGATCTCTAAATGACAACCTGATAAACACCTCCAAAGGATACCTGATCAACCAGACTGTGATTCATATGGCAGGCTACGAACAGCGGCGTCGAACAGCCTGGTTGACAAAACAACCAACCAGGACACCTGATGAGAACGAGGCCGGAGGTACGTTAATCCTCGGAACCACCTCAAGGAACCACCGCAAGGAACCACCACAAGGAACCACAAGGAACCAACACAAGGAACCACCACAAGGAACCACCACAAGGAACCACCACAAGGAACCAACACAAGGAACCACCACAAGGAACCAACACAAGGAACCACCACAAGGAACCACCACAAGGAACCACCACAAGGAACCACCACAAGGAACCACTACAAGGAACCACTACAAGGAACCAACACAAGGAACCACCTCAAGGAACCACCGCAAGGAACCACAAGGAACCAACACAAGGAACCACCACAAGGAACCACCACAAGGAACCACCACAAGGAACCAACACAAGGAACCACCACAAGGAACCAACACAAGGAACCACCACAAGGAACCACCACAAGGAACCACCACAAGGAACCACCACAAGGAACCACCACAAGGAACCACCACAAGGAACCACCACAAGGAACCACCACAAGGAACCAACACAAGGAACCACCACAAGGAACCAACACAAGGAACCACCACAAGGAACCACCACAAGGAACCACCACAAGGAACCACCACAAGGAACCACCACAAGGAACCAACACAAGGAACCAACACAAGGAACCACCACAAGGAACCACCACCAAGGAACCACCACAAGGAACCACCACAAGGAACCACCACAAGGAACCACCACCAAGGAACCACCGCAAGGAACCACCACAAGGAACCACCACAAGGAACCACCACCAAGGAACCACCACAAGGAACCACCACAAGGAACCACCACCAAGGAACCACCACAAGGAACCACCACAAGGAACCACCACCAAGGAACCACCACAAGGAACCACCACCAAGGAACCACCACAAGGAACCACCACAAGGAACCACCACAAGGAACCACAACAAGGTAAACTCAACAAACAGCCGTAAAAGCTTACCACTTGCCGCTACGAGAATCATCCTGCTCTCGCCTGAGGAGGATAGAGTTATGAGACAAAAGCTGGCTGGTGTGTAAAGGATGACAGAGCTGTACCATCATACTAGACAGTACCACGGAGAGGGAGCACGACCTCACTATACGACGTTATACGACATGGTATATACGTCATTTATTATTATTTATACGACCAGCAGGGATAAAATAAAAAAAAGTGTTCTTTTTACCATGTCGTGGCCTAGTCGGTTCAGGCGTGTCTGGGAGTACCCAACGCATAGGTTCGAATCCTTGCCACAACTCCTCTGGTTGTTCTCATATAAAGAGTTATTATATGACGTCTAAACACCCGGGTGACCGCGTTTGACATTTTGTGGGTCAAAACAAACAAATGTTTGATATTAAAAGTCGTAAGGAATGTGAACAAAATGATTGCAATGAAATATTTGGCACAGAACAACTGGAAAATGCACTTGAGGTAAAGTTCAAGTATGTTTATTGAGACAAGAAAGAAATACATCTCAAAGATATAGAGTAGCTTAGGCTATTTCTACCCCCTCAAACTTGAGTTAAATATGACATACTGTGTAGGGATGCGCTGGGTGGACCTTCAAAGGGGGAGATATTCGGAGGAAATGTGGCGGGTTAACAACAAAGAACCTTGGGGCTGGGCTGGGGAGAGTTTGGTCACGCCACTTGAGTGACCTTCCAGGAAATAGCGTGTCGAGACGGTGTGAATTATCAAGTGAATTGTGTTAGTTCATGTGTATATTAAATGATTTAAAGGCGTATTTGTTCTTGCAATCCTATAATCATACTGTATACTTTACATGCAATTATCCCTAAGTGTTGCAAATGCACGGGTTACGTATTACCATATTCTTCCGGAGGCCCTTATTTCTCAGGCCCTTATTTCTCAGGCCCTTATTTCTCAGGCCTATTTGACCTTTTCAAATAGGAACTGCCTATTCCTAAATTTTATAAACTTCCATTCGTGAAAAAAATTGGCAGCTTCTCCAGACACCAGTCTTTTACATCAGTTTGTCCAACCACTTGGGCTGGACGGTAGAGCGACGGTCTCCCTTCATGCAGGTCGTCGTTCAATCCCCGACCGTCCAAGTGGTTGGGCACCATTCCTTTCCCCGTCCCATCCCAAATCCTTATCCTGACCCCTTCCAAGTACCATATAGTCTTAACGGCTTCGCGCGTTCCCTTGATAACCCCCCCCCCCAACTCCCTCCCAATCAAAGACAAAAACACCAAGTTATCTCCAAGCAGGCCAGGCCGGGTTTGGGGAGAACAACTCTCATAACCCACTACAGGTAAACTCCTGGTAGGTATACACACCAACACGAAAGATTGCTTCAACTTTTAATCCCAACAATTGTCTACTGGACCGTGAGGTTCACTAAAGTTTCATTTTTTTTACAGCGAAAGCGTTTGATCCACAAGAGGATGATGAGGATCGTTCAGTGGTTGCCTCTGTTTCAACCTCGTAGTAAAGTTTCCTGTGGGAGGGAGGAAGGGAAGGAGGAAGGGAAGGAGGAAGGTGGAATGGAGGGAGTTGGGACGAGGTAGGGAGGAGCCAGAGAGCCACAGTGGAGTAGCCAGGGGGGGAAATTATGGGGTCTGAGGGGAGGTGGATAATGAACAAGGGGTATAACATGGAATTATGGTGATTGAGAGAAGATGGATAATGAACAAGAGATAAAACAGGAGAGAGAGAGAGTGAGAGAGTATAGAAGAGGAGGGGAAAAGAGGCGAAGCGGAGGGTGAAAGGGTTGCAAACTCTGCCATAATAGTAACTGATGGCCTGATGATGGCGAGGGAATTGCTGTATAAAGATTAATGTTCCTTGACAAATTGAGATGACAATTGAGGCTGCTCGGGTGAGTAATAGTAGTACATTTAACTTGCATCATATGATAAATCAAAGGGTTTTTGTCTAGACGTGTGTGTGTGTGTGTGTGTGTGTGTGTGTGTGTGTGTGTGTGTGTGTGTGTGTGTGTGTGTGTGTGTGTGTGTGTGTAAGTGTTACTATTTGTGCCTGCAGAGTTGAGCATTTTGCTCTTGGGCCCCGCCTTTCGAACCGCCAGTTGTTTAATACAATGACTCCCGACCCGTATTCTCGATCATACCTGCTAGGTCAACTATTTTTTTTTTATTATTATTATTTTCTACCACAGACGTGGCCACACCCGCAGGATGCAATCCACAACAGCCGTGTAGCTACATGATACCTAGTTTACTTCTAGGAATTCAGATGCATCAGGTGAGAGGAAACGTTGCCTAAACGCTTCTGTCCTACCGCGGGAGGGGGGGGAGTATAGAACACCCCCCTCACCTCCACACAGACATACATAAAGCAGAGGCAGCACTAAAGTTATTGTGGCGTTACATATTTGTTTTACGAGGAAAATCCTTTTATTATTTGAATGTCTTTTTTTTCCCCTTTGTCGGTCTCCTTGACGGGTTGATAGAAAGAGAAAACTTGTCAAGAGAAAACTAGATTGTTTTCTTCAAGAAGTGTCGGACCAACTGGGCTGTGGTGGATATGCGGGCCTGCGGGCCGCTCCAAGCAACAGCCTGTTGGACCAAACCCTCACAAGTCAAGCCTGGCCTCGGGCCGAGCTTCGGGAGTAGAAGAACTCCCAGAACCCCATCAAGCAGGTATCAACCAGGACTATCGTGCATATATTGACGTAATGGACAAGTAGAAAGTAAGGGTGGACAAGTAGAAAGTTTTGCCCGAAACGCTTTGCGTATTAGAGGCTTTAGGTTATGTATGTACTAGCTCTATCTATAAAGCCATTATTTTTGTATCTCATCGTCTGTGTATGTACTCTTCCTGAATAAAAAAAATTATTTTAATTTTTTTTAATTTGGTACTATTGAATTTGGACAAACCGGAAAAGGATTTTTATTTATGTTGCTAATAGGGGCCTCGTAGCCTGGTGGATAGCGCGCAGGACTCGTAATTCTGTGGCGCGGGTTCGATTCCCGCACGAGGCAGAAACAAATGGGCAAAGTTTCTTTCACCCTGAATGCCCCTGTTACCTAGCAGTAAATAGGTACCTGGGTGTTAGTCAGCTGTCACGGGCTGCTTCCTGGGGGTGGAGGCCTGGTCGAGGACCGGGCCGCGGGGACACTAAAAAAAAAAGCCCCGAAATCATCTCAAGATATAACTCAAGATATAATAAAACCTAATCTAATCCTCCTAATTATGGAGATGCTGTGATTCCATGCCTAAGCCTAATGCAGGCTATCTAAGGCCTAATATATATAACACATATATGATGACCAAACCACACGTCTCAAAATGAAGACACGATGACGTATGTGGCTGCAGATATGGTCATCATATCTTCAGCTTCAAACTCAAATTCATCGCACGGTAGCCACGTTATTGTGACTCATCGTCTGCCGAGTATATGTATGTATTAAACTAAGTCTTGGCCTCTGCTTTGGCATCAAAATTGTAACTTTGTTGAATTGTATGAATGTCTATTGCAAATTGTCTGTGTACTTAGTTATAATAGTACTTGTGTGTACGTCTGGTAATATACTGCATGTGTAAGGCCAGAAATGAATTAGGGAGCCGGTCGGCCGAGCGGACAGCACGCTGGACTTGTGATCCTGTGGTCCTGGGTTCGATCCCAGGCGCCGGCGAGAAACAATGGGCACAGTTTCTTTCACCCTATGCCCCTGTTACCTAACAGTAAAATAGGTACCTGGGTGTTAGTCAGCTGTCACGGGCTGCTTCCTGGGGGTGGAGGCCTGGTCGAGGACCGGGCCGCGGAGACACTAAAAAGCCCCGAAATCATATGAAGATAACCTCAAGATAACCGCTCACAGGATGAGTATGGGGTGCACAATAAACTAGCCGCCTCCGGCGGCAACAATCAATCAATCGTGCTACTTAATGGGTGGGCGGCATGAGACTTACGCTACGGGATTGTTTTGGTGTGGGGTGGTTGGGGTGGTGGGGTGTAGGGGGGGACCGGCGTGGGAAGGTAACAACGGGGGAGGGTGGTTGTTGAGGATTGTTGTCGTCAGACTACTTGTAGGGATAGAGGACAATCTCCCGTTCTGTGGTGGATCTAATTGTGATGAAGGTGAGAGTTGGAACCTTTGATTATGGGGAGATTATGGTGAGGGGTGGGAGGGGAGGTGGTTGACAGGAATAAGGGGGGGGGGTGGAGATAATCCAGGACGATCTGGAGTTTCAAGAGGAGTTTTTCACCATGAACAAGAAGAGCACTAGAACAAGTAATGGTGTTTGGGCCACAGGAACACTGAAGCCAAGGACGGGATCATGCGGTTCGTCTGAGACGTTCTCAAGAGCCTAACTTGAGCACATGTGGGGTTGCGAGGGATGAGAGTGAGAGTTGAGGGTTGTCAGACAAGGGCCCGAGTGTCGTCGGGGGGTTATCGTGACATGGTCAAATACCGTTGCAACGTTCTTGGTCATGATTACCGAGTCTGCTCAGTCGCTCAGCAAGATTGTGCGCTGATAATGGGGTAGTGTGTCTTATCTGTTGCAAGAGTTGTATATACCTTGTCATGGCAAGGTGCAAGTGTTAGGTATGTGTTGGAAGTAGCGCTTGGAAGGGTGAGGATATGCCCGTTGAGTGTCTTGGGAGTACCTCTGGGTCCACTATAACACATCTCAAGATTTATGGCCAGCTCTCACCTATGTTGTCCCACGTCAGATTACACACCATCTTACCCAGGATGTAGTTCCTCCTCCTCACCCCCATCCTTGTTATCCTTCTCACTCCACCCCTCCATCTCTCTCAACTTCCTTCCCTCCCTCCTACCTCCCACCTCTCCCTCCCTCCCTCCCTCCTGCCGCTGATTCACTGTATATTAACGCAATATGAGGGCGAGAGCTGTGTTTTTCTTCATTTCTTTTTAGTCGTCAAGAGTTAAGATTCGTCTTCATTTATATTCTTTTCATATATTTCGTTGAATTATTTTCTCCTCTTGATGTAGATCCGTCTCTTATTGTTCTTTCTTCGCCAGTCTTGTTCTCCTTATTTAGTTTGTCATTGTTTTGTTAGTCTTTTGTATATTGAGAATATAACGGCGAGGCTTTTGGGCTTTCTCGTGAGGAAACATACTGAAGCGCCTTATTCGTGGAGGGAAGGAGAGGACAAGGAAGAAGAGAGAAAGATGGAGAAGAGAGGAAGGTGGAGAAGAATAGAGAAGAGGTATAATAATGAGAAGAGAAATATTTATAAGTATGAAGAAGGGAAGGAGAATGAAAATAATAAATGAGGATGAGGAGAAGGTAGGAGGAGAGGAGGATGAGGAGAAGGAAGAACAAGTGGGAGAGGAGGAGGAGGAGGTCAGGCCTGCGACACGGGGGGGTTAGAGAGTCCTGGAGCAACAATGGCTTTAAAATTTCACTTTGAGAAAGATGTTTGAGAGGTTGGGCGCGTCGCTCCCGGGCGGCTGCGGGAGAGCGGGTAATAATTTTGGCGGTGTGGTAGGTAAATAAATCCTGTGTGTGTGTGTGTGTGTGTGTGTGTGTGTGTGTGTGTGTGTGTGTGTGTGTGTGTGTGTGTGTGTGTGTGTGTGTGTGTGTGTGTGTGTTTACTAGTTGTGTTTTACGGGGGTTGAGCTTTGCTCTTTCGGCCCGCCTCTCAACTGTCAATCAACTGTTTACTAACTACACTAACTACTTTTTTTTTTTTTTTTTTTTCACACCACGCACACCCCAGGAAGCAGCCCGTGACAGCTGACTAACTCCCAGGTACCTATTTACTGCTAGGTAACAGGGGCACTTAGGGTGAAAGAAACTTTGCCCATTTGTTTCTGCGGGAATCCCTCGTGCGGGAATCGAACCCGCGCCACAGAATTACGAGTCCTGCGCGCTATCCACCAGGCTACGAGGCCCCACTGTGTGTGTGGGGGGGGGGGGTCGCCTCCTGGGGCAACTTGTGAACATTTAGAGGGTGGTCCCAAGGGCTCTCTCTCTCTCTCTGTCTCTCTCTCTCTCTCTCTCTCTCTCTCTCTCTCTCTCTCTCTCTCTCTCTCTCTCTCTCTCTCTCTCTCTCTCTCTCTCTCTCTCTCTCTCTCTCTCTCTCCCCCCCCCCCCCCTCCCCCCCCTCCCCCATTTGTTCCTTGTTTACTGTTACTGTGGCTTTTTCTTCTCCTTTCAGTCAGGTTCTTGTTAGGAATGAGTCTATACCGTCTGGAAGATTGTTTACATATATCAGAAACTGGACTAGGTCTAAATACAGAGAGAGAGCCCTGTGGGTCTCCGCTGGTGACATCTCACCACAGATGTTTCACCCCTCACAGTTACTTGCTGTTGTTCTTGTTGTTTTAGATTAAGCTACTTGGAACAAAATGTTCAAGTAGCACGGGCTATAGTGAGCCCGTAATTGAATTCGGTTATTCACTATAACTTTGTCACTGTGATATTTGAGTCAAAGTTTTAAAGGAAGGTAGAGTTTCCTTCTTATCGATCTCTTTGTAGTCTTTTGTTTTAATAACGTTGTATTGGTCGCAGATATAGATGCACAGTGTTCACTAGTGTGTCCCATTCTTCAACTGTTTTTTTTTAAACTATTGTATTCGCTGTGGAAATTGCATTTAATGCAGCTGCTACTGTTGGTTAAATGTTGAGTTTAATGCGCAGGGCTTCAGTTGCTTCACATTCCAGTAAGTACTGTAATAGTGGCATTTCTGCATCTGCACAGATATGCACCCAGATATTTCTGCACAGATATGACACTCTTAAGTATTGGGTTTATTACCTCCCAGCAACATTTGTAACTAAGTCTGAGTCTGTGTATGGCTACTGCAATGTCTCTGGATAGGTTTTTGCCAGGCTTGAATGAGTAGTACCCAGTGACGTGTTCATACCACATCACAGTGGATCTTCCTTCCGCTACATTGGTTCTGTGGCGACTTTTGATAGTTGGGAGTATTTTCTTCTTGATTTGCTCCTTAATCTGTTTCTTGCAACCCTTCCTGCAAATAGACAGTACGTTTTAATACTAAATGTAATAAGTACATTCCTGACTGCATAGTACATAAATACACTTAATTATGCTGTTATATTTACCTCGCCATATATTCTCATTTTCTGTTAATACACTCAAAATTTTTAGGTTGAAGTTTTCGTGTTTAATTCTATATATACAAGTTTTAAATATAAAGAATTTCATTTTCAGTTTTATTAAACAATAGAGATTTTATATAAAATTTAAAAATATCTTGAGTTACTTTATAATATATTGAAAGACTTAGTTTTTGTTTTATTAGATTTATAAAATTGTAATATCAATATAGCTGTAATTTAAGTACTAATTGTAATTAAGAAGCAATAAATGATGTTTACATCCTTGTCCTCCTACACTCCCAAGGTTAGGTTAGGTCGTGGTTTTCTATACAGCTTTTCAGGTAAACTCTAATATTCACAATATTTTGGAGCGATGCTGGCGATTAAGTGTATTTATGTACTATGCTGATAGTCAGGATTGTACTTATTACATTTAGTATTAAAACGTACTATCTATTCGGAGGATAAACTGGTTTCTTGTTGCTTAGATACTCCGTTATTCACTGGAGCACCTTACCTTTTATTCCTGCCTGTTTCTCCAACTTTTGTAAGTCTTTTATGTGTGTGTGTGTGTGTGTGTGTGTGTGCTCACCTATTTGTGCTTGCGGGGGTTGAGCTTTGGCCCTTTGGTCCCGCCTCTCAACTGGTGTACAGATTCCTGAGCCCTGTGTGTGTGTGTACTCACCTAGTTGTGTTTGCGGGGGTTGAGCTCTGGCTCCTTGGTCCAGCCTCTCAACCGTCAATCAACAGGTGTACAGATTCCTCAGCCTATCGGGCTCTATCATATCTACACTTGAAACTGTGTATGGAGTCAGCCTCCACCACATCACTTCCTAATGCATTCCATTTGTCAACCACTCTGACACTAAAAAAGTTCTTTCTAATATCTCTGTGGCTCATTTGGGCACTCAGTTTCCACCTGTGTCCCCTTGTGCGTGTGCCCCTTGTGTTAAATAGACTGTCTTTATCTACCCTATCAATTCCCTTCAGAATCTTGAATGTGGTGATCATGTCCCCCCTAACTCTTCTGTCTTCCAGCGAAGTGAGGTTTAATTCCCGTAGTCTCTCCTCGTAGCTCATACCTCTCAGCTCGGGTACTAGTCTGGTGGCAAACCTTTGAACCTTTTCCAGTTTAGTCTTATCCTTAACTAGATATGGACTCCATGCTGGGGCTGCATACTCCTTAACTAGATATGGACTCCATGCTGGGGCTGCATACTCCAGGATTGGCCTGACATATGTGGTATACAAAGTTCTGAATGATTCTTTACACAAGTTTCTGAATGCCGTTCGTATGTTGGCCAGCCTGGCATATGCCGCTGATGTTATCCGCTTGATATGTGCTGCAGGAGACAGGTCTGGCGTGATATCAACCCCCAAGTCTTTTTCCTTCTCTGACTCCTGGAGAATTTCCTCTCCCAGATGATACCTTGTATCTGGCCTGTGTGTGTGTGTGTGTGTGTGTGTACTCACCTATTTGTGCCTGCAGGATCGCGCTCTAGCTCTTGGACCACGCAATTCTTGAGGTTATCTTGAGATGATTTCGGGGCTTTTTAGTGTCCCCGCGGCCCGGTCCTCGACCAGGCCTCCACCCCCAGGAAGCAGCCCGTGACAGCTGACTAACACCCAGGTACCTATTTTTACTGCTAGGTAACAGGGGCATAGGGCGAAAGAAACTTTTACCCATTGTTTCTCGCCGGCGCCTGGGATCGAACCCAGGACCACAGGATCACAAGGCCAGTGTGCTGTCCGCTCGGCCGACCGGCTCCCTAACCAATTTATTTTTCTTCTATTATGTCTACTTCATATACATTTATCTTTTACACGCACACATCCCCAGGAAGCAGCCCGTAGCAGCAGTCAAACTACCAGGTACAAATATACTGCTAGGTGAACAGAGGCACCAGGGTAAAAGAAACTCTGCCCATTTGTTTCTGCCTCTGCCGGGGAGCGAAGCCGGGCCCGTAGAACTACGACCCCAGAGCGCTGTCCACTCAGCCGTGAGGCTGTGTGTGTTTGTGTGTGTGTGTGTGTTTTGGTGGGGGGAGGGGGTGGACCAGCTT
>NC_091159.1:11433691-11436191 GCF_040958095.1 Procambarus clarkii | reverse complement strand
GTGTGTATGTGTGTGTGTGTGTATGTGTGTGTGTGTGTATGTGTGTGTGTGTGTATGTGTGTGTGTGTATGTGTGTGTGTGTATGTGTGTGTGTGTGTATGTGTGTGTGTGTATGTGTGTGTGTGTGTATGTGTGTGTGTGTGTATGTGTGTGTGTGTGTGTGTATGTGTGTGTATGTGTATGTGTGTATGTGTGTGTGTGTATGTGTGTGTGTGTGTGTATGTGTGTGTGTGTGTATGTGTGTGTGTGTGTGTGTGTGTATGTGTGTGTGTGTGTGTATGTGTGTGTGTGTGTATGTGTGTGTGTGTGTATGTGTGTGTGTGTGTATGTGTGTGTGTGTGTATGAGGTTGGATAGCGTCTCTTGCTGAGAGGAAGTGGTGTTGGTGGTTGTGGTGGTGTTGATGGTGGTGGTGGTGTTGATGGTGGTGGTGGTGTTGTTGATGGTGGTGGTGGTGTTGATGGTGGTGGTGGTGGTGTTGGTGGTTGTGGTGGTGTTGATGGTGGTGGTGGTGGTGTTGGTGGTGGTGGTGGTGTTGATGGTGGTGGTGGTGGTGTTGATGGTGGTGGTGGTGTTGATGGTGGTGGTGGTGGTGTTGGTGGTTGTGGTGGTGTTGATGGTGGTGGTGTTGGTGGTGGTGGTGGTGTTGATGGTGGTGGTGGTGGTGTTGGTGGTGGTGGTGGTGTTGATGGTGGTGGTGGTGGTGTTGATGGTGGTGGTGGTGTTGATGGTGGTAGTGGTGTTGATGGTGGTGGTGGTGTTGATGGTGGTGGTGGTGGTGTTGATGGTGGTAGTGGTGTTGATGGTGGTAGTGGTGTTGATGGTGGTGGTGGTGTTGATGGTGGTGGTGGTGGTGTTGATGGTGGTAGTGGTGTTGATGGTGGTGGTGGTGGTGTTGATGGTGGTAGTGGTGTTGATGGTGGTGGTGGTGGTGTTGATGGTGGTGGTGGTGGTGTTGATGGTGGTGGTGGTGGTGTTGATGGTGGTGGTGGTGTTGATGGTGGTAGTGGTGTTGATGGTGGTGGTGGTGTTGATGGTGGTGGTGGTGTTGATGGTGGTAGTGGTGTTGATGGTGGTAGTGGTGTTGATGGTGGTGGTGGTGTTGATGGTGGTAGTATTGGTGGTACTAATAGTGCTGTTGATGGTGGTGTGTTAGTGTTTATTTTGTTGAAGGATGTAGGTGTTTGTTGATGGTTATAAATGGAAAACACGGTATAAACCTGTAGTGGATATGTGGGCCTGCGGGCCGCTCCAAGCAACAACCTGTTGGACAAAGTTATCACAAGTCGACGGCCGGGCTCGGGCAGTAGCATAACTCCCAGAACCCTCTCCAGGTATGCTGCAGGTATCCAGGCACGACTGTAGAACACGGTACAAACATCTGAGGCAACGATGGAGGTCTTGAACGAGACATGCTGGGAGGTAGCTGGCGAATGTGTCCCCTATTCAAAGGGAGAAGAATGGAAGACATGGATCAAATAGATGGCTGTAAGGAAGCCACGGGCATACAAGCAGGGAGGCATGCACAAGTTACAAGAACACGCATGTGAAATGTCGCTGGGACCACACTGGAATCTTTCAAGAGAGAAGTGTACAAGTTTTTGCGGGATTTACCGGATCAGCCAGACTGTGATGGCAAAGTGGCCAGGCGGGTTACGAAGACAAAGTAGCATTATAGACCTGGCAGCCAGCAGATAAGCTACCGCAGGACGAGAAACAGTATCGTAATCATTTACAGGGATTCTAACCCTCCCTTTCCCATCCCATTTCCTTACATAACGCCTCAAGAAAGATATAACAATATAGGAAAACATTAAAATGATTGCACATGAGGAGCGGTAAAAGGTAAAGAGGTAGTAGAGGTTTATATGCAGTAAAGCCGAGCGTGAATAGTTGATGTGTTGCGAACAAAAGATGGCAGTCAGCTCTTAAGTATGCCAGAGCAATAAAGGTTCAAGCAAAGAGAGTAGCAGTAGACGGGAGGTATATTATAGTGGTGAGAGGCGGCACTAGGCGGTAAGCAAGTGTTGGCGGGCCCCGTGTCCAAACAAACAGCGGCCGGGATCCACCTTTGTGCTCCGCTAACAATGGAGATTAGTGCGCGAGTGAAGGCGCCATACAGGTGGTGGCGGTGGTGGCATTTATCTCTGGAATTACTCCCGCCGCTGGCCTGCGAGCAGGTGGTGATGGGGTGCTCCCACCACCACCACCACCACCACTGGGACAAGAATGGCCAGCACTGGTATCTGAGCTTTGAGATCGGTGGTGGAGGTGGTAGAAGGTGAAGGGTGATGGGTGGAGGGTGTAGTGGAGTGTGGCGGTATGGGTGGAGGAGGGGGCTGGCTTCACGCCTGGCTGCCCCTCACTTATTCACGCTGAATCAATCAGCTAGCTGATTCGTCACGCTGTTTTCACCCGCTTGCCTTCTGCCTTCCCGCCCTCACTCTAACCCTCACAACTCCTTTGTTTTTTCTGCCTTCGTGCAACTCATTCCACTTATT
>NC_091159.1:11423691-11431191 GCF_040958095.1 Procambarus clarkii | reverse complement strand
TATCCTGTTCCTCTCCCACCTTCTCCCTCCTCTCTCTACCTATCTCTCACTCTCCCTATCCCTGTCCCTCTCTCCCTCTCCCCCCACGTGGCAGACGATCCCCTCCACATTTTATCTCCCTCGCAATGCTCTTTATTCTTCTCTCCCGCAGCGACAATTCACTTTGCGTGATTCATCCATTTATATAATTTAGTTTGTGTTGCCTTTCTACCCTTCCTCTTTTGGTCGGTGTTCAGTTACCTTCCTCTTTATGCTCCGTCTTCTGCGCCGTCTTGTGTCTCTTCGGCGGCGTCCTTGCTACCGTGTGTGGTGGGTGGCAGTATGGTTTACGTCGGGAACATGTGTATCTTCTCGGGTCTCACGCAACTTCAGCTTCCAATCAGGCGAGAAGTCGCCCACGTTTTTTTTTTTCCTGGGTCGTTATAGTCGTTCCGTCGTTCTGTCCATCGTCGTCTTCAATCTGGAAGTCGCCGCGTTTTACTGGCTTTTGTTTCTCCTTGGCGCTTTTCGCCTCTTCAAAATTTTGATTGAGAGTCCTCGTGTGTGTATTGGACGTTGGGTGGGGGGGGGGGGGTTGAGTGGTTCTTTGTATGTATATATATATTTTTGTGTGTGTGTATTTGTGGATGTGTTGCTGTGGGTTGTTGAATTTCCACACGTGGGTTGTGGTAGTGTGTGTGTGTGTGTTTACACGATAACATATCTGGAGAAATAGTCTGTATTCGGATAGGCGTGGGGGGGGGGGGGGGGGGGAGTTGCGTGAGTGCTTACTTGAGTGTGTCGCTACTTGCTGCTGTTGTCAAGCCCAGCCAGACTGCGCAGGCGCTGACAAAGTGGCGCAACATTTAAAGTTGTCATGCGTATATACGGAATGTTGAGTCAAGTGTGTGTGAGCGCGGCTAGCATAATGGCCGTATATCAGGGTTTAAACTATAGTAAAACTATAGTGTATAGTTTTATAGTATATATATCGTATTATAGTGGTTGTGTGAAGGTTGTACGCTGGGGCCGTCACCACAACACTTCACCCCAGTATGTACAAAATCTGGACTATTTTAGTCGGTACAAGGCAACAGTCTTTTGATTAGTTATCACAAGAAATGGCTGACCCCAGGCTGGCCGTGGGGAGTAGAACTCTCGGAACCAACTGCAGGTAAACTGCAGGTGACTTTAGCCATCCTCTGTATATCTTCTCTCCTGCACACTGCCTCGCTACCAAATACGGAATGTTGAATCCCCGCCTCATGTTCCATTGAGTCGACTGACCTGAACGTTCACAGAGTCCTGACTGCACATTGGAAACCCCCAACATTTGTCATTAAAAGTACCTTGAATATGGAAGACAATATCCGAGTTTGGAAGTATACAGCTCTCTTTTTCTGGAGGCGTGAACTCGTGAAACAATGAAAGAAGTAATGGAGCGGCCGGAAATAACGGCTATACTCTGTTGATGGAAAGCATTTTAATGCCAGTTTCGCAGTTGTTGTTGCTTTTAGATTTAGCTACTCGGAACTATGGTGAGCTCGTAATTGAGTTCGGTTATTCGCGATAACCTTGTTACTGTACTATCTGGGTCAAAGTTTTAAATGGAGGTGGGGTTTCCTCCATTTTCCCTGTTTCTTTTTCGCTTCTGTTTTAGCGCACTGGGTTTAGTCTTGTTTTAATACCATTATCTTGGTGGCGGATGTAGATGCTGAATGTTGACTAGTGTGTCCCATTCTTCAACTACTTTTCTAATCATTGTAGTCGCTGTGCTGGGCATTTGCATCTAATGCAGCTGCTCTTGTTGGTTGAGTGTTGAGTTTGATGCGCAGGGCTTCAGTTGCTTCACATTCTAGTAAGTAATGCCTCTGCATCTGTTCTACAGATATGACACTCTTTAGAGTTTATTACTTCCCAGCAGCACTTGTAACCAAGTCTGAGTCTGTGTATGGCTACTACAATGTCTCTGGATCTGTGTATGGCTACTACAATGTCTCTGGATAGGTTTTTGCCAGGCTTAAGAGAGTAGTACCCAGTGACGTGTTCCACTGTGATCCACATCACAGTGGATCTTCCTTCCGCTACATTGGTTCTGTGGCGACTTTTGATAGTTGGGAGTATTTTCTTCTTACTTGTTCCTTAATCTGTAAAAAACTTGAATGTATTTTAACCTGTACAGCAGGTAGAGCAGTGGCAGTATTTGCTAGTGAGTCTGCCATTTCATTACCATCTATGCCAATGTATCTTGGTATCCAAGTTAGGGTGATTGACAGCCCTAGATTGTGTGTGGCTGGCTGGCTGGATAACAATTTCTGGAGCGAAGATTTAGAGTCGGTATGAATGATGACATCATGTAAATTATTCTCAATTGTATAATTTATGGCCTCCTTCAGGGTATATAATTCTGTTTGCAATGTTGAGCATCCACTATTCATGCTCCAGTAAGCTTGATGGATGTTAGTGTAAACTTCTGCCCCAGCAGAACCTTTCTTGATCAACTGATCCATCTGTGAAGATGAGAGTGTTTGTAGGTCTTGAGATAGTTTCCATTTGTCGTTCTATGACTGCTTTGAGCCTCTGCGAGTCACATGCTGTTTTTTAACTGGTAAACCTTCAATGATTATTTTTAAACTCGATTCTTCCCATGGAGGAGGCTGCCGAAAGTTTTGATGTGGTCTATAAGTTTCGCAATTTACATACCTTCATATAGTGTGAGATGCGGTGTGATGGGCTGTATTTACCCAGGGCAAGTTTCCAGAGCGGTCAGCACACAACACAGTGCTCACGGAGATATCCAAGACTGACGGTATTGTTGGACGGAACGCCATCTTCAAGAGGGTGCTGCTCGCATTCCTTCAGATGTTGCTTGATTCCAATTCTTGTTATGGCCATGTCGGCCCGCGGGGCGGCCCGCAAGCACCAATAACCTGGCTGACCAGGTAGTCTGCAAGGGGAAACCTAACCTCGAGCTGGGCTTCAATGGTGGAAAACATCACGAATCCGACTTCAGACAAACCACAGGAATCTGCAGTATCAAAGTTACAGGCAAGCGCTTCGCTCTTCCCACTCCCCTAAAAAAACTCTTGACAGACCCGAACAGACAGACGAACAGACAGTTTATTCAGAAACAACTGAGACCGAAGAGGAAAGAATTGTGGCGTTACAAACTCCTGAGGATAAAATCGTTGGGCTGGAAAATGTGACTGACAATCAGGCTGAAGGTGGCGGTGTTGAGAGGAGGGGGGGGGGGGTGGGGGTGGCTGGAGGGGGTGTGTTGCCTGTGACACCCCCACCAGCTGGGGGAGGGGTGTGTTGCCTGTGAAACCCCCTACCACCTGGGGGAGGGGGTGTGTTGCCTGTGACACCCCCACCAGCTGGGGGAGGGGGTGTGTTGCCTGTGACACCCCCTACCACCTGGGGGGGAGGGGTGTGTTGCCTGTGACACCCCCTACCACCTGGGGGGTGGTGTGTTGCCTGTGACACCCCCTACCAGCTGGTGGGAGGGGTGTGTTGCCTGTGACACCCCCTACCAGCTGGGGGGAGGGGTGTGTTGCCTGTGACACCCCCTACCAGCTGGGGGGGGAGGGGTGTGTTGCCTGTGACACCCCCTACCAGCTGGGGGAGGGAGGGTGTTGCCTGTGACACCCCCACCAGCTGGGGGGGGGAGGCTGCAAGGACTGCTGGCTGTTCAAACCACTCGTGAGCAGGTGAGGCATTATAATGATCCCGGGAGGTTGCCCGTCCCTCGTGTTGCGTTCTCTGAGGTATTGTGGAGATATAAAGCGCCCAGAGAGTAGTGGAGGGAGGGAGCAGAGCGGGGAGAGAGACGGTGAGTAGATAAGTGTAATACACAGCATCAAACACGGTTGTACTTTATTGCATCTCTGATCACTGTGTGTGTGTGTGTGTGTGTGTATCAGTGCGTGCGTATGTGTGTACATGTAAGCCTGCGTCCATGCGTGCATGCATGTGTAGGGGCACGCACATTGTGGAGGCCTGGGATGCCATAAATATAAGTTCAAGTATGTTTATTGAAAGAAAGAAATACATCTCAAAGGAATAGAGTAGCTTAGGCTATTTCTACCCCCCCCCCCCCTCATAAATACCCCAGCGGGACACACCGTAGACTCCTTCAGCAGGATGGCCCCACAACACAGGGAGCGCCCTCTGTGGACTACTGGAGGCAGTCAAGCGCAACGCTAATTGTCTTACTCTTTTCTTCCTCCTCTTCCTTCGTGGGTGCTCCCTCCACCTCCCGGGTGATCAAGTGGATACCGGGCCTTGCACGCTGCGAACAGCCAATTACAAGTTCCGAGATCAATCGGCAGTCAAGGCAAGAATGCCTGGGATGTGAAGGAACCACCGCAGAGTGGCTGAGAGCAATGGGGTGTATACTCCTGAGGTAAACAGAGAGTAGCGGAGGCCGGTTCTTGTACTTGGCCACGACTTTAAATCAAGCTAAAGGAATGAACGACTCTCCGGGCGAAGAGACAGACGCATCATGGGCATTAACCTGGTGTGTTTATCTAAGCTTGGAGGTGTCCGGTGGTGAGATATGTTAACATTGGGAGAGGGTGCAGCGTGGCCTGGGGAGGGTGGTACAGGGTGCAGCATGGCCTGGGGAGGGTGGTACAGGGTGCAGCGTAGCCTGGGGAGGGTGGTACAGGGTGCAACGTGGCCTGGGGAGGGTGGTACAGGGTGCAGCGTGGCCTGGGGAGGGTGGTACAGGGTGCAGCGTGGCCTGGGGAGGGTGGTACAGGGTGCAACGTGGCCTGGGGAGGGTGGTACAGGGTGCAACGTGGCCTGGGGAGGGTGGTACAGGGTGCAACGTGGCCTGGGGAGGGTGGTACAGGGTGCAGCATGGCCTGGGGAGGGTGGTACAGGGTGCAACGTGGCCTGGGGAGGGTGGTACAGGGTGCAACGTGGCCTGGGGAGGGTGGTACAGGGTGCAACGTGGCCTGGGGAGGGTGGTACAGGGTGCAGCGTGGCCTGGGGAGGGTGGTACAGGGTGCAACGTGGCCTGGGGAGGGTGGTACAGGGTGCAGCGTGGCCTGGGGAGGGTGGTACAGGGTGCAGCATGGCCTGGGGAGGGTGGTACAGGGTGCAGCGTGGCCTGGGGAGGGTGGTACAGGGTGCAGCGTGGCCTGGGGAGGGTGGTACAGGGTGCAGCGTGGCCTGGGGAGGGTGGTACAGGGTGCAACGTGGCCTGGGGAGGGTGGTACAGGGTGCAGCGTGGCCTGGGGAGGGTGGTACAGGGTGCAGCATGGCCTGGGGAGGGTGGTACAGGGTGCAGCGTGGCCTGGGGAGGGTGGTACAGGGTGCAGCGTGGCCTGGGGAGGGTGGTACAGGGTGCAGCGTGGCCTGGGGAGGGTGGTACAGGGTGCAACGTGGCCTGGGGAGGGTGGTACAGGGTGCAGCGTGGCCTGGGGAGGGTGGTACAGGGTGCAACGTGGCCTGGGGAGGGTGGTACAGGGTGCAGCGTAGCCTGGGGAGGGTGGTACAGGGTGCAGCGTGGCCTGGGGAGGGTGGTACAGGGTGCAGCATGGCCTGGGGAGGGTGGTACAGGGTGCAGCGTGGCCTGGGGAGGGTGGTACAGGGTGCAGCGTGGCCTGGGGAGGGTGGTACAGGGTGCAACGTGGCCTGGGGAGGGTGGTACAGGGTGCAGCGTGGCCTGGGGAGGGTGGTACAGGGTGCAGCATGGCCTGGGGAGGGTGGTACAGGGTGCAGCGTGGCCTGGGGAGGGTGGTACAGGGTGCAGCGTGGCCTGGGGAGGGTGGTACAGGGTGCAGTGTGGCCTGGGGAGGGTGGTACAGGGTGCAGTGTGGCCTGGGGAGGGGTGGTACAGGGTGCAGCGTGGCCTGGGGAGGGTGGTACAGGGTGCAACGTGGCCTGGGGAGGGTGGTACAGGGTGCAGCGTGGCCTGGGGAGGGTGGTACAGGGTGCAGCGTAGCCTGGGGAGGGTGGTGCAGTGTGGCCTGGGGAGGGGTGGTACAGGGTGCAGCGTAGCCTGGGGAGGGTGGTACAGGGTGCAGCGTGGCCTGGGGAGGGAGGTACAGGGTGCAGCGTGGCCTGGGGAGGGTGGTACAGGGTGCAGCGTAGCCTGGGGAGGGTGGTACAGGGTGCAGCATGGCCTGGGGAGGGTGGTACAGGGTGCAACGTGGCCTGGGGAGGGTGGTACAGGGTGCAGCGTAGCCTGGGGAGGGTGGTACAGGGTGCAGCGTAGCCTGGGGAGGGTGGTACAGGGTGCAGCGTGGCCTGGGGAGGGTGGTACAGGGTGCAGTGTGGCCTGGGGAGGGTAGTACAGGGTGCAGCGTAGCCTGGGGAGGGTGGTACAGGGTGCAGCGTGGCCTGGGGAGGGTGGTACAGGGTGCAGCGTAGCCTGGGGAGGGAGGTACAGGGTGCAGTGTGGCCTGGGGAGGGGTGGTACAGGGTGCAGCGTAGGCCTGGGGAGGGTGGTACAGGGTGCAGCGTGGCCTGGGGAGGGAGGTACAGGGTGCAGCGTGGCCTGGGGAGGGTGGTACAGGGTGCAGCGTGGCCTGGGCAGGGTGGTACAGGGTGCAGTGTGGCCTGGGAAGGGGTGGTACAGGGTGCAGCGTGGTCTGGGGAGGGTGATACAGGGTGCAGCGTGGCCTGGGGAGGGTGGTACAGGGTGCAGCGTGGTCTGGGGAGGGTGGTACAGGGTGCAGCGTGGTCTGGGGAGGGTGGTACAGGGTGCAGCGTGGTCTGGGGAGGGTGGTACAGGGTGCAGCGTGGCCTGGGGAGGGTGGTACAGGGTGCAGCGTGGCCTGGGGAGGGTGGTACAGGGTGCAGCGTGGCCTGGGGAGGGTGGTACAGGGTGCAGCGTGGCCTGGGGAGGGTGGTACAGGGTGCAGTGTGGCCTGGGGAGGGTGGTACAGGGTGCAGCGTAGCCTGGGGAGGGTGGTACAGGGTGCAGCATGGCCTGGGGAGGGTGGTACAGAGTGCAGCGTGGCCTGGGGAGGGTGGTACAGGGTGCAGCGTGGCCTGGGGAGGGTGGTACAGGGTGCAGTGTGGCCTGGGGAGGGTGGTACAGGGTGCAGTGTGGCCTGGGGAGGGTGGTACAGGGTGCAGCGTGGCCTGGGGAGGGTGGTACAGGGTGCAGTGTGGCCTGGGGAGGGTGGTACAGGGTGCAGCGTGGCCTGGGGAGGGTGGTACAGGGTGCAGCGTGGCCTGGGGAGGGTGGTACAGGGTGCAGCGTGGCCTGGGGAGGGTGGTACAGGGTGCAGCGTGGCCTGGGGAGGGTGGTACAGGGTGCATCATAGAGGGTACCGACCTAGAGAGGAGTCGTGGTAGTCAGTTCTTGTCCAGGGAAGAATACAGGGAAGGACCAGAGAATTTACATCGTTGAAAGTTTCCTAAAACACTCGATAATATAGATTTATGGGTGTATGGAGATTTGTATGAGTGGATGGATTGGTGTATGGATTGGCGGATGGATTATTATCTTGTACGCCATAAACAACTCTCAGGATGCCTCCTTGACACTGATACACTTGTAAT
>NC_091159.1:11392307-11423191 GCF_040958095.1 Procambarus clarkii | reverse complement strand
TAAGTATCTGCAATAATATTCCAGCTAACAGTCTAACTATTCACTTTAAGTGTAAGCTGCTGCCTCCTACGCCACACATCGTCATCCCAAGCGCTCAGGAAGGTGCCTGCCCAAGACTCACAAATAAATGCCCTCTTCCGCACTTTTCCATCAACCTGTCTTGTTCCCATCGCCAATATAACCACATTTAGGGAGACGCCACAGTCTATTACACAATCTCCATTTACCAAGCCATTTACCATCACACAATCCAACCTTTCCACGCCAGAAAAGGCCGGTGGTGATTCTCTCTCTCGTCTTCCCCTTCTCCTATTCTTCGTCTTATCTCCTGGAGCTTACCTGGAGAAGGTCTAGGAGAGTTCTTCTACTCCCCGAGCCCGGCCTGAGGCCAGGCTCGACTTGTGATAACTTGGTCCAACAGGCTGTTGCTTGCAGCTGCCCGTAGGCTCTCATTAATACATCTTTCCTTCTCCCCTCTTTCCACCCCTACATTGACCGCCTCTCAAGACATTCATTCCCATCCCTTATCTATTTTCTTCCCCTCTTAAAATTCTTCCGTGTGGCCCTGTCTGTCTTCCTCTCAGACTCAACAAGGACCAGTGGGCAGTGTATAGGAGCCGGACCTCACCCCTTCGTACACATAATAATGCCCATCATGAAACCCAAATCCTCCCCCTCCCCTTACCCCAAGTAGCCCCTGCTTTCCCAACCCCTGGTCTTCTCCCTGCCCCAAGCAGGCCTGAGCAAGACCAAAGCCCTCTATCCCCCACTCCACCTCCCTCCAAACCCCTGTCAACTACACCGCAGGAGGGCGTGCCCTCTCCCCAAGCAATCCCTGCTCCCTCACCCCCAGGACTTCTTCCTGACCCAAGCAGGCCTGAGGAAGACCTAAGCCCTCCACCCCCCACCCCACCTCCCCCTGAACCCCTGGCAACTACCTCACAGGAGGAGGAGCCTACCCAAGTAGCAAGGACCATAGAACAACCTCCTACACTTGTAGGGAGTGTGGGTGAAATTGGATATAAGAAAGTGAGCTTCAAGGTAATGTACTCAAACATTGATGGGATTACCAATAAAGCAAGTGAACTGGCAGAAAGGGTGCAAGAAGAAAACCCTGATGTAATAGGACTAACAGAAACAAAATTGTCAGGAGTCATAACAGATGCTGTGTTTCCAAAGGACTACTATATAGTAAGGAAAGAGAGGGAAGGGAGAGGAGGTGGAGGAGTGGCCCTGCTGATAAGGAAGGACTGGAGTTTTGATGAGATGGAAATTCCGGGCTGTGACGGATTCAGAGATTACATAACAGGAACTATAACAATGGGTGGACCTAAGATAATAGTGACAGTCATTTACAACCCTCCCCTAAATGACAGAAGACCTAGACAGGAGTTTGATAGGAACAACATGGCAACTATTAATATAATAGAGAGAGCAGCTTCAGTTGCCTGCAGGAATGGCTCAAGACTCTTAATCATGGGTGATTTCAACCATGGAAAGATAGACTGGGAGAATGGGGACCCACATGGTGGTGCAGATACGTGGCGAGCTAAACTCTTGGAAGTGGCAACAAGGAATTTTCTGAGCCAGCATGTCAAGGAACCCACAAGAATGAGAGGCAATGATGAACCAGCTAGACTCGACTTAATATTCACCCTAAATGAGTCAGAAATAAGGGAAGTCAAAGTTGAAGCCCCCATAGGAATGAGTGACCACAGTGTACTGACCTTTGAGTACTTGGTGGAGGTAGGGATAACCTATCCAAGGATGGGAGTGGAGGGGAAAAGACTGAATTACCGAAGAGGAAAATATGACGAGATGAGGAACTTCCTAATGGGAATACCATGGGAAACAGAACTTAGAGACAAGAATGTGCAGGTCATGATGGATATTGTCACCCAAAAGTGCCAGGAAGCTGCAGACAGGTTTATCCCCGTCCAAAAGGAGAAAAACGAAAAACAACAGAAAAACCCATGGTTCAACCAGGAATGTAAGGTAGCGAAACAACTGAGTAAAAGAACATGGAGAAACTACAGAAATAACAGAACACCAGAGAGCAGGGAGAGGTACCAGAGGGCCAGAAATGAGTACATCAGAGTGAGGAGGGAAGCAGAGAGACAGTTTGAAAATGACATCGCGAGTAAAGCCAAGACCCAACCAAAGCTGCTCCACAGCCATATCAGGAGGAAAACAGCAGTGAAGGAATAAGTGATGAAGCTGCGGAAAGGGGAGAACAGATACACAGAGAATGACAAGGTGTGTGAAGAACTCAACAAGAGATTCCAGGAGGTCTTCACAATAGAACAAGGAGAAGCCCCTGCACTAAATGAGGAGGCGGCAACCTTGGAAACCTTGGAGGAATTTGACCTCACCAGTGATGAGGTCAAAAGGTGTCTGCTGGAGCTAGATGTGACAAAGGCTGTTGGGCCTGATAGAATCTCACCATGGATACTAAAGGAAGGTGCAGAAGCACTAAGTGTGCCACTCTCTATGGTGTATAACAGGTCACTGGAAACAGGAGACTTACCAGAAAGTTGGAAGACAGCTAACGTGGTCCCAATATACAAAAAGGGTGACAGGCAAGAGGCACTGAATTACAGGCCAGTTTCCTTAACTTGTATACCATGCAAGGTGCTGGAGAAGATCGTGAGGAAAAGGCTCGTAGAGCATCTGGAGGGAAATAACTTTGTAACGCACCACCAACATGGGTTCAGAGATGGTGAATCGTGCCTCACAGGGTTAATAGAATTTTATGACCAGGCAACGAAAATTAGGCAGGAAAGAGAAGGGTGGGCCGACTGCATTTTCCTGGATTGCCAAAAAGCCTTCGACACAGTACCCCATAAAAGGCTGTTAAAAAAGTTGGAGCAACAGGCAGGAGTAAAAGGGAAGGTGCTCCAGTGGATAAGGGAGTACTTAAGCAACAGGAAACAGCGAGTAACGGTGAGGGGGAAGACATCAGAGTGGCGAGATGTCACCAGCGGAGTCCCACAGGGCTCAGTACTTGGACCCATCCTGTTTCTAATATATGTGAACGATCTTCCAGAGGGTATAGACTCATTCCTCTCGATGTTTGCTGATGATGCAAAAATTATGAGAAGAATCAAGACGGATGAAGATAGACAGAGACTACAGGATGACCTGGATAAACTGGAAGAATGGTCTAGAAAATGGCTGCTGAAGTTCAACTCTGGAAAGTGTAAGGTGATGAAATTAGGCGAAGGGAGCAGGAGGCTGAACACAAGGTATCATCTGGGAGGGGAAATCCTGCAAGAATCAAATAGAGAGAAGGATCTGGGGGTTGATATCACACCGAACCTGTCCCCAGAGGCCCACATCAAAAGAATATCATCAGCGGCATATGCTAGACTGGCCAACATAAGAACTGCCTTCAGAAACTTGTGTAAGGAATCTTTCAGAACCCTGTATACCACTTATGTAAGACCAATCCTGGAGTATGCAGCTCCAGCCTGGAGTCCATACCTAGTTAAACACAAGACAAAGTTAGAGAAGATTCAGCGGTATGCCACCAGGCTCGTCCCGGAACTGAGAGGATTGAGCTACGAGGAAAGGCTAAAGGAGCTGAACCTCACATCCCTGGAAAACAGAAGAGTAAGGGGAGACATGATAACCACCTACAAAATTCTCAGGGGAATTGACAGGGTGGACAAAGACAAACTCTTCAGCACGGGTGGGACACGAACAAGGGGACACAGGTGGAAACTTAGTACCCAGATGAGCCACAGAGACGTTAGAAAGAATTTTTTCAGTGTCAGAGTAGTTAATAAATGGAACGCACTAGGAAGTGATGTGGTGGAGGCTGACTCCATACACAGTTTCAAATGTAGGTATGATAGAGCCCAGTAGGCTCAGGAATCTGTACACCAGTTGATTGACAGTTGAGAGGCGGGACCAAAGAGCCAAAGCTCAACCCCCGCAAGCACAATTAGGTGAGTACACATCAGCGCTCCTTTGCCAGGTAAGTCCACTACGGGCTCACCATAGCCCGTGCTACTTGCCCCACTCCTGTGCCAGGTAAGTCCACTATGGGCTCACCATAGCCCGTGCTACTTGCAACTTGTTCCGAGTAGCTGAATCTTTAACAACAGCAACAAGAGCCCTCTGGTAGTCACACATAGGTAACACCTTGGACGGGAGTCCTCGTGCTCACGGCCTCGACCAGTAACCCCGCGTCTCCGCCCGCTCATAAAACTTGTATGCTCCTCTCACTAAACTTATAATGAACTGCCAAGACTCGCCTCATTACCTCATCGACACACACGTGTAGAACTACACTACATGAGGACACACACACACACACACACACACACACACACACACACACACACACACACACACAACTAGGTGAGGACACACACACACACACACACACACACACACACACACACACACACACACACACACACACACACACACACAACTAGGTGAGGACACACACACACACACACACACACACACACACACACACACACACACACACACACACACACACACACACACACACACAGCAGCAGGGGAAACACAACATTCATTAATTACTGAAATTCATTCATCGACCCCCCCCCCCCCCCCCCCGAGCCACGATAAACGACAAAGCACACACACATAAATTTGTCCGAGAGTCACAAAACGCCAACAATGAGTGAGTGGGAAGCGGCAAGAGCAGGCAACCAGCGGGCCATGACCCAGAGTAATGGCACAACAATGACAGTGATTGTTATCAAGAGCTTAACAATATGTCATGTCACGCTCCGCCTACACCCCCGCGCCAACACTAACCACCACCATCGCCCTTGACGCCCCAACAATAACCACCACCATCGCCCTTGACGCCCCAACAATAACCACCACCATCAACATCATACTTGTCCACCAACAACACTATCATCGAGCACTATCGCAGATAGTGCTCGTGCTTTTACGGCATAACAGCCTGGTTGATCAGTCCAGCAACCAGGAGGCCTGGTCGACGACCGGGCCGCGGGGACACTAAGCCCCGAAAGCACCTCAAGGTAGGTCAAGGTAGGTAGGTAGCATTCTTCCTGTTGCTCTCGCTGTTCTTAGACCTTCTCTTATTATCCCTACTGACTGGCGCTGGTTGATACCTGGTTGATGGGGTTCTGGGAGTTGTTCTACTCCCCAAGCCCGGCCCGAGGCCAGGCTTGACGTGTGAGAGTTTGGTCCACCAGACTGTTGCTTGGAGCGGCCCGCCGGCCCACATACCCACCACAGCCCGGTTGGTCCGGTAAATTGAGTATTTACACCAAGACGATGAGTTCGAGTCTTTTCTTACGTGCCTCCAATAGTAAGTTCCATGTGACTGATGAAGATTAGGTGGCACGGGTATGAATAACCCGTAAGTGCTAGATTTTTTGGAGTAAATGTGATCTTCGGTCGTGAAAGGATATACAGTGTGCTGAGCTGGCATTTAAATCGTCAGTCCTTGCTATATTTGTGACACAGGTTGTGCTCCTTATATGGGGAGGAGAGTCCGGTGTGACGGGCCTGTCACTGCTTTAATGTCTGCTGGGGACACCACATGACCACCTGGGTTAAACAGGAAAGGCAGGCGGACAAGCAGATAAGAAGAGAGCAGAAGCGGGGGGAGAGAGATGGACGGAGGGAAGGAAGGCAGGAAGGAAGGAAGGAAAGAAGGAAGGGGAGGTGAGGGAGGGAAGGAAGGCAGGGGAGGGAAGGAAGGCAGGGAGGGGAGAGGGAGGAGGGAAGGCAGGGGGAGGGAGGGAGGGAAGGCAGGGGAGGGGGCGGTGAAACAAAGTGTGTGTTAGGATGGAGGAGGAGTTGAGATAGCGGGGGAAGAGTGAGCAATTAGCAGCAGTGGGAGGGAGAGTCACCGCCGCCCCACCTCCACTAATGACCCTCACTAGTGCCAACAATGCCACCACTTCCCCCACTCACCGCACTAAACGACCAGTACCGTCCAGCCTGTGTGCCAGGCTGGAGGTGAAGCAGGCAAGTTGCAGGCTAGGAGAAGGCCAGAGGAAGGGGGGAGGGGGAAGCTTGGAAGTATTCAGGTAGAAGCGGGTTTTCTTCCTATTGGGGAGTGTTGTACATGCTGCTTTGGCGGTATGTCCACTCACAGGATGAGTGGCGCTGCGCGATAAACTCGCCCCTAGGGGAAAAATTAAAAATAAATTGTAAATTGTAAATAAGTGTAAAGAGGGAGGTGAGAAGGGAGGTGGAGTCAGAAGCCAGTGTTGTTATCTTGAGGTTATCTTGAGAAGATTTCGGGGCTTAGCGTCCCCGCGGCCCGGTCCTCGACCAGGCCTCCTTTTTGTTACCCCCCCCCCCCCAGGAAGCAGCCCGTAGCATCTGTCTAACTCCCAGGTACCTATTTACTGCTAGGTAACAGGGACCATCAGGGTGAAAGAAACATTTTGCTCATTTGTCTCCGCCTCTACCGGGGATCGAACCCGGAACCTCAGGACTACGAATCCGAAGTGGTGTCCATCCAACTGTCAGGCGTGTCAGGAGAACACTCCCAATAAAGCCTTTTAATAAACCCCTCCCCCTGATTATGTAGCACACATAATCGCACTCAACCCGCCCCTCAGCCAAAACAATCACTTGCAACTGCACAATGATTGACTTGTTAGCGCACCCAAACAACACTGCCCTTGTCTTGTGACTGTAGCCAAGCCAAGACCCACGACAAGGATGACAAGCGCGGGACCCAACTTCCTATACACCGGTTAATTGACAGTTGAGAGGCGGGACCAAAGAGCCAGAACTCAATCCTCGCAAATAGGTGAGTACTTTACCTGGGCCAGGATTCAAGAACCATTTACCCATCTCCTTACGACCCTCCACATCTTTACTCAAATGTCTGGCGGCTTCTCTTTACGTTTATTAAACAGTTTATGAGTGCCGAAGCTCTACGAGGCAGTTATAGCAATAATCACATTTGAGTGATTAGCGTCGATCCTGGCAGTAAACGGTTCAATGTATGTAAACAAAGCCGCCAAAGAGCGAGAAAAGATGTTCAGATTCGCAAGCAGTTGCCTGTTGAACCCCTGGACTTTGCCTGCTGAACCCCCTGGACTTTGCCTGTTGAACCCCCTGGACTTTGCCTGTTGAACCCCTGGACTTTGCCTGTTGAACCCATGGACTTTGCCTGTTGAACCCCTGGACTTTGCCTGTTGAACCCCTGGACTTTGCCTGTTGAACCCCTGGACTTTGCCTGTTGAACCCCTGCACTTTGCCTGTTGAACCCCTGGACTTTGCCTGTTGAACCCCTGGACTTTGCCTGTTGAACCCCTGGACTTTGCCTGTTGAACCCCTGGACTTTGCCTGTTGAACCCCTGGACTTTGCTTGTAGCCGGATCCGAGATTTCTTCCTCTGCCCAAGCCCGGCCTGAGGACCACGCAGGACGTCAGAAACCCCAGAGATAGATGAATGAGCTTGGGTCTAAATACCTGCCTCGCATAAGGGCCACAAGACCTTCTACTATTGCCTCTATTGTGGTCTTAACAGACAGGTAAGGACCTGCCCGAAACGCTGCCTGTACTAGTGGCTTTACAAAGACGTAAACACCATGCTATGTATCCTCACAAACCCAATGTACCTTCTTGTATATATATAAATAAATAAACGAGAAGCACATATATTCTCAACACCATATGCAAAGCTACGACAAATCGTCGCACCGAACAAAGTACAAAAGTAAACCAGGATTCGTATCCCTGTGTACACGATGAACAGTGAACAGTGGTACAGGGTGGTGTAGGAGGTCTATGAACAACGGGACAGATGGAACAGGGGTCGTCATCGTGAACAGAGCTAGTAGTTGGGGGTCAAGGCAGACACTGAATAATTCATGTATGGTAATGAGGAGCCAGAAATCCAGCCAAAGTGAATCAATCCAAGTACTTGACATGGTATTTGCTGACATGCAAATATTACCGGCGACACTGAGGCAGCTGCTGGGGGGTGTGGGGGACCTGCAGCTGCTTGTCTTATTGCTACTCAACTGCTCTCCTAACACAGCATCCGTGGACAGTTACACCAAAACAGTACAACTGAAAGCTGTAAGACAGAACAGGACCCCACAAAACTTGTACCAATGTACTGACCTGGGACCAGAGTCCAACCGTCTATCTTTCACCAGCCAGAGGAACGCACACGCACGCACACGCACGCACACACACCCACACGCGGAGCGCAAGTTGCCTACATAATGCCTTGCCTCAACCCATCTGACATCTGAATTAATTTACCTACTCCACTCAACTATCTATTTACATATTCATATTTTATGACAGTATGAACAGCAACGGTAAACCAACACTGAGCGAGTGGTAGACAGCAGAGGCGGACAGTCAGCAGGCCTCGTATACAGCAGAGAGAGCAAGCAGGAGCTGTAGTCAGCAGGCGCAGCAGGCAGGCCAGTCTGCCAAGTTAGTGATGGGTCGTCCATACAATCAGCAGAGGCGAGGAGAAGTAGTGTAGAGAAGTGAGGAGAAGTAGAAGTCCCTCCTCCATCTAGTGAGGACAACGTCAGCAACACTCATCAGGAAGCGTTGCAATAACAGCAAACAGGAGAGAATGAGAAGGTAAACCCAGCAACAGAAGCAGGCAACAGTCGGGCACGGGGCAACAACCCCGCCATCTGAGGCCGCAACAGCACCGTCAGCAGCTGCACACGCAGCATCAAAAAGCTTAACAATCGAAGAGCGGATGAAGAAGTGTGGACCGAAGCAGCAGGATCAGCAGCTGCACACTTAACACCAGTACTAGCACAACGGCACGCAGCAGCGCTACCACACGATCACACAAAATGACAGCAGCAGGAGCAGCAGCCGTAGGAGCAGCAGCAGCAGCAGCAGCCGTAGGAGCAGCAGCAGCAGCCGTAGGAGCAGCAGCAGCAGCCGTATGAGCAGCAGCAGCAGCCGTAGGAGCAGCAGCAGCAGCAGCCGTAGGAGCAGCAGCAGCAGCAGCCGTAGGAGCAGCAGCAGCAGCAGCAGCCGTAGGAGCAGCAGCAGCAGCCGTATGAGCAGCAGCAGCAGCCGTAGGAGCAGCAGCAGCAGCAGCCGTAGGAGCAGCAGCCGCAGCAGCAGCCGTAGGAGCAGCAGCAGCAGCAAAAGCAAGCAGAGGCTACAAGGCCACTCCAGTATATCTGGTGGACAACTTCCAGTTTCCAGAGACGTACAGTTGCCTGTGACCATCTTCCACAACACAGTCCCTGCCAGCCTCCTCCACCTCCTCCTCCAGCTACCCCCTACCCCCCTACCCCCACCCCCACCACCTCACACTCCTCCTGCTCCTCCAAAACACATGGCCTCGTACGTCATCCTCCAACACTGACAAATGTATGATCAAACCCCTCCCCCTCCCCCCGCTTCCCACACTTTATATTACATAATATTTCACTCCAAATCATTTTCCATAACTCAGTATTACGGAGCTGCCCAATCGCAATTGCCAGCGCAAAAAAAAATCGACTCAACTCTGGAGAAATTCTTGACACACTTTATATATTTACGAGGAAAAAAAGAATTTTAGGAAATAAGTTGATAATACATTGGCCATTGTTGGTCTTAATACACAAGTGAGCTCTGGGCATCCCAAAACGTTCCTCTCTCGGACTTTTAAAAGTCCGTAAACCAAGACTAATTGAAATACTGAGGGAGGGGGGGTAGGGAGAGGAGGGGAGGGGGGAGATGGCCAAAATTTCATTAAACAAACAAGAAAATTATTTCCTGCAGGTATCCCTTAAGTCACTTGGAGCTGACCACAACAATTTTGTGGCGTAGTCTCGTCCCAAGGGGGTGTGAATGTCGGCTCGTCCCCAGACGGTGTGTCGGCTGTGTTGGGTACACTTCCACTGCCACCAGGCCTCCTCCCCCCCCCCCTCCCTCACCCTCTCACTCCCTACCTCTCACTCTCACTCTTTTACTGTCTGTCCACCCACTTCCAAATTTCAATCCGTTTTTTCCCCGCCACATTGACTCGTTTCGCTGCGTGTTTCACTCCTAGCTTCCTCGCTCCTCTTGCCTTCCTCCACACAGTTTCAGTCAAAAGGTAAAAATATATTAGCTTTAAAACCACCTTAACGAATAAATATTCACGTGTATTCATGAGGTCTGAATTTGACCAGGCGCGCACGCCCGCACACACACACACACACACACACACACACACACACACACACACACACACACACACTGAGACACACACACACAAACACTGAGACACACACACACACACACACACACACACAAACACTGAGACACACACACACACACACTGAGACACACACACACACAGCATCATCATCGCCATGTGAGAGAGACGACAGTACACAACATGAGCCCACTGCACACAACACACAAAAGTGTGTGTCAAGAGCTTAGCCGGGCAGCAAGTGACTGCCAGAGCCGCCCCAGGCACTCTCCAGCACGGCCCCTGTGTTAAAGGCCTCGCCAACACCCTATCTCTTAACGGACAAGACAAAAGATAAGAAACGGACCACTACCAACCTAGTGACTCCTTCGTGACCTCCACCTCCTTCCCTGCAAACGTCTCCAGCTGCGAATGGGGCTGTTAAAGAGTGTCTAACAATATTCCACCCTAGAGAGCACTACAGTGTCTTAAAAAGCACCAAGTTCCCATTAGGTTGGAGGTTGGGTGTCTTCTACTCTCTCTACTCCTTCAAGGACCCGAGGGGTAATTAATGCCATGGTTCCCAGGACACTGCTGGGTGTGGGAGGTGACAAGGCAGAGGGAGGGCGGATGGCGAGTGGTTCAATGAGCTGGGAGATGAATGGGAAAATAAACTGGTGTGTTGGGCAAGAGGGCGGAGCTGTGAAGAAAATTGTGGAGTGCTGCGAGCACTGAGAAAATAAATGGTGTAAATGAGTGGGTAGGGACAGGGAGGGAGGGAGGGGAAAGAGGAGGGAGGGAAGGGAGGGAGGGGAAAAGAGAGGGAGAGGAGGGAGGGGAAAGAGAGGGAGGGAGAGAGAGAGGGAGGGAGGGAGGGGAAAGAGAGGGAGGGAGGGAGGGGGGGGAGAGAAGAGAGAGAGGAGGAGAGAGAGAGAGAGGAGGGAGGAGGAGAGGAGAGGAGAGAGAGAGAGGAGAGAGAAGAGAGAGAGAGAGGAGGGAGGAGAGGAGAGGAGAGAGAGAGGAGAGGAGAGGGAGAGAGGGAGGGAGAGGGAGAGGGAGAGGGAGGAGGGAGAGGGAGAGGGAGAGGGAGAGAGAGAGGGAGAGGGAGAGGGAGAGAGGGAGAGAGGGAGAGCAGAGACAGACAGAACCCCATCAACACAATATACACCCACCCCCTGCAGGCCAGCCAGTGTCACCACACACAGTCAACACTACACTCCTCCCTACATTAAAGAAGGTCTTCCCTCAGGTGAGAATCCACTTAATTTACCATTCAACTCCTTACCCCATTCCCAACACCTGTAGCACCTTCCCTCCCTATTTCCCATTTTCTTACTCATGCCCCCCCCCCCCTTCCCCCAATCCCCCCATCCCGTCCTCACCCATCGACCTGCCACCCCCCCCCCCTCATACCTGTGATGGTATCTCTCTCTTATCAAGAATATCATTCGTGGACGCCGACTGTTGCCACCGCGGGGGTCGTGATTTATGTTACCTCTGCTGATGTGTGATAATACAGGTTGAGCCCTGCCAATAGCAACAACAGCTGACTACATCTCACAAATACTGCACTGAATTTTGTGCTCGGCGCGAGGAAATATATTTGGGAGAAAAGCGTTACGGGATATTTGCCTGTAGTTGACCTTTCTGTACTGGTCCAGGCGCGGGCGCATAACTTGTTTGCCTGTAACTTTAGTTCTTCTGGGTGTTGCTTGTTGCGGTCCTCAGGCTCACAACACCCTCGCCATCTTGCAGGCAGTTATACAATTCCCTCATGGAAAACATTCACATTTGTTCTTGCAATTGGTAGAGGTAAGTGTGAGAGAAGTGTGCTTCTGGTGTTGATACAATGGCCTGTGTGTGTGTGTGTGTGTGTGTGTGTGTGTGTGTGTGTGTGTGTGTGTGTGTGTGTGTGTGTGTGTGTGTGTGTGTGTGTGTGTGTGTGTGTGTGTACTCACCTATATGTACTCACCTATATGTGCTTGCAGGATCGAGCATTGACTCTTGGATCCCGCCTTTCTAGCTATCGGTTGTTTACAGCAATGACTCCTGTCCCATTTCCCTATCATACCTAGTTTTAAAAGTATGAATAGTATTTGCTTCCACAACCTGTTCCCCAAGTGCATTCCATTGTTCTACTACTCTCACGCTAAAAGAAAACTTCCTAACATCTCTGTGACTCATCTGAGTTTCCAGTTTCCACCCATGTCCCCTCGTTCTGTTATTATTACGTGTGAACATTTCATCTATTTCCACTTTATCAATTCCCCTGAGTATTTTATATGTCCCTATCATATCTCCTCTCTCCCTTCTTTTCTCTAGTGTCGTTAGGTTCAGTTCCTTCAGCCGCTCTTCATATCCCATCCCTCGTAACTCTGGGACAAGCCTCGTCGCAAACCTCTGAACCTTCTCCAGTTTCTTTATGTGTTTCTTCAGGTGGGGGCTCCATGTGTGTGTGTGTGTGTGTGTGTGTGTGTGTGTGTGTGTGTGTGTGTGTGTGTGTGTGTGTATTTTGTGGTATGTATTTGTGTGCGTATGTGTACTGACCTTATCATTCCCCTTAAAATCTTGTATGTCGTTATCATATCTCGTAGATTAAGTTTATCTTTCAAGTGTGGTGAGACTTACCTCTCAAGGACTGCAAAGTTTAGTCCTCGCAGTACTGGTATCAGAGTCGCTCTGTATGTCTCATCTTCTAGTGCTCCTTGTTTCTTGAGGTCCTTGGGGGGATCCCACACACCAACTCTGGCCTCACATATGTCGTGAACGGTGTTCTTAAGGCCTTATGCCTTTGTATTTTAAAGTCTATTGCCATGCTAGAAGTCTTGCATACGCTGTTGATGATCTCTAGTTTACGTGGCCACAGGTTATGTTAGGTGCGTCACTAGTCATATTTCTAGGCGCAGTTTGGACATAATTGGGTATTTTGAATGTGTCTGAGAGCCTAAGGATCCCCTCTAAGCCCCGATTCTCTCCACATCCTCCTTACCCACTGAATTTGTCTTGTTAATCTTTCCTTTCTCTTTAGTCTGTTGTACTCTCTCTTTCCATCCCGCTGCTCATCCCCTTTCTTCCCCTCCTCCAACTCTCCCTTCTCGTCTTCCTGGTTATCATCATTCATCATTCTCCCCTCTTTGCCTAGCGATTTACCGTGGTCCACCCTGTACTTGGGGGCCCGAGCACGCTTCATATGCCACCTGCATTATGATAATAGTGCTTCTTATTAGTGCTGCCTCGGGAATTAGACGCCGAGTTTCAGTGCTGTTGAGATGTTGTGTTGTGTGGTGGTGGTGTGGTGGTGGTGGTGTGGTGGTGGTTATGGTCGGGTGGTGGTGGTGGGGTGGTGTGTTGTTGGTGGTGGTCGTGGGGTGTGGTGGTGGTGGGGTAGTGGTGTGGTGGTGGTGGTGGGGTGGTGGTGTGGTGGTGGTGGGGTGGTGGTGGTGGGGTGGTGGTGGTATGGTGGTGGTGGTGTGGGGGGTGGTGGTGTGGGGGGTGGTGGTGTGGGGGGTGGTGGTGGTGGTGGTATGGTGGTGGTATGGTGGTGGTATGGTGGTGGTATGGTGGTGGTGGTGTGGAGGTATTGCGCTAATGGTGGTGATTCGTGAAGGTGTGGTGATGGTGGTGCCTGGTGTGGTGTTAATGGTGTTGGTGGTTGTAATGATTATCACTGTTGTGATGGTTGTTGGATGGCACTGTAACAGTGGTTGAGATGGTGGTGTTAGAACAGAGGAAATAATGGTGATGACTGTGTTGGCGTTGGCGGGGGAGGTGAAGAAGGATGGTGGTGATGGTGATAGCAGGGGGTAGGGGTGACGGTGGGGTAGGTGGGGGGGGGGGGGTTGTGATGGTGATTGCAACAGGGCAAAAGGGCGTGGGAGGGCTGCCTCGGCACTCAGAGGCATGTGTAGGTTCACTTTGCTTCATTGTGTGGATGCTGTGGGGGGGGGGAGGGTCCATGGGGAGGTGGGGGAGGGTGCTGGGGCTTACCTACCTAAGAGTGCTTACCTATCACTGTCTACGGGGGAGTGCGGTATACTTCTATCACGTCTTGAAGCCCCGGCTAACAGCCTTGTATTAGTTGCATTACGACGTTGTTCTTTTGACGTAAGAGTTGTGGATGGAGGTGGCTTCCACAACTACTTCTTCCTTTGCATTCCACTTGTTTATGTCTCTAAACGATGTTCTTATATTTGCCAGCGTCCCATATGACGCCGATGTTACCCTGTTTGGGTGTGTGTCCGCTTGCTCCAAGTGAGGGGACGCCTGCTCCATCACGTGAGGGGACTCCTGCTCCATCACGTGAAGGGACTCCTGCTCCCAGCCTTCTTTTTCCTGTCATATTTTAGCAACTCCCGTATAGAACTCAATCAAGTTTGCCAGGCACGACTTCCCTTTTATAAATCCGTGCTGACCTTTCCTCAGATAGTCAGTCATCTCCAGATGCTCCACCATTCTCGACCTCAATACTTTCTCCAGCACTTTACACTGTGTGGGAAGTTAGCAGAAAAATCCCGCGGGTGGAAGAGGGGATAAGGATGCAAGTAAGAAGGTAAGGAGAGGGAGGAGGAGGAGGAGGAGGATGTTGGGTAAGTGGGGAGATAGGGAGGCTGGATGACCCATGTGGTGACACAAGGCCTGGAGACTGTGTGCTTATCTATGTATTTACCTAGCTGCGGTTGTAGGTAAATCTTCAGGTCGTGGTGTGTGTGTGTGTGTGCGCGTGCGTGCGTGCGTGTGTGTGAGAGAGTGTGTGTGCGCGCGCGTGTGTGTGTATCCGTTCGTCCATCCATCCACTCCGCCCACAACAATTTTACACTTAAAAAAAAAAGAATAATCTCCCCATTTGATCTACCTATTCTAAGCCCACACAATGTATTTCCAAACATAACCAGTTGTGAAAAACCCCTCACTTTACACAGTAACCCCCCCCCCCCACAAAAAAAATCAAATACCTACCGGATGGTGTTTTATCGAGGTTCCGTAATCAAGTTGATTGTCAAAGGCTCATCACTGTCAAGCCGGGGAGATAGCATCCTAACTCTCTCATATTTATTTCCTATTAAAAATAATATTCACGCTCGAGCGTTTCATGACATAAATCCCTCTCCCGTTCCCCCGCCCCCGTCGTTTTTTTATTCCGAATACAAATACAAATAAATTCATTGATGTATAAATTACGAGTCTCGCGTTAGCGAGAACACGGAATACTAATTGTGCGTGTGTGTGTGTGTGTACTCACCTAATTGTGCTTGCGGGGGTTGAGCTTTGGCTCTTTGGTCCCGCCTCTCAACTGTCAATCAACTGGTGTACAGATTCCTGAGCCTATTGGGCTCTATCATATCTACATTTGAAACTGTGTATGGAGTCAGCCTCCACCACATCACTTCCTAATGCATTCCATTTATTAACTACTCTGACACTGAAAAAAAAAATTCTAATGTCTCTGTGGCTCATCTGGGTACTAAGTTTTCACCTGTGTCCCCTTGTTCGTGTCCCGCTCGTGCTGAAGAGTTTGTCTTTGTCCACCCTCTCAATTCTCATGAGAATTTTGTATGTGGTTATCATGTCTCCCCTTACTTTTCTGTTTTCCAGGGATGTGAGGTTCAGCTCCTTTAGCCTTTCCTCGTAGCTCATTCCTCTCAGTTCCGGGACGAGCCTGGTGGCATACCGCTGAATCTTCTCTAACTTTGTCTTGTGTTTAACTAGGTATGGACTCCAGGCTGGAGCTGCATACTCCAGGATTGGTCTTACATAAGTGGTATACAAGGTCCTGAACGATTCCCTACACAAGTTTCTAAAGGCAGTTCTTATGTTGGCCAGTCTAGCATATGCCGCTGATGATATTCTTTTGATGAGGGCCTCTGGGGACAGGTTCGGTGTGATATCAACCCCCAGATCCTTCTCTCTATTTGATTCTTGCAGGATTTCACCTCTCAGATGATACCTTGTGTTCAGCTTCCTGCTCCCTTCGCCTAATTTCATTACCTTACACTTTCCTGAGTTGAACTTTAGCAGCCATTTTCTAGACCATTCCTCCAGTTTCTCCAGGTCATCCTGTAGTCTCTGTCTATCTTCATCCGTCTTGATTCTTTTCATAAGTTTTGCATCTTCAACAAACATTGAGAGGAAGGAGTCTATACCCTCCGGAAGATCGTTTACATATATTAGAAACAGGATGGGTCCAAGTACTGAGCCCTGTGGGACTCCGCTGGTGACATCTCGCCACTCTGATGTCTCCCCCTCACCGTTACTCGCTGTTTCCTGTTGCTTATCCACTGGAGCACCTTCACTTTTACTCCTGCCAGTTGCTCCAACTTTTTTAACAGCCTTTTATGGGGTACTGTGTCAAAGGCTTTCTGGCAGTCCAGGAAAATGCAGTCGGCCCACCCTTCTCTTTCCTGCCTAATTTTTGTTGCTTGGTCATAGAATTCTATTAAACCTGTGAGGCACGATTTACCATCCCTGAACCCATGTTGGTGGTGCGTTACAAAGTTATTTCCCTCCAAATGCTCTACGAGCCTTTTCCTCACGATTTTCTCCATCACCTTGCATGGTATACAAGTTAGGGGAAACTGGCCTGTAGTTCAGTGCCTCTTCTTGTATATTGGGACCACGTTAGCTGTCTTCCAACTTTCTGATAAGTCTCCTGTTTCCAGTGACCTGTTATACACCATAGAGAGTGGCACACTTAGTGCTTCTGCACCTTTTTTTAGTATCCATGGTGAGATTCTGTCAGGCCCAACAGCCTTTGTCACATCCAGCTCCAGCAGACACCTTTTGACCTCATCACTGGTGAGGTCAAATTCCTCCAAGGTTGCTTGGTTTGCCTCCTCCTCATTTAGTGCAATGGATTCTCCTTGTTCTATTGTGAAGACCTCCTGGAATCTTTTGTTGAGTTCTTCACACACCTCCTTGTCATTCTCTGTGTATCTGTTCTCCCCTTTTTGCAGTTTCATCACTTGTTCCTTCACTGCTGTTTTCCTCCTGATGTGGCTGTGGAGCAGCTTTGGTTGGGTCTTGGCTTTACTCGCCGTGTCATTTTCAAATTGTTTCTCTGCTTTCCTCCTCACTCTGAGGAACTCATTTCTGGCCCTCTGGTATCTCTCCCTGCTCTCCGGTGTTGTTATTTCTGTAATTTCTCCATGTTCTTTTACTCAGTTGCTTTGCTACCTTGCATTCCTGGTTGAACCATGGGTTTTTCTGTTGTTTTTCGTTTTTCTCCTTTTCGACGGGGATAAACCTGTCTGCAGCTTCCTGGCACTTCTGGGTGACAAAATCCATCATGTCCTGCATATTCTTGTGTCTAAGTTCTGTTTCCCATGTGTGTGTGTGTGTGTGTGTGTGTGTGTGTGTGTGTGTGTGTGTGTGTGTTGCACTCACAGATGCATGAACATGCATGCTCACATACAAGCCCACCAACCCAGCAACACACACACACACACACACACACACACACACACACACACACACACACACACACACACACACACACACGCACCCACACGCACACCCACACAGGTATTCTTCAACGTAGTGGACAAACAGCCAGCATATCTGGGCCGCCCGACAATATTGACTGCCAACATGTATATACCAATTACAGTTATGTAAATATTGCTCTGGGGGCCGGGGCGGGTGGCGAGTGTCTGTCCACCTGACTCCAGGGCAGGGGGAGATTGACAAGGGCAGGGGGAGAGGAAGGCAGGGCGAGAGGAAGGCAGGGGGGGGAGGAAGGCAGGGGGGGGGAGGAAGGCAGGGGGGAGAAAGGCAGGGGGGGGAAGAAGGCAGGGGGGGGAAGAAGGCAGGGGGGGAGGAAGGCAGGGGGGGAGGAAGGCAGGGGCAGGGGGGGAGACAGGCAGGGGCAGGGGGGAGACAGGCAGGGGCAGGGGGAGAGGAAGGCAGGGGCAGGGGGGAGGAAGGCAGGGGGGAGGAAGGCAGGGGGGGAGGAAGGCAGGGGGGGGAGGAAGGCAGGGGCAGGGGGGGGGAGGAAGGCAGGGGCAGGGGGGGGGAGACAGGCAGGGGCAGGGGCAGGGGGGGGGAGACAGGCAGGGGCAGGGGGAGAGGAAGGCAGGGGCAGGGGGGAGGAAGGCAGGGGGGGAGGAAGGCAGGGGGGGGAGGAAGGCTGGGGGGGAGGAAGGCAAGGGGGGGAGGAAGGCAAGGGGGGAGGAAGGCAGGGGGGGGGAGGAAGGCAGGGGGGGGGAGGAAGGCAGGGGGGGGGGAGGAAGGCAGGGGGGGGAGGAAGGCAGGGGCAGAGGGGAGATAGGCAAAGGCGGCAGGGGTGGGGAAGATGAGCAGGGGGAGCAGGAGGAAGAAAAGGGTGTAGAGGGTGAGGCGGAAGAGGAATAAGGAAGGAGTGAAGATGAAGAGAAAGAAGAGAGATATATAGAGAGAAGAAAATGCATGAAGGAAGCCACCAAAAAGGGAGATGTGAAACAAACACCTGAAAACAAACGCGGGCAAGGAAAGAAAAAACACTAAAAAGATTAAAACGGCCGACTACGTAGAAATACAGTTATCATCTGTCTTTCCCGTATATGATGGAAAATAAGAGTGGAGCAAGCACAGCACCCCCGAGGCACACTTTTCAACGACAGAGGATGCACTCATTCCACTTTACTATATAACACACTTTTTTTTTTGCATGCGCATCGTCAGGAAATTAAAAGTCTATTTTCCTCACTTTTCCAGTTATTCCCAGTTGGTACGAGCAGCTGTGCAAACCACTGACGGTCAATAACTGTCCGTTGACATGTAAACTGCCTCCAGCTAAGGTCTGTCACTGTCAAACAACATCGTTGGTATATGATGACCAGACCACACACTAGAATGTGAAGGGACGACGACGTTTCGGTCCGTCCTGGACCATTCTTAAGTCGATTGTGCTCGTTGGTTTATGTTTATGCTTAAAAAGGATGAAAATTCAATTGCTGTCCACTAGACAGCCTGCTTGATATCTGGTTGATGGGGTTCTGGGAGTTCTACTCCCCAAGCCCGGCCCGAGGCCAGGCTTGACTTGTGAGAGTTTGGTCCACCAGGCTGTTGCTTGGAGCGGCCCGCAGGCCCACATAACCACCACAGCCCGGTTGGTCCGGCACTTTTTCTAGAAAACAGTCTAGTTTTCTCTTGTTCCGGCAATATTTCTGATAGTCGCTGCTCCAACTAACTAACCGATAAACAGTGACTGAGTGATTGAGTGAGTGAGTGAGTGAGTGCGTGTACGGGCATGTGTGTGTGTGCGCGTGTACGTGCAGAGAGAGGAGGGTGGTGGCGTATAAAACTAGGCTGGTGCATGTTGTAAGTGATTCTTAGCGTGCAGGAGAGCGTGTCTGGCCTCACGCCACCTTGCCTACCTCCCTCCTGGCCTCAAGACAAGACACAGGCACACCAAACATCTCCCATAAAGACTGCCGCACCAGGAGACCTCGCTTCACGGGCTATTCATGCCCGTGCCACCTCTTGGGTGGTTTAATCTTTATCAATCAATCAATCGAGACCTCGCTGAAATAGAGAGGAGGTGGGGTATACGGGGGATGATACACAGCATCTGGACGCGATAAAGCACCTAAACAATTGGGGTCGTCTTAAACCTCTCGTAATATACTCCTTGGCAAGGCTACAAGAAAGGGATCACGTACATACTAGAGTGAATGATATAGCAGGAAATACAGAATAGCACTAGTGAAGAATAGAACCGTCATCAGCGCTATCACCTATCTTCACCATCCACAAGAAATCCACTAGAGCAGGAAGAACGGTGGGGATATGATCACTACATACAAGATAATGGGGGGAATAGATAAGGTGGACAAGGGCAGCTTCTTCAAATTGAGGAAAGTAGGACAAGAGGACACAGGTGGAAGCTGGAGATGCAGTTGTGGAAGCCACCTCCATCCACAACTTTAAGGTTAGGTTCGACAACGAATTTGAATGTTAGAATAATTAAGTTGTTACGCAACAGATACAAGGGCAAGTAGGCGGGAGACCAAGAGCTAAACCTCACTTCTCCCGGTGACACTGTTCAGTAAAACTGCTAACACCTCACCAACCCACATCACCACCATCACCAACACCATCACCAACCCACATCACCACCAACACCCATCACCCCCCCCCCACCACCATGACGTCACTGGACACCCTCATTCACTCTCGGGAACAATCGTTTGTCTTGTGTCACTCTGCCGCTACCCTTCACTTTGTCGCTTAATTGCAATACAAAGGTACCTCTTAATAGCATACTTTTTCATCGTCTCTGACTGGTCAAAGGGTCTGATCGGGATTCCCAGCTGGCTTGTAGAGTTCCCAAATGCTGACGCACGCACAACGCACGCACTCACGCACGCATGCGCGCAACTGCATTCACAGCTTCAGTAAAATAAGGTTTGGAAGTATAAATCAAGGAAGTACACCAGCAATAACTCAAAGGTCCAGACATACATACCTGGAGAGAGTTTCGGAAGTTCTTCTAGCCCGGCCTGACTTGTGATAACTTGGTCTAACAGGCTCTTGCTTGGAGCGGCCCGCATGTCCACTACAACTTTGTTGGTCCGTCACTTCTTGCAAGAACAAGCACCAACACCACACTCTCTAAGCCTCGGTGGATCCACAAGAACGAAAGGTAATGAACCGGCAAGACATGTCCTAATATACATTCATAACATACTGTAACTCTATTTAACAATCCATCCTGGAAATGAGCCATTACCATTTAAATGCTCTAGGCTGGTGCGTGGGAGAAATGGCCGCTTCAAGGAAGAAACATTAAAGCAGCTAGGTAAAGCAGCTCCGGTAAAGCAGCTAGGTAAAGCAGCTCCGGTAAAGCAGCTAGGTAAAGCAGCTCCGGTAAAGCAGCTAGGTAAAGCAGCTCCGGTAAAGCAGCTAGGTAAAGCAGCTCCGGTAAAGCAGCTAGGTAAAGCAGCTCCGGTAAAGCAGCTAGGTAAAGCAGCTCCGGTAAAGCAGCTAGGTAAAGAAGCTCCGGTAAAGCAGCTAGGTAAAGCAGCTCCGGTAAAGCAGCTAGGTAAAGCAGCTCCGGTAAAGCAGCTAGGTAAAGCAGCTCCGGTACTAGGTAAGTCCACTACGGGCTCACCATAGCCCGTGCTACTTGCAACTTTTTGTTCCGCGGAGCAGAATCTAAAAACAATAACAAACAACGAACGGACCTTTAGGTAAACACAAAAGAAAATACTTTGACATCGAAGGGGTCACTATAGAAAAGATTACAGCATTTCTAATAAGAATACAATGGGCAAATGAACTCAAAAGATGATGGGACATAACGTACCCCATCACCAAGAAGTATGAGGATGCAGTTGACAAATTTGTCCCTGTACAAACAGAATAATGATAATCCAATTAACCCTTGGCTCAAGCAAGGGAATGAGGAGTCAAAGCCATTAAGAAAAGGGAAAAGAAACTATCCGAAGAAAGCGCTAAACGATTAAGTATTATTGCAGGGGAAAGTCTACAAGAAAAACAGACCAGAGGGCCAGAAAAAGAGAGCCTCAGTGTCAAGAGAAAGAATTTGAAAATAAGAGCAAATCAAGACAAATCGCACTCCAGGCCTCTCCACAGCCACATGTTAGGTGGGGAAGTAAGAGCTGGCTGGCTCTTACTTCTACAACGAAGAGATAACGAAACTGAGAAGACTGGATGTTATATTTATAAATGAGAGGAACGTATGCGTGAGGAGTCAAGTCTTCGCTGTATAACATGGCCAGGGGAAGTGACTAGACTATAACATGGAAGTGACCCGGAACTATAACATGGATGTGTCTAAACTATAACATGGAAGTGACTAAACTATGTGGGATCGAGCCAAACATCACTGGAGAAGTGATCCTGGCATATACCTGGAGGGGATTCTGAGAGTTCTTCTCTCCAAATTGTTAATATTAAACTGCAGAGATGAACTAAAGAAGTTGGAGGTGGATACGACTAAGGTTGTGAAACCAAATCGAATCTCACCAGTGATGCTAAGAGATGGAGTGGAAGCCCTCTGCCGATCACTAAATATGCTATATAACAATTACTGCAAACAGGAAAACTACCCGAAAGTTGGAAGACAGGCACAGTAGTGCCAGTATAAAACAAAATGGAGACACACAGGAGACAATATACCTAAACTCCTTGCATACCATGTAAGGGAGTAGAGAAAAGTCTGGTGGAACATCTGGAGATAAAGAGACTGTATAACCCATCATCGCCATGGGTTTAGGGATGATACATTTTGCTTGAGGTTATCTTGAGATGATTTCGGGGCTTTAGTGTCCTCGCGGCCCGGTCCTCGACCAGGCCTCCACTTCCAGGAAGCAGCCCGTGACAGCTGACTAACACCCAGGTACCTATTTTACTGCTAGGTAACAGGGGCATAGGGGTGAAAGAAACTCTGCCCATTGTTTCACCGCCGGCGCCCTGGTTTGCTTCACAAACCAGAAAGAATTTTATGACCAGGCTACACAAATCAGACAAGACACAGAGAGGGGATGGTCAGGCTATATGCTGCATACTTTACTTAGTCACAAACCCTTAAAACACCACGACAAAAAGGTGTATATGAATGATTTTTCGGAGAGCATAGGACTCCGTCCTCTCAATGTTCGTTGACATAAAACTTATGAATAGGATTAAAACGCTCCACGAAGTCAGGAGTTGGGTGAGCCAGGAGTGGGAGAGTGGGAGTGTGTGAGTGGGAGAGAGAGTTAGAGGCGGGAGAAGCCTGGTTACTTCTCACTTTAACCGGCGGGTGTGGCAGGCCCAAGTCCCACCGCCGCTCCATAATCCATGACCACCACCTGCACCATCTTGGGTCCTGCCATCGGCCACGCATGCTCCCGCACTCACTCTTTCTCTTTCCCGCCACGTTACTATGACAGGGCTGCCCTCTCTAAAATGTTCCGACGAGACGCCTTGGGCAGGGCTGCCCTCTCCACCTGGTCCAATGAGGCTCCAGTGGCACTGCTGCCTTCTCCAGCTGGTCCAATAAGGCTCCTGCGGCAGGGCTGCCTTCTATAGCTGGTCGTCCTCCACGTGTGCGCCGACTCCCACGCCTGCTGATGCTGGAGCGAGCCTCCCCATTGCGGCCGCCCCTCCAAACATCACACAAAAAATCATCAGACCGTTTGTCCTGAAACTCTACACCGTATTTAATCTCTCAGTCAACATATGCAACACTCCCCCCCTCACCCCGGCACCCTCGCTTGCGTATTGTAACCTCCCTCTGATTCCCCCATTTGACAGCCAAAACCACCCAACCGGTCAAATCAATTGACGGAGAGTGGACATCCGGGTTGACAACACGGCAAGCGGGGGAGAGAGGGGTGAGGGAGGAAAGAATCAAATCATCGAATCAGCTGGTGATTAGTCGCAACTCGAGGGGAGGTCCAGTGGGATGAGTTAATATCAGCAAGTTCCCCTCATCTGGTAATTCTAGACGACCCGGTCTCTAGCATGCTGGGAAGGGGTGATGGGGCGCCTCGCCCTCACCGTTGGGTGGATGAGGCAGGAAAGGATGCTAGAGAGGGGAGGAGGTGGAGGTGCAGCAGCCTATACTCACCTAGTTGTGCTTGCGGGGGTTGAGCTTCGGCTCTGAACATTCCGCTTCGCGGCAAATAAGGCAACGATTGACTGTGAAACAGTTTATGTGACGGTCAGTGAACTCGAGACTCACCATGTCACTGGTAACTGTTTTCCAACAGTCGGGGACAGGATGCCAGTAGAGGCCCAACAAGGCCAACTGATGACCTTCACAGGACGCAACCCACCACTTGGTAAGGTCCAGGACGGTCCGTGGACAAGGGTCCAGGACGGTTCGTGGACAAGGGTCCAGAACGGTCCGTGGACAAGGGTCCAGGACGGTCCGTGGACAAGGGTCCAGGACGGTCCGTGGACAAGGGTCCAGGACGGTCCGTGGACAAGGGTCCAGGACGGTCCGTGGACAAGGGTCCAGAACGGTCCGTGGACAAGGGTCCAGGACGGTCCGTGGACAAGGGTCCAGGACGGTCCGTGGACAAGGATCCAGGACGGTCCGTGGACAAGGGTCCAGGACGGTCCGTGGACAAGGGTCCAGGACGGTCCGTGGACAAGGGTCCAGGACGGTCCGTGGACAAGGGTACAGGACGGTCCGTGGACAAGGGTCCAGGACGGTCCGTGGACAAGGGTCCAGGACGGTCCGTGGACAAGGGTCCAGGACGGTCCGTGGACAAGGGTCCAGGACGGTCCGTGGACAAGGGTCCAGGACGGTCCGTGGACAAGGGTCCAGGACGGTCCGTGGACAAGGGTCCAGGACGGTCCGTGGACAAGGGTCCAGGACGGTCCGTGGACAAGGGTCCAGGACGGTCCGTTGACAAGGGTCCAGGACGGTCCGTAGACAAGGGTCCAGGACGGTCCGTGGACAAGGGTCCAGGACGGTCCGTAGACAAGGGTCCAGGACGGTCCGTGGACAAGGGTCCAGGACGGTCCGTAGACAAGGGTCCAGGACGGTCCGTGGACAAGGGTCCAGGACGGTCCGTAGACAAGGGTCCAGGACGGTCCGTGGACAAGGGTCCAGGACGGTCCGTAGACAAGGGTCCAGGACGGTCCGTGGACAAGGGTCTAGGACGGTCCGTAGACAAGGGTCCAGGACGGTCCGTGGACAAGGGTCCAGGACGGTCCGTGGACAAGGGTCCAGGACGGACCGTGGACAAGGGTCCAGGACGGTCCGTGGACAAGGGTCCAGGACGGTCCGTGGACAAGGGTCCAGGACGGTCCGTGGACAAGGGTCCAGGACGGACCGTGGACAAGGGTCCAGGACGGACCGTGGACAAGGGTCCAGGACGGTCCGTGGACAAGGGTCCAGGACGGACCGTGGACAAGGGTCCAGGACGGACCGTGGACAAGGGTCCAGGACGGTCCGTGGACAAGGGTCCAGGACGGACCGTGGACAAGGGTCCAGGACGGTCCGTGGACAAGGGTCCAGGACGGACCGTGGACAAGGGTCCAGGACGGTCCGTGGACAAGGGTCCAGGACGGACCGTGGACAAGGGTCCAGGACGGTCCGTGGACAAGGGTCCAGGACGGTCCGTGGACAAGGGTCCAGGACGGTCCGTGGACAAGGGTCCAGGACGGACCGTGGACAAGGGTCCAGGACGGTCCGTGGACAAGGGTCCAGGACGGACCGTGGACAAGGGTCCAGGACGGACAGAAGGACCAAAACGTTGCCACTTTCATTTCTTTGGGTTAACTGTTTCGCCACAATATTGTGACTTCTTCCCCGTAAACCACAACAGTCAACTCGAACACCCAGGAACCTATTTGCTGCTAGGTGAGCAGAGGCATCGGATGTATGGACACGTGTACCCAACATCTTGCCCTGTCCGGGAAACAAACCCAGGACCAACAGATTGAGAGGCGACTACTCTAGCCATTACAAAAAGTTACGCATTTGGAGAACTGCTGCATATTCTGTTCGTCATGAACACAGGCACATTTTGTTCATGACGAACGTAGGCATAGTCTGTTCATCAGGAACAATACAGCCCAACAAGACAAGGCTACGACTGTGCCCACACCTCTTCATGCACACATCACTCACCAGTGTACAAGTGAACAGTGTTACCGGTGAAGAATCAGCAACTTCTATAATGCCCTTCATCCTGTCTGGCTCGGTGGTATGCCAAGGACACATTCACCCACAACTTTCAGGCTACCTCCCGCCTCTCCCTCATCCCCAAACGCATTAACCAAGCGCGGTTAATACTTTGATCAAACACATCAAAGATGCTGGGAAGTGATTATAAATTTTTAGCGTGGAAGGGAACTTGTCTGGATCCACGAAGAGAGCAAACAATCTCAAGATTAGTCGAAATGAGTTACATGAGAAGTTAAAAAGTTAGAAGTAAGAGCAATTGATGCGAGAACTTGGCTTCCCGGGTGAATTAGGTCTGGATGAGCCCCTCTACCCCCGGCTGGTAGCGAAGATCGCTCAGGCAAGTCTTCTTCACATGATTTACTTCTTATTACATTTTGACTGCTGTTCTTTCTTTGAGGACTATCTCTGATCATCGCTACTATTGTGGGCACCGCGTGCGATGTTTGGCTCTCTCCTGCTGCCTGACTACGGAACACGAAACGTCATAAATACAGCGGAAGGCACGACGCACGAGGGGGCGATACTCCTCCCCGGTCTGGCTCGGTGGAGGAGCCAGACTTCCCGGTCTGGCTCGGAGGAGGAGCCAGACTCACTGCTCTGGCTCCTACACCGTCCTACTTCCTGTAACCCGACCTCAATCGCATCGTTCCTTGACTCAAGATATTCCTTCAGCAGCAGAACTATTATCAACATTTCCTCCGCAGCCTTTTAAAAGTCAATTCAAACTCTGGTAATCCATAGATTAATTTTTGAGTTAAAACAAAGGTCTTTTTTCGATAACAAAATAAGACTTTTTTTATTGTTGAACTTTATTTTGTGTGACTGTGATCACTTTCTAATGTGTTTTATTTCTCCTCCTTCGCCCTACTCAATTTCTTTCTTTCTTTCTCCTCTTCCTTCCTGCCTTCCCCTCTCCCGCTTCCATCATCCAAGCTCGTTCTCCCTTTGTGAGAGGCGTTAAATATTGACATTTTTACTGTGCTGACAGCGCCGGCACTTTTACTGACCCACCAACTTATCCACACTGATACCTGGTTGTTCTAGAAAAGTAAAACAATCCACGGTTGAATCCCGCAGATTGATTGATTGATGAAGATTAAGACACCCTAAAGGTGGCACGGGCATGAATACCCCGTGTGAATCTCGCACGTTAATCGGCCTATATGTATGCTTTCCAGCCCACCTCCATACCCCACCAACCCACCAACTCACCATTCCATCTATTCCACAACAACGTCTCTCTCTCTCTCTCCCCTCCTACTGTCTTAGTTCTTAGGTCTCCGTCCTCATTTCGTCAAGGCTGTCTCATTACTCACAGGCTGCCTCATTACTTCACTCCAGGGCAGATCAAAGCTAAGAAGGTGACGTGCTTCCAACACTCAGAAACCTCTCTCTCACGCGTTCAGAGTTCAGCCACAATGTCACACACTATTCACCTAGCACAACTGGGTGAATACATCTCTTCACAACGTGCCTACTGCGTCTTCCCCCCTCCTCCCCCCCCCACACACACACATACACAGACACATTTATGAATCGCTTAACTTACAGTTCTCAGCTGGAATCAACATATTTCCAGGCGAGCAAAAGCAAAATGTGCACACGCACACACTTTCGTATCTGCACACTTATCCTTATTCTCCTTCCCGGAGGCTGCACATCCATTTCACAAGCCGCGTCCCTCTCCCATCTGGGGCTCCAGCCTCCGCCCCTGGCAGCAGCCCTCCCCTGGCACAGCCACTCCAGCACTCTCCCTTTCACAACGACCTACCTCACCTTTACCTTCGGCGTCTCTTTCCCCTCAATATATGTCAATTGTTGAGCACCGTCCCTGGTCTTGTATGCTGGAGCCGTGTTCGTTGCCCAGGACCCGATGGAATTCAATCAATCATCTTGTAACTCTCTCCAGGAACCCGAGCGGGTCGCTCTGCTCCCGGCCACAAATGTAAAGTTTATATAATCTCAAGACACAGGAACATCTTTTTCTGCCCGCCTGCCTTGCTGCCTCTGCTCGCCTCCTCTCTAATTCCTTGCATGCCGAGGAGAGCTCTCGTGACACCTGGCATGTCTTCTTCACTTGACACATGTCTTTTACATTGCCGACTGTCCACACGTCAGTTGATTGATTGTTGAGAGGCAGGAACCACAGAGCTGAAGCTCAACCTCCGCAAACACATCTAGGTGAGGACACGTCTCGCGGCTTCGCTAAATTAGGAGACATCAGAGTCAAGTACGAATTCTTATTCACGGAGGGAACATCAGCAGCTGGCTGCAATGTTTCTTTTTTAGTTCGAAAATGCTGGGTCCATACTCTTGCTGTTCACAAAGAAACAAAATAGGTAGTCACTGCCTCGTTCGTAATTCATTTGTGTCCGTAGGTCCATTTGCGACGAGCATGTCCACAGTATCGAGGTCCAGTGACCAAGTCTTCACCCTCACATTGCTGGCTCCTTCCCCATTCTCATTTTTATCCACTTTTGTTCATATTCCAGCTTTCCCTTTCCCGTTCACCCTCTATTTTGCAACACAACTGAAGGGAGAGCTGAGAGGAGTGGATAGCAAAGAGTATTGTATATTGCCTTACGGAGGTGAGGCAATTCAAGGGATTTCAGTAAGATTTAAGTTAGATTTCAGTTGATCTCTGAATCTAACAACTGAGATTCAGAGATCAGCCACATACTCCTGGGAACATGTCAGCCATAGAGCTTGCATGCCAACCTCACACAGCCAGTTTTGCATAGAATACTGCACAACAACGGGGCTCAGACAAATACCCTAAACCACACATAAATATACATTTTAAGGTTGGGTTCAAGTCCATTCTGGCCTCTCAACACGCCATGAATGATAGCAACATCATCGACACCTCTATGTCACGCGAGGTGAATTATTTATTAATAAAGTGTGACTCAAAAAGTAAAAAAGGGGAAATCTCTCTTAACTTGAATGAAGGACTTGTACAGCAGCAGCTAGTGGTGCGGCTCCTGAAGTGATGGGTCTCCGAGGACTACCTGGGTCAGAGGCGATATCACTCCGGATAAAGCACCCAGGGTAACAGATGGACTTTCCCAGTTCACACTGACAGTAGCTTCAGTTTCAGCAAGAGGAACGTTAAAAATGTGACCTCACCGATCTCTAACATCCCACCATGATTACGGACCCCAGAAGAAGGGGTTCTTCTGGGGTTCCGACCATACTCCTTCCCCGAAGTGCTGCAGTAATAACATTCTTTAAAGAGAGGGTAACCCCCAGTTTTGAAAGCTCACTCTCCGATTTTTTCTAAACTTGAAACAACAAACTTCAGGAGAACGCTCCAGAGCCCTCCCTCCCCCATCCCTCCCCTCCTCTCCAACCCTAGACCCTCCCCTTAACCTGCTCCCTCTCTCCCACCTCTCACTCATTGTGCCTCTCCCCCCTCTGCCCCTCCTCCCCTTTAACCTCATCAAGGCCCACCAGTTTAGCAAGACTCTCACCGTCACTTAAGAGGACCCTCAGCTCCGGATAAGTACCTACACATCAAAAACAGACCAGCATATTGGAGTGGCAGCCTGAGTTTACAGAAAGAGATCTTCAAGCTTACCCAGGGCCCCTTGCTCCTCTCTCAGAGTTCGCCAGTTGAGAGAGAGAGATTCCTTTCCGTGAGAGATCCCCCAGCTTAGAGACTCCATCACTGAGTGAGGAGGTCTTAAGTTCAGAAAGGAAGGCTGAGCTCTTAAATAAACTCGGGTTAAGGCATTCCAAATGCTTACTCAAAGTTTTGACACACACAGCTAAACGTGATTGTAACCAAGGGGAGGTTCTTCGTCAATGTTGGTTAGGACCATCTGCAGGTTTCGTGGTGGTGGTGATCGACGATTATTAAATTGAATTATTCGATTAGCTGGTTAATTAGATGGTTGATTAGCTGCCAGGACGACCGTGGGTTGACAGGTTATGAGGTGGTTGTACAGTCGAGTGGTTGGGGTGCCGTGTTGGGAAGGAGGTTGAGGTAGGCAGCTGGTTGAACCTCCACGGGGAAACCTACCACCCGCCACCGAAGCCAAATCAATATTGTGGAGGCCCCCGGTAGAGCGTTTCACAACCCCGTTACAATGTCCGCCCCGTTTCTCACCGCTTTTGCTTCCACTATTGCCAACATTCACGGTTTAGGAGGACGCAGCCGCTACATCTTTTGTGGTCTCGTCACAAGCTCTCAAGTCTGTACTGTCTCCTTGCTTACCAACCATCCCATCATCACGTGAGTGAAACCACAAAGAAATTATCTGCCAGCCTTTGTCTTCTCTCTCTCTCTCTCTCTCTCTCTCTCTCAACCTTCACGACACATGAAAGGGCGTGGAAGAGGGGGAGGAAAGAGGAGAAAGGAAAGAAAAAAAACAGAGACGAAGAGGAAGGGAATAGTGAGGGCATAAATGCTTCTCTATCATCATCACCCATCTATTTGGTGCTCTTAATCGAGGAGAGAAAACTTTGTGAGAGATGAGAGGAGCAGCCAAGCCAGTGAGAGGCCGTGGTGACACCACCACACTCCCACCCACCATGTTACTCTCATAAAACACAAATAAACACAACACTCGTCCCCGTCCAACCCAGGAAGAGGTTTAGGGACAGGAAGATGTTTGCAGAAAGGGGAGAGAGAGAGAGAGAGAGACTTGAGGATGAAGGAGGGGGAAGGAGGAGGGCTTTCTGGACTGGGGATAGAGTCAATACGAACACACACACATGTACGCACGTATCCAGGTACAATACAGGAATACGCCATATTTGAAAGGACTAATTAGAAAAAAAAACGAAAAAATAATCTTTTAAATACCCCCCCCCTCACATATAGGTGAGAATACAATGGAACTCTCACTCCCCCCCCCCCCCTTTCCATACAGCTTCCTCCTCTTATTTCCTTCCTTCCTCCCACTTTCTCCCTCTCCGCTTCCTCCCCCCCCCCCCCCCCTACGGTCTCCCAGAAAACGGCAAGTCAGACAGATTTTCAGTTTGATGACATAAAATTCTTCCGCGAATTGGACTTCACAAATTTTCGAGCACTTTACTTCTTTCTCCGCGATGTTTCTCGGGCGCTGCCTCCCAGGCCCGATATGTGAGAGAGAGAGAGAGAGAGAGAGAGAG
>NC_091159.1:11374365-11386865 GCF_040958095.1 Procambarus clarkii | reverse complement strand
AATCATATCGACTCAAACAACACACACACGCACGCACGCACGCACGCAAGCACGCAAGCACACACACACACACACACACACACACACACACACACACACACACACACACACACACACACACACACACACACACACTCACACACACACACACACAAACACACACCTGGTAGAGCTAGGACTTATCTCCCCCCAAAAAGAACTAGGAATCAAAAGGCTGGCATACCGAAAGGGGAATTATGAACAGATGAGAAGTTTCCTAAGTGAAATACCTTGGGACACAGACCTCAGAGACAAGTCTGTACAGGGTATGATGGACTATGTTACCCAAAAGTGTCAGGAGGCAGTAAACAGGTTCATCCCGGCCCAAAGGGAAAAATCCGAGAAGCAACAGAAGAATCCATGGTATAATAGGGCATGTATGGAAGCGAAGAAACTGAACAAAAAGGCGTGGAGGAACTTCCGGAATAACAGAACACCAGAAAGCAGAGAGAGATACCAGAGAACCAGGAATGAGTACGTCAGGGTGAGAAGAGAAGCAGAGAAAAATTTTGAAAATGATATAGCAAACAAAGCCAAGACCGAACCAAAGCTACTCCACAGTCACATCAGAAGGAAAACAACAGTGAAAGAACAGGTATTGAAACTTAGAACAGGCGAGGACAGGTATACAGAGAATGACAGAGAGGTGTGTGAGGAACTCAACAAGAGGTTCCAGGAGGTCTTCACAATAGAACAGGGTGAGGTCACTGTGCTAGGAGAAAGGGAGGTAAACCAGGCGGCCTTGGAGGAGTTCGAAATTACGAGAGAGGAGGTCAAGAGACACCTGCTGGATCTGGATGTTAGAAAGGCTGTTGGTCCAGATGGGATCTCACCATGGGTACTGAAAGAGTGTGCAGAGGCACTTTGCCTGCCACTCTCCATAGTGTATAGTAAGTCACTAGAGACGGGAGACCTACCAGAAATATGGAAGACGGCGAATGTGGTCCCAATATACAAAAAGGGCGACAGACAAGAGGCACTGAACTACAGGCCAGTGTCCTTGACTTGTATACCATGCAAGGTGATGGAGAAGATCGTGAGAAAAAACCTGGTAACACATCTGGAGAGAAGGGACTTCGTGACAAATCGCCAACATGGATTCAGGGAGGGTAAATCTTGCCTTACAGGCTTGATAGAATTCTACGATCAGGTGACACAGATTAAGCAAGAAAGAGAGGGCTGGGCGGACTGCATTTTCTTGGATTGTCGGAAAGCCTTTGACACAGTACCGCATAAGAGGCTGGTACATAAGCTGGAGAGACAGGCAGGTGTAGCTGGTAAGGTGCTCCAGTGGATAAGGGAGTATCTAAGCAATAGGAAGCAGAGAGTTACGGTGAGGGGTGAGACCTCCGATTGGCGTGAAGTCACCAGTGGAGTCCCACAGGGCTCTGTACTCGGTCCTATCTTGTTTCTGATATATGTAAATGATCTCCCGGAGGGTATCGATTCATTTCTCTCAATGTTTGCGGACGATGCTAAAATTATGAGAAGGATTAAAACAGAAGAGGACTGTTTGAGGCTTCAAGAAGACCTAGACAAGCTGAAGGAATGGTCGAACAAATGGTTGTTAGAGTTTAACCCAACCAAATGTAATGTAATGAAGATAGGTGTAGGGAGCAGGAGGCCAGATACAAGGTATCATCTGGGAGAGGAAATTCTTCAGGAGTCAGAGAAGGAAAAAGACTTGGGGGTTGATATCACGCCAGACCTGTCTCCTGCAGCACATATCAAGCGGATAACATCAGCGGCATATGCCAGGCTGGCCAACATACGAACGGCATTCAGAAACTTGTGTAAAGAATCATTCAGAACTTTGTATACCATATATGTCAGGCCAATCCTGGAGTATGCAGCCCCAGCATGGAGTCCATATCTAGTCAAGGATAAGACTAAACTGGAAAAGGTTCAAAGGTTTGCCACCAGACTAGTACCCGAGCTGAGAGGTATGAGCTACGAGGAGAGACTACGGGAATTAAACCTCACTTCGCTGGAAGACAGAAGAGTTAGGGGGGACATGATCACCACATTCAAGATTCTGAAGGGGATTGATAGGGTAGATAAAGACAGTCTATTTAACACAAGGGGCACACGTACTAGGGGACACAGGTGGAAACTGAGTGCCCAAATGAGCCACAGAGATATTAGAAAGAACTTTTTTAGTGTCAGAGTGGTTGACAAATGGAATGCATTAGGAAGTGATGTGGTGGAGGCTAACTCCATACACAGTTTCAAGTGTAGATATGACAGAGCCCGATAGGCTCAGGAATCTGTACACCTGTTGATTGACGGTTGAGAGGCGGGACCAAAGAGCCAGAGCTCAACCCCCGCAAACACAACTAGGTGAGTACAACTAGGTGAGTACACCTGAGCTAAGAAGGAATGCATAGCCTCAACATTAGAGTAATATCGGGTCAAAAAGATAACTAAATCAACTACATTACACCCAAAGCGAAGAAAGAACCAACCATGTTGTACAGACATATTAGAGAGGAAATGACAGAAAATAACCAAGTGAAAATAAAGTCATATTAGAAGGGAGATGACAGCGAATAACCAAGTGACTAGACTAGCCTAAGAATGAGAGAAAATAAGAAAAAAGGCAAGGAAATCTGTGAGGATTAAATGACAAGAATCCCCTCAGGAATATACGACGGATCCGGAACACGTCTCAGGGTAACGGGGTGAGAATAGCTTGAGCTACCTCACCCCTTTGTGTGTATTTATTCCCCCAATAAACTTATTTGAAATTGAATTTGAATCTCGCGGGGTTAGAATAAGAGGTAGCCCCTAAGTCTAAATAGCATATGGGAAAGCGAGAAGTGGCAGCAGAGAACATAACGAGGCAACTACAGTGAGGTTACCAGAGGAAATAACAGCTTTATAACTAGCCACTGTATCGTCGTGGATGTTGAAACCTGCTGCCCAGCCACTCCGTATACATTTAGCATTGATCTTGAATGGTTCACTAACCAGGGGAGAGTTGCTCAGCAGTTGGAAGATAACAAATATGGTGCCAATATCCGAGAAAGGGGAGGGGAGGGAAGGAGGAGGGAGAGACACCGACTTCAGACTAGTGTTACTAAGAAGCATTACACGAAAAGTACTTGAAAGAACAATAATGATATGACTATTGGTAGATCTACATCGACTTAAAACTTTAAATATGCTCCAACACATTTTTAGGGACGCACTTTTAGGGAAGGAAAATGGTGCCTAACGAACCTTTTCGAGTTTTGTGATAAACTGACGAAAATCAAATATAACAGAGAAGGATGGCCAGACTACACAATTTTAGCGGCCGAAAAACTTTTTAGACACAATTCTGCACAAAATATTACTACATAAATTAGAGAAGCAAGCAGTAGTAACCGGAAGAGAACTGAAATATATGAAAGAGTATCTAACAGATAGGAGACAGTCCCAGAGAGGTGATAATTTTGGTCAATGGATCCAGTTTCAATAATTCCGTTGTTTTCCTGTACGGCACCGGAGTTGGAAATCTTCACTGAACATCAAATTGTCTTCAGTGGTTGTCATTGTAACTATATAGTATTGACAGTGTGTTGACCTCTGTAATTCTTGGCTTAAGGACTGCCGTGTTCCTGGCTTTGTTTTTGTGATACACCTTGATGGGGTTCTGGGAGTTCTTCTATTACACAAGCCAGGCCGGCCCGAGGCCAGGCTTGACTTGTGAGAGCTTCGTCTACAAGGCTGTTGCTTGGAGCGGCCCGCAGGCCCGCATGTGTGTGTGTGTGTGTGTGTGTGTGTGTGTGTGTGTGTGTGTGTGTGTGTGTGTGTGTGTGTGTGTGTGTGTGTGTGTGTGTGTCAGTATTGGGAGTTATCCTTCGGGCAAGATCCTGGAACCGATTAGGTTAGGCAGTGTAATGGTTTACCTAGAGCGTGACCCACTAGTCTATATATATATATATATATATATATATATATATATATATATATATATATATATATATATATATATATATATATATATAAGAGTTGTTACATTCTTGTATAGCCACTAGTACGCGTAGCGTTTCGGGCAGGTCCCTGGAATAAGATCCCCGCCACGAAGAATCGTTGTTACAACCAAGTACACATTTTACTGTTGCGTTAAACAGAGGCTACAGTTAAGGATTTGCGCCCAGTAAATCCTCCCCGGCCAGGATACGAACCCATGACAAAGCGCTCGCGGAACGCCAGGCGAGTGTCTTACCACTACACCACGGAGACTGTGAACTCACCCACTTTTATGACTCACTCGCCTGGAGTTTGTTATCTTGAGGTTATCCTGAGATGATTTCGGGGCTTTAGTGTCCCCGCGGCCCGGTCCTCGACCAGGCCTCCACCCCCAGGAAGCAGCCCGTGACAGCTGACTAACACTCAGGTACCTATTTTACTGCTAGGTAACAGGGACATAGGGTGAAAGAAACTCTGCCTATTGTCTCTAACTGGCGCCCGGGATCGAACCCGGGACCACAGGATCACAAGTCCAGCGTGCTTTCCGCTTGGCCGACCGGCTCCCTTAGTGGCTAAGTTCTCGTCGTTTCTTCTATTTCTTCCCCGATTTCTTAACTCTTACCACCACCTCCCCAAAGGCCACACTATCCGGGTAACGGTGATTCATCGTTGAACTACACCATCAAGCAGGAAGTGGGTATTTATAGACAAGTGTCTTGAAAACTCTTCAACCTTGAGAATCTTAATTCTTAAACTAATTAATAATAATAATAAAATAAATTATTAGTAACAGTACTTGTATTATTATTATTATTATTTCCTGTTGCTATAAGCTGTTTGAGCCAACAACAGCCAGCTCAGTCAGCGTAAAATGGAAACACGTTTAGCGAATTTCATCAAAGTTGAGTCTGGAAAAATGATAAAAGGCTGGCAATTGTGTTCCTGACAACCTCTGGCAGCCCACTAGAAAGTATTGGTTACAGCATTCAATACAATGTTCTGAGGCTTCACGTAAATATGTCTATTTTTCCATGGGTATATCCTCGGAGCATACTTGGAGTGGGCTCTTGAGAGTTCTTCAACTCCTCAAACCGGGTCCGGGAGCTAGACTTGTCTTGTGATACCTTGAAGTAAATTGCTGTTGCTTGTAGCGGCCCGCAGGTCCTCTCACTACCTATATCCTTCACTCAACTGTGAAATCAACTTTGACCACCGGCTGAGGAAGTCCTCCGGGTAGCAGGTATCTTCGACGCGCTTTGTCCGTTACCGGATGCATTAACCTTCCAGATGGTCAGTTAGTGTCTACTGTGTGGTTACCTGGAGTTGCTTCCAGAATGTCTAGATGCTCAATCGTTTCTACCAGGGACCGATTTCCAGAGTTCTTTCATTCTTGCAGCCTGGCCTGGAGCCAAGCCTCGCTCCCTGCTGGGTGCCTATGTGTAAGCCTGTTTCTCTCCGTATCTGGATAGGATTCTGCGAGTTCTTCAACTCCCCCAAGCCCGGCCCGGACTCAGGCTTGACTTGTGAGAGGTTGGTCCAACACGCTGTTGGGCCGTAATATGTAGGCCCACATATCCATCACAGCCAGGCTGATACTATGACCATGCCTTTTGGCTGACGATATGATCCATCACCCTGTTACTACTGACAGCTTAAATAAAACTTTAGCACTGCAGCCTGACTGATCATGGATCATCATAAGAAACTTATACATTTCTTATACGAATCATGGAATAAGTAAGTGAGTCTAAGCTGTACCAGACTGGCCGGCTGTGGGCTTGCCTGCCAGCCTACACAGCAAGAGCCTTGTTCCATTTCTCATGGAATTTATTCTGTCGTATTTAACCAAAAGTCTAATATTTGGGTCTATAACAAATCAGCGAACATCATCTAAGTGTTGCATACTGACACCCACGAACATAAGAGACGGCCTATTGATCCACCTCAAGCAGCTCCGATCCATATCCACCCAAAATCATTCATGTATATGTCTACTTATGCTTGAAACAATCTATCGACACGTGCGCAAGTAACACACGAACAGCTCTGGTGCCCAGCTGATAAGCAAGACAGAAAATATGATTTTCATTCAATTCTTTGCTCCCACGTGCATATTGGTGGGCTCTAAGTCTACAGGAGAGTGGCTGGGCCTGGTTCCCCGTCACCGTGGGGCGTGTCCGGTGTACGGTCGGAACTGTACCATCTGTGACGGTCTCGGGATGCTGGGAAGACCAGCTGGCCAGTCAGATCGACACCGGCGGCCTTAGCAGGAGGGAGAGAAAGGAGGGAAAGGAAGGGGGATGAAGGAATAGTAGAAAGTAGGAGGGGGCAGGGTAGCAGGGGGGGGGGGGACAGGGAACGTATAGGGGGCAGGGCGACATGAGGAGGAAGACCAGATGACGTTATCGTTCGTACAGTGAAGATCGGCATCACCAATTAAGAGCAGGCGCTTCCTGTAGACCACACACCGCCTCATCACTGGTGGGAACTACAGCAGATAACACAGCTACCAACTGATCTAAATCACCTCCCCCCCCCCCCCACCCCCTCCCCTTGACACGGCACCACTGCAAGTCTGTCAGACAAGAGGCGGTCTTCTAATCACCTGGTTCCTTCCGGCCAATAATTGGGTAAACAAAAGTCTGGTGAAATTGCAGGGGGTAATTATCAGGGGAAAGCGCCAAATCATCACGATTATACAGCACTGGGAAGGGGTCAGGATACGCATTTGGGATGGGACGGAGGGAAGGAATGGTGCCCAACCACAAGGACAGTCGGGGATTGAACGCCGACCTGCACGAAACGAGACCGTCCCTCTACCATCCAGCCCAAGTGGTTGGAATTTGCGGGAAAAGGTAATACTGCTCGAAAAACCTCTTGAGTTGACTCCATCAGAGCCCAATAAAGGAACATGACACACCCTGCACCCACTCTCACATTCACAGCCCATCACCGGAGCAGCCTCCTGCCCCCATCAACACAGCAGGTTCTCCGGCTAATGGATACGCTTATATGGCGGGGCATCACTTCCATCGACGCGACGTGTGTGTAGTGTGGCTAACACCAATCCTCCAAAGTGGTGCTGTGGCGCGCCAGCCTGGCTGGACACCTGTACACAGCAGGTTGCTGCAACATGGTTAGTCTGCTGTCGCCCGTACTTGTCGACCAGACGCTGCTTATCTGGTCGCCTGTGTGACTTCCCCTCCCCCCCACCTCCTCCTCCCTACCTGGCCTAGTACATGTCAACCTGATCGCGCTCAAGTGCCGCCAACCTTGACAGTTCTTGCACTCAATTGACAACCAGTAATCAACTCCCCCTCCCCCCCCCCCGGCCTCACACTTACTTAATATCTCTGGTAATACCCGAGCCTTATTGTGCCTTCACTGAGAAGTCTCCCACGATACTACCAACAATTTCACTCAAATTCTTAAAAGTTGCCATCCACACTTCCGTAGAAATACACATTCCATTCACCTGGGCTGCATTGGTATCGAACCCTGGACACCATGAGGCCCATTGATGAAGGGTCGGCCTCACACGCGAGGGGTTCAAGGTTCGAGTCCCATACAGCCCAAGTGAATGAAATGTTATACCCGCTTGATACTTAACTTTGTTCTTCAAATAATCAAGTTATGCCCTTGGATTGGGAATAAAGGTGTTCAGTCTACCTGGTGAGAGTGACCCTTGACCCCTCAAGCCTCCACAAGCACAACAAGGTGACTACTGACCCTCCAGGCACTCCAACAAGTCACTCCCTAAAGCCAGTGGTTGTCCAAACTTCCTTAAGATTCATTCCTCTCCCCCAGCAAACAATCATGACAATATCTGCGCCGGCAAAAACACACGACTGATTGTAACAATCTCTTCAGTTAAGAACGAGGGATTAAGGAATGTTCCCCAACCTGTTTCACTGCTAAACGTCGAGTTTATAACGGTTCAGGGGTGGACTTAAACGTTGTAATTTACACGCCTGAACATCGTTCTGGTTTAGGATTTACCGATGAACACGAAACAATGGAAATAAATTGGATAAGCTTAGGATCAGGAAAAAAATTCACCGCGTTGGAAATTGGTGGTTGATCTATGAAGCAAATTCCTGGTACCATAATGGATCTGGGATCGTTGGATTGTTTCACTGGACGTCGTGTCTAATTACTAGAACCGCACTGCTTGGTCTAGTATGCAAAGTCCGATGTGCCTAACAGGCAGGATGATTTTCGTTGTTTTCAAATATATTTTCAGATTATATATATATATATATATATATATATATATATATATATATATATATATATATATATATATATATATATATACATAATACAATAATATATAATATATAATACAATGAAAACTTTATAATTTCATAAGAAAATTTGTTGGAAAAATTAAATATTAAAAAAAAATCGGTTTGTTAGGCAACTCTGGCTATTATGTATGATATATGCGCTAATATATATGCCTTAATGCTAACAATGACTGCCCAAACAGGTACAAGCGGAACGTTGTCAACGCTTACGTTGAACGAGCTCTCACTCACAGCTCTGGTTGGAAGCAGGTCGACGAGGAACTCTGTAGAGTAAGGCAGGTCCTAGTCAATAATGGCTTCTCTAACGGTTATGTTGAAGACGTCATTAAAAGAAAGGTGACACGCCATGCAACCTCTGAAGAGTCAACTAACACAACACCTGTACCTCCTATAATATTGTTTTTCAGGAACTTCTTTTCAACGGCTCATAAAACGGAGGAAAGAGTTTTGAAAGATATTATTTATAGCAACGTTATCCCCACAGACACCAATCAGATGATATAATTATCAATTTACTACAAAAACAAGAAGACGGCCAACCAACTTATGAAGAACTCTCCAGACACCAAACAGAATGCATTAAAAGAGATTAACGTCGTCTATGCCTTCACATGCCCTCTTGGGGGCTGTCAGCCCCAAAGATCTCAGTATATGGGCAAGACAACAACGTCTCTCTCTCTCTCTCTCTCTCCCCTTTCTCTAGGCGTTTAACAATGCACAAGCAACAGGGGACCATGAAGGAGCATATAATCTCACGCAACCAGACCATCACCAGAGAAATCTTAACATGCAACACTGAAATAATCGACAGGTATAACGACAACAGGAGACTCGACATCAGCGAGGCGCTACACATTAAATAGTCAAGACCAGCAATCAACAGCCAGTTAAAACATAATTACATTCTACCCACTTCAAGACCCCGAACCAACACAGAGACAGTAGAAACATGTAATGGTCTATTAATAGCCATTATGTTTAATCGACTTGTTCATCTCAATCATGTCCTGTACCACCTCACCGCAAGCGAATATAAGCCTTTGCAAAAACATGGAAAATTTGTCTTTGAAATTGTAAGGAGTGCCTTATGTAACGCATCCCTAGGCCTCAGACCATAATAAATTGTGAAAATGAACTTTGGAAAGTTAATTTTTCAACTTCACTCGACAGTGAAGAAAAACATAAGAAATATTGAGAAGATTCGTGTTACAATCATTAATCTTACTCTTTCGGTCATCTTCAAAAATACTACCAAAATATACTAATATATATATATATATATATATATATATATATATATATATATATATATATATATATATATATATATATATATATATATATATAAAGTTTTCAGTTGCATATTGTCCTGGGGACCATTCAGGCTTGTTCGCATATATATATATATATATATATATATATATATATATATATATATATATATATATATATATATATATATATATATGTCGTACCTAGTAGCCAGAACACACTTCTCAGCCTACTATGCAAGGCCCGATTTGCCTAAAAAGCCAATTTTCCTGAAATAATATATTTTCTCTATTTTTTTTGTCTTATGAAATGATAAAGCTACCCATTTCATTATGTATGAGGTCAATTTTTTTTTATTGGAGTTAAAATTAACGTAGATATATGACCGAACCTAACCAACCCTACCTAACCTAACCTATCCTATCTCTATAGGTTAGGTTAGGTTAGGTGGCCGAAAAAGTTAGGTTAGGTTAGGTTAGGTAGGTTACGTAGTCGAAAAATAATTAATTCATGAAAACTTGGCTTATTAGGCAAATCGGGCCTTGCATAGTAGGCTGAGAAGTGCGTTCTGGCTACTAGGTACGACATATATATATATATATTGGATATAAATTGGAGGTGCCTCGTCTGGAGCTAACGGGCCTTGTGCAATATTCATAAGCTTATGTTCTTATTGTTAAAGCCACGATAGAGTAACTTGTGAGCTCTCCAACTACGGTATAGTGACATGGGTTGGGGGAGGTGGTGGCTGTGTGGGGAGGAGGTGGTGTTGGGCAGGGGTGGAGGAGGGGTGGAGGTGGTGTTGGGCAGGGGTGGAGGAGGGGTGGAGGTGGTGTTGGGCAGGGGTGGAGGAGGGGTGGAGGTGGTGTTGGGCAGGGGTGGAGGAGGGGTGGAGGTGGTGTTGGGCAGGGGTGGAGGAGGTATTGGGCAGGGGTGGAGAAGGGGTGGAGGTGGTGTTGGGCAGGGGTGGAGGAGGGGTGGAGGTGGTGTTGGGCAGGGGTGGAGGAGGGGTGGAGGTGGTGTTGGGCAGGGGTGGAGGAGGGGTGGAGGTGGTGTTGGGCAGGGGTGGAGGAGGGGTGGAGGTGGTGTTGGGCAGGGGTGGAGGAGGGGTGGAGGTGGTGTTGGGCAGGGGTGGAGGAGGGGTGGAGGTGGTGTTGGGCAGGGGTGGGTAAACAAGTAAGGGAAGAAGGAAACAATGATGTGTTTTTTTCCTTGCGTCTGTTGAGGGGGAGCACTCTTGCCCAACTGTCTCTACCCCGCCGCACTCCGTCCTCCCCATGTCTCTCCCCTCCCCCCCTCGTCAACCCCCTCCACCTCAGCAACCCCGTCTCCAGCCTCCCCCCCCCTCTCACACCCGAGGTGCGTCCCAGCATCCAAATGGCCTGATCAACCGGGCTGTGGAAGCCCCAACACCATGGCCTCGCCGCCGCCCATCAAATGCACCTTCCTCGCCGCCCTCCTCCTTTCTCCTTCACCTCTCCTTCGTCCTCCAGGTTCCTCCTCAAGCTGCTCCTCCAGCTGGGCTCCACAGGCCAGCTGGAGGACACACGGCCGACTTGTGTCCTTAACAAGTAACCAGCGCGTGTATCAACTTCCAATCCCAACCCAGCACAATCCTCCCCTTGACCCCAAATCCCAAGAGGGAATTTCAAACAGCGCGGTCGTCCAGTGGCCTTCAGGGAAGCCGGTAGCAGCAGTGGTAGTGGTGGTAGTGGTGGTGACGGCAGGTTGTCAAGCCCGGAACCTTGGGACTACGAATCCCGAACACTGTCCACTCAGCCGTCAGGCTCCTGGTGCCTGAGAGCAGGTGTGGCGGTGGTGGTGAGATCGAGGGGTGTGGTGACTGGTGGAGGAGCCTAGTCATCACGACGCTGGGAGAGGAAGTTAATAGTGGTGGCCGTGTCCAGTATGACCACTAACCTCAATAATACTAAGCATTCCCGGGTACTGGTGTGGTGGTGGTGGTGGTGGTTGTACAGGTAGATGAGGTGGTACTGGTTGTAGTTGTAGCGGTAGATGAGGTGGTGATGTAGATGAAGCAGGCTGGTTGATACCTGGTTGATGGGGTTCTGGGAGTTCTTCTACTCCCAAAGCCCGGCCCGAAGCCAGGCTTGACTTGTGAGAGTTTGGTCCACCAGGTTCCACAGGCTTGGGCCTGATGGAACACACCCATCACTCCAAAGAGGGTTTCGGGAGTTTGTCTACTCAAAAGAAGTACTTCTGCGACAGACCTGCTCCTGTTGATCAGTCTACATGCACTAGGTGCCAACGTCTCCAGCCTGCCTACCTTTCCCTCCTTACTCACTTGTCAATCCTATCTCCCTCAACCCCCCTTCCCATCTCACCCCCCCCCCTCCCTTAATCCCACTGCCGGATCAAGCATTCAACAAACCAATCAGAGGATCGGATAATTTAAATTACAATTACAATATTGTGATTAAGCTTGTCTCCATCTCTCTCTCTCACCTATGATGCCTCCTCAACCTTCTCTCACCTCTTCACCTTACTCATCATCTACCTCTTTCCAACTTATGCCCTTCTCATTCTCGTCATCTTCTTAGCCCCAGTGATTTGCCTGTAGACGGCTTCGAGAGTTTACCTGCAGTTCGACCTGAAGCGACTCTACACTGATCCCCACAACTCATCAAACCACGGAAGCAACTAAAGAAAAGTAGAAGTTATATATATGGACTTTTGTTGAACACATTTGGTAAATATGACTATTGGAGTTTTAGCACGTAGATTAGAGGTGCAAACAAGTAATGTTTACTTTGTGATATCTCTACATGAAAACATTTATAGGCAACAATCTGTATACAAACAAAACATATATATGCTAGCCACACACATATATGTGTGTGTGGCCACATATATAGGCAACAATCTACATGCTAAAGAATGTACATAGTCTACCATCTACAC
>NC_091159.1:11324365-11371865 GCF_040958095.1 Procambarus clarkii | reverse complement strand
AGAGCTAAATCCCCGCAAGCACACCTAGGTGAATACATATACATACATATTATATATATATATATATATATATATATATATATATATATAATATATATATATATATATATATATATATATATATATATATATATATATATAATATATATATATATATATATATATATATATATATATATATACAAAAAAGATGAATGACAGCAACTGAGAGAGCATGAGGGTGAACACCGTCAGAGGCTGCCCGCCCAACTACTGCCTTCCTCTCTCCTAGTTAATCAAATAGTCAATAAGTGCTAATGAGCATTGATCATTGTCAGTCACGCTACTCTCTCGTCACGTCCCCGTCTCCTTAGTGTCTTCCCGTCCCGCGGGTTGTCCACTCTTGTTTGAACAACGTGTAGCTCATACACTTTGTTGTATAAATACGTGTGACCTAGACCAATTGGTGCCCCACACCACGTGTTGGCCAAACCACGTGTTGTTGAGACCACGTGTAGCGTAGCACTGGCAAGTTCCCCAAGCCTGGCCGCGGGCCAAGGCTTGGGGACGTAGAAGCACGTCGCAGAACCCCATCCAGGTACAATACAGGTACTGTAGGGGCAGCACTCACAAACTGACGTAAGGTGCGGGGGGCCGTGGCACCATCCACACACACACTCACGGCACATTCTGTGTCACACACTTAAGACAATCCCGCGACAGGGCGACAGTCGTCAAACATGGCAGATATGAACAAATCCACAAGGGCCGTGACGAGGATTCGAACCTGCGTCCGGGAGCATCCCAGATCTCTGTGTGTAATGGTAGATATGAGTTGGTATACCTGCAATACCTGCGGAGTATACCTGGAGTGTACCTGGTGTGAGTTCTGTGATAGTTCTGCTCCCGAAGCGCGGCCCCGGGCCAGGTTTGACTTCTTATAACTTGCTCCAACAATACATAAATTAATATATAAATAATTACTTAAGAATCAGAAATACAAAAATATTCAGTGCACTAAGAGTCATCAGAGCTCCCTAATACGTCGTATTTGTAACGGAACTGACCAATCCGTTAAAAATACATTGTATCAGTATATATATTCAACCATCGTTATATTGACGTTTTCTATACAGGCCTCGATAGGTTAGATGGGTTGCTTGGGTGTGTATGTCTCAGGTGAGGCAAAACAGCTGTATTTTTTACGTTTCTAATTAGCCTAAACAATTCGACTTTTTACGGAGTGGCACACTGGGCTGCCCACAGAGGCCAATGGTTAACAAAATATAATTTAAATTTGAGAAAATAGTTCCGTTTAATTAACTAGTTGATAAAATGTAGTTTTGATTATGTGATGTAATTGGCTGCTTGTTGCTTTGTAATGCGATATTAATTTACTGAAATGAATCTTATTTGACGATATTTTTTGGGTCAGAATAATTTTTAATGAAAAACGAAATTGTTATTACATATTACATAAGAAACCATTTCAATTTAACTTTTTTATTTCTCGCTTCCTATTTACGAGTTTTTCCCGATTTTATTGTTTAATTACGAATATTTCGGTCGGTCAGTGAAAGTAACGTCTATATAAATATATATATAACATTTGAGTGCTCAAAACTCTTAGTTCACTCAATTACATTCAAGATTCTTAGAGTTGAATTATTTCTTGTTGCTCTCCTAGTGACCATTATTGTATTAATTCCAAGACCAAAGCCTCTGAAGGATACATGCAAACAGCGGTGTCAAACAGCCTGATTGACTGTTTGGCCTGCTTGACTGTTTCTTACCAGAAGGCCTGGCAAGAAACTACGCCCCAGGGATACCGATCCTGGCAACCACCTCAAGGTAAGAAGGTAAGGTAAACTCAAGGTAAGGTATTCTAGGAAAGGATAAACTCAAATGTAAGGTAAACTCGATATAAGGTCAACTCAAGGTAAGGTAAACTGAAAGGTGAGGTCAACTCAAAGGTAAGGTAAACCTGTATAGTTTACCTTACCCAAATATATGCTGGCGCTTAGGATCAGAGGGCAGACAGACTTATCATCGATGTTTGTAGAGAAGTACAGGTTCGAGCCCAGCGAGGTGGACGGAGTGGAATTGGCAAGCATTACTGACACAGTTGAACAGGTTTTAATACTAGACTACACATGTGGTTGGGTACTATGGGGTGGACTTAAACGCGACCCGCCTAAGGTGAGAGGTCAAGTGCTTTGTAATCTTTATGTAATTAGATAAGAAATTAATGACAAACTCGCTGCAAGGATGGTCCGACAAGTGGCTGCTAGACTTCAACTTCAGTAAATGCATTAAGATGGATACTATAGCCTACAATAACTTGAGGTAAACAACCCCCCCCCCCCAAAAAAAAAAAAAAAAAAAAAATAGTCTCCCGTGAGACAAACAAACCAGATAACATCAGCCGCATATGCAAGGTTGGCCAAGACAAGAAATGCCTTCAGAGATGTAAACAGAGATTCCCTTCAGAGAAAATGAGACATTTTGGAACTGAGTATTATATAGTTTACGCTAGTCTTAAACTTTACCCCCTTCAGCATAAAGCACAAAGCCACCTTATCAAACACTCAACGAAGCTGGAGAAAGTTTATTATAATTGTTCACGAACTGGAGAGCTGAGAGGCAAGAATTACGAGACAAGCCTAAACAAACTGAACATCATCCCACTCAAGCAACTGAAGAAAACCAAGAATATAAAACCGAACAACACTACTAAGGAAAATGTACATGTTCTTAGTATGTACATGTACACAAAATATCACAGTATATTACGGGCTCACCATAGCCCGTGCTACATGGACACTTCGTTCTGAGTAGCTAAATCTAAAACAACAACAACTAAGGAAAATCTTACGGGTTATTCATGCCCGTGCCACCTCTTGGGTGGCTGAATCTTCATCAATCAATCAATCTAAGGGGAATCGACCAGCTGGGAAGACGTCACTTGGTACGGGAGGGAAATGAGCGAGGGGACATAAGTGGAGTACTCAAAATGGTCGACCATCTTACAGCACTTGTCTGGCAAGGAGCTGAAGACGTAAAAACATGCTTGGTAGTAAAGTGATGAAATCTGACACCAATATTATGAATAGAAAACACGAAGAGAGCCCAAAGGGTTCGGGAGCAAGCACACCACCCGACTGAAGGTTGCGAGGCGGAACCCAGGAGGTGAAGCTTATCCACGGGCAGCACAACGAAGCATAACTCACCAGAGCGCCGCCGACACCTCACACCAACGTACCTGCGAAGAGAAAAAAAAAACACATTAAATAACACATTCAAAACATTGATTCTCAACTTCCTTGGTCATATACAAGAAGCAACAGTCAGGTAGATCTATCTCAAGCAAGTAAAGACTGGTGAATACATTTTAGTGACATGATACCGCGAAAATATTGAGGAGTAATGATTTAGGAATAAATAAATAATACAAACATATGTTGCTTGCAGATACTCCCCCCCCACCCCCACCCCCCCACCCCCACCCCCACCCCCCCACCCCACATAAACAAAACATGTTGGTCAACGTTGCAGATTTAGCTTGACATATCGCGAATTGCATCTGAACCGCTTGCAAAATGAGGAGTAAACAAGTGGGATGCGAACTTGTACAGCTCCTTCCCCGCCACTTAGCCAGAGCGACTAAATAACACACAGGGCAGAGCTCTCTTAACTAAATAATACGCATTATACCCCGTGTCCAAATGCCTTGTTGCTACTTGTTACCATAACCATCTCCGCCATCTGTATATCTAATGGAACACACACACACACACACACACACACACACACACACACACACACACACACACACACACACACACACACACACACACACTACGGGAATTAAACCTTACGTCGCTGGAAGGCAGAAGAGTTAGGGGAGGGGGACATCATCACCCCATACAAGATTCTCAAAGGAATTGATAGTGTAGATAAAGACAGCCTATTTAATTCAAGTGGCACACGCACTAGGAGACACAGGTGGAATTTGAGTGCTCAAATGAGCCACAGAGATATCAGAAAGAACTTGTTTAATGTCAGAGTAGTAGACAAATGGAATGCATTAAGAAGTGATGTGATGGAGGCTGACTCCACACACAGTTTCAAGTGTAGATATGATAAGAGGTAAATAGACTCGGCATCTGTACATCAATTGATTAACAGTTGAGAGATGGGACCAAGGAGCCAGAGCTCAACCCACGCAAACACAACTAGGTGAATACACACACACACACACACACACACACACACACACACACACACACACACACACACACACACACACACACACACACACACACACACACACAGAGTAACCGTGGACACCTCATACTTATCCCAAGATAAAATCGAACTTCCAGATCCCACTCCAAGCATGATCCAGGCAGGTTGGGCGGTCAATAAAAACACAGGAAAGGAGGTCTAAGCCACGAGGAGTTACCCAAACGGGAGACCAAACATGCCACTGCACCAGACCATTACCTAGCACCTGCAACACCAGACCAATAACTGCCACCGTGATTCAATGACCTAACCGACAGGCTACTGCACAAAAATTCTGCAACAGGCTAAGATAAGCCCTCCTGCCAGACCCAGAGGTAAACAACCTGGCTGACAGAATGATTGATGCCTCTCCATGGGAGGCATCTGTCACAATAATGTGTAGGGAAAAATTCATGTAAAACATATGCATGCCACACACACACGCTTGACAACTGAGACCCTTGGAATTATCTCCTGATATCAGGGTGTGTGTATGTGTGTGTATGTGTGTGTGTGTGTGTGTGTGTGTGTGTGTGTGTGTGTGTGTGTGTGTGTGTGTGTGTGTAAAAATTGCAGTTCAGCGACACATATAAGTTTTCTACATCTCACGATATCTTTCCCTCACGAACGAGAACGAGAGAACGAGAGAGAGAGAGAGAGAGAGAGAGAGAGAGAGAGAGAGAGAGAGAGAGAGAGAGAGAGAGAGAGAGAGAGAGAGAGAGAGAGAGAGAGAGAGACAGACAGACAGACAGACAGACAGACAGACAGACAGACAGACAGACAGACAGACAGACAGACAGACAGAGACAGACAGACAGACAGACAGACAGACAGACAGACAGACAGACAGACAGACAGACAGACAGACAGACAGACAGACAGACAGACAGACAGACACACACACACACACACACTCACTTTGGTCCCGAGGCGGGACCAAAGAGCCAAAGCTCAACCCCCGCAAGCACAAATAGGTGAGTACACACACACACACAAAGAAAACACTGACATAGACCAAAGTCTAATATACCAGCCTAACCTGCACTCTAAGTTCGTGGTGTCACGTGCCCTTGTGTAGGTGAGGAATGCTAGCGTCAATCAGGGGCAAGACTGAGCTTATCCCGGCTACTGCTGTCAACTGCTCAGTGTAGCAACTGATGGCGGTCTATCAAGCTGTTTGTTCCCTGCCAAAGCAATCTCCCTCTCTTACAAGCCATACCTTGAGGTTACCTTGAGGTGCTTCCGGGGCTCAGCGTCCCCGCGGCCCGATCGTCGACCAGGCCTCCTGGTTGCTGGACTGATCAACCAGGCTTACCTCTGGTTGGAATGCATTAAGAGTCCAGTCCCCGTTAAGAGTCCAGTCCAGTCCAGTCCAGTCCATTAAGAGTCCAGTCCCCCAGTCCCCCAGTCCAGCTGGGGGGACTGGGGGACTCCAAAGGCTGTTGGACGCAGTTGCTCGCAGCCTGACGTATGAGTCACAGCCCGGTTGGCCAAGTGGCTAACCATGGCCAAGTTAGTTTTATATCTCCTCGAAGCTCCAAAGATTCCTACCCCTCCCCCACCCCTACCCTATGTAGGGTATGGAAGACAAACAAAACGCTGATGTAATTTACACAGATTTCGCAAAAGCTTTTGATAAATGTGACCATGGTGTTATTGCACATAAAATGCGTTCAAAAGGAATTACCGGGAAAATAGGCAGATGGATCTACAATTTCCTGACTGACAGAACCCAATGTGTAATAGTCAACGAAATAAAATCCAGCCCATCAACCGTGAAGAGCTCAGTCCCCCAGGGTACTGTGCTTGCTCCAGTACTTTTTCTCATCCTCATATCGGACATAGACCAGAACACAACCTATAGCACTGTATCATCCTTTGCAGATGACACTAGGATCTTCATGAGAGTAGGCAACATAGAGGACACGGCAAACCTCCAGTCAGATGTAGATCAGGTCTTTCTATGGGCTACAGAAAATAATATGGTGTTTAACGAAGATAAGTTCCAGCTGATGCGCTATGGAAAAAATGAAAATATAAAAACGGAAACCACGTACAAAACTCAGGCAAATCATAACATAGAACGAAAAGGCAATGTAAAGGATCTGGGTGTACTCACGTCGGTAGACCTTACCTTTAAAGAACACAATAAAGTAGCCGTCACAACTGCAAGAAAAATGACAGGTTGGATAACAAGAACTTTTCACACTAAGAGATGCTATACCGATGATGATACTTTTCAAAACGCTTGTGCTCTCTAGAGTGGAGTACTGCTGCACAATGACAGCCCCTTTCAAAGCTGGAAAAATTGCTGACCTGGAGAGCGTGCAGAGATCCTTTACTGCTAGAATCCACTCAGTAAAACATCTAAACTATTGGGACCGACTAAAGAGCCTAAAACTGTACTCCCTTGAGCGCAGGCGGGAGAGGTACATAATAATTTACACGTGGAAAATATTAGAGGGGCTGGTCCCAAACCTGCACACAGAAATAACATCACAAGAGACCAGAAGACATGGCAGGATGTGCAGAATACCCCCGTTGAAAAGCAGAGGTGCAAGAGGTACTCTGAGAGAGAACTCTATCAACATCAGAGGACCGAGACTGTTCAACACGCTTCCACTACACATAAGGGGCAAAACTGGCCGACCCCTCACAGTGTTCAAGAGAGAACTGGATAACCACCTCCAAAGGATACCTGATCAACCAGGCTGTGACTCATACGTCAGGCTGCGAGCAGCCGCGTCCAACAGCCTGGTTGACCAGTCCGGCAACCAGAAGGCCTGGTCGACGACCGGGCCGCGGGGACGCTAAGCCCCGGAAACACCTCAAGGTAACCTCAAGGTAAGGTACCCTTAGACCTCCCCATCTGTATAGTCCCCCCCCCCTTTCACCCCCTCCTCAACCACGCTCCATTGTGGAGGTAAGACAAGGCTCTGGGGTGGGGGGACTGGGGGACTCCAAAGCGTTAGTTTTGTCGGTGGTGTGAAATATTGAGCTAAGCGGGCCTTGTCGTGGGCGGGGAGCGGTGGAGATGTTCCCTCCCCAGTGTAGAGGAGGTGTAAGGCGTCACCTTGCGGCACCCGGGGGTGGCTAACTTATTCACCTACCCACCCTGTAACACTCACCCACACACACACACACCAAGACGAGAGCGCATAAACACACACCCTGACAACTACGGCCGCTGCATTTTTCATCCCGCTGCTGAAACTGTTTTAATATTCATTCCTAACTGGCGTTGGGCAGGGAATGTTTTTTCTTCTTTCATTTTACTTTGAAAGAAAGTTTGTAAGGTGTGAGGGACGGGGACACAGGTGAGGGACGGGGACACAGGTGAGGGACGGGGACACAGGTGAGGGACGAGGACACAGGTGAGGGACGGGGACACAGGTGAGGGACGGGGACACAGGTGAGGGACGAGGACACAGGTGAGGGACGAGGACACAGGTGAGGGACGAGGACATAGGTGAGGGACGGGGACACAGGTGAGGGACGGGGACACAGGTGAGGGACGGGGACACAGGTGAGGGACGGGGACACAGATGGGGGACGGGGACACAGGTGAGGGACGGGGACACAGGTGAGACACGGGGACACAGGTGAGGGACGGGGACACAGGTGAGGACACGGGGACACAGGTGAGGGACGGGGACATAGGTGAGGGACGGGGACACAGGTGAGGGACGAGGACACAGGTGAGGGACGAGGACACAGGTGAGGGACGGGGACACAGGTGAGGGACGGGGACACAGGTGAGGGACGAGGACACAGGTGAGGGACGAGGACACAGGTGAGGGACGAGGACATAGGTGAGGGACGGGGACACAGGTGAGGGACGGGGACACAGGTGAGGGACGGGGACACAGGTGAGGGACGGGGACACAGATGAGGGACGAGGACACAGGTGAGGGACGAGGACACAGGTGAGGGACGGGGACACAGGTGAGGGACGGGGACACAGGTGAGGGACGGGGACACAGGTGAGACACGGGGACACAGGTGAGGGACGGGGACATAGGTGAGGGACGGGGACACAGGTGAGGGACGAGGACATAGGTGAGGGACGGGGACACAGGTGAGGGATGGGGACATAGGTGAGGGACGAGGACACAGGTGAGACACGAGGACACAGGAGGACACAGAGGCGTGGCAGCCACAGGCTCCAAGCTCCACACAGTCGATAACAATCCCGCTGACAGCACCATCACTCAGGCAGCTGAACAACATCTTCGTAAACTTTATACACACTGATACACCATCATCTTCGCCCCTTTGATGTTACACACGCGCACACACACACACACACACTCAAACACACGCACACAGACTAGTGCCCGAACTGAGGGGGTATGAGCTACGAGGATAGACTATGGGAATTAAATCTCACGTTGCTCTAAGACACAAGAGTTAGAGGGGACATGATCACCACATACAAGATTCTCAAAGGAATTGACAGGGTAAATAAAGACAAACTACTTTACTAAAAGGGCACACGTACTAGGGGACACAGGTGGAAATTGTGTGCTCAAATGGACCATATAGCCATTAGAAAAAACTTTTGTAGTGTCAGAATAGTTAAGAAATGGAATGCATTAGGCAGTGATGTGGTGGAGGCTGACTCCATACACAGTTTCAAATGTAGATATGATAAAGCCCAGTAGGCTCAGGAACCTGTACATCAATTGATTGACAGTTGACAGGCGGAACAAAAGAGCCAGAGCTCAACCCCTGGAAGCACAACTAGGCGAGTACACACACACACACATACACGATTCAAAGAACCAAAGCTCAACCCCCGCAAGCACAAATAGGTGAGTACAAATAGGCGAGTACAAATAGGCGAGTACAAATAGGCGAGTACAAATACGCGAGTACACACACACACACACACACACACACACACACACACACACACACACACACACACACACACACACACACACACACACACACACACATGCAAGAGAAAACCTTTCTAACACATTGATTTCCTTGGCCCCGAGGAAATCTTCAAGAGGCCCGCAGCTTGCTAAACTTAAAACTTGCTCTTCACGCTCCGGGTTTATGGCGGTACGGGGCAGCAAACGCTTTATGGTAATTGTTTACATACTTACCATCGCAAACTTGACGATATAAATACTTAAGTGACAAATGTTGGTAAGGCACAAATGGCGTTACGTTGCACGGGGACAACAGGAGGGGATTAAACAGGAGTGTCTTCACACAAGGTTGAGTCGGACATGGCAACAGATAATGCACCCAATGAGTTATGTCATCAATGAACCTGTTGTGTAAATACAATGCTCCTTGCGACACACTTCGCAATTTAATTTAATATTGTGTTTGGAGGAGTTGTTGAATGGTTTCCCCTGTTCTTACTAATTCGGTGAGAGATGGCAGATATTAGGCCGACGGCTTCGGGCACGGGGGCAGGGGGAGCCGACTGCTTCGGGCAGGGGGAGCCGACTGCTTCGGGCAGGGGGAGCCGACTACTTCGGGCAGGGGGAGCCGACTGCTTCGGGCAGGGGGAGCCGACGGCTTCGGGCAGAGAGGGGGGGGGGCGACGGCTTCAGGCAGGGGGGGGTGACAGCGTTTAGTGTGAACATATATTCTGTAAACAGAGCATATTACCACCGACCTCAAGCATTAGATGAGCTGTACAAGTGTACAACAGCGCCAAGCGTTTGATGACAATATCTCTATGCCACTCTAACAATTAACTCCATGCACCACACGCACGGCCAGCCACGATCAACCCCCTAGATATTTAACCTCCGTCAACACCTCACACTTACACCAGGAAAAGCTCCCGGTGAACATATTCTCAGGTGCTAACATTATTAAGCTCCTGCACAAAAAAGGGTCATAACATCTCTCTGCTCGAGTCCCATAACTTACATGAAATCTGCTTGAGGAGCGCTGAATATCATTCATTTCCCCCTTGTTAAATAAAGATTTCCAGCCCATTAGTCGCCTTCTGCCACCTTCTTCTGTCTCCCCCGCTGCCAATTTCTCTTTGCCGCGCTGCGTAGAAAACTGTACCTCACTGTGGTCCATTGTTGATGTGGCAGGGAGACACATGGGGACGCAGCGGACCAGAGGGTCGAGTGCTGAAGCATGTTTTTTTTTTTTTTTTTTATTAACATATTAGGTACATCTGCATTAGTGCAGCTACCCTAGACTATATGAAGTGGAGTACAGTGTGTCAAAAAAGAAGCTAACTAGGTGATGCTAAAAAATCCCCATAAGCCATTGCTTCAGTGAAAAAATCAGTAGGAGCCAGGAGGAGGGTTCGAACCCGGCCACGTTGTTACTCCCAAGCTGTCACACTTCACCTGTTGTTGTTGTCTAGGGCGCTGGCTTGAGAGTGCCAAGTAAGCGAGTTGGAATCGATGAATGATGAAGATTAAGCCACCCAAAAGGTGGCACGGGGATGAATAGCCCGTAAGTGTATATAAAATATAAATAACCCTTTGGAGCCATTACCAGTAATCATTAGCTGATACTCTGTGATCTGTGGAGGTGCGGACTGCACCCTGCGTGACAGAAGATGTCTCCCCCGTGGGGTTGGAATCCTGATTTTCTCACCGATACATCACGTTAATGAGATATCATTGTGCATCTTGCTTCTCTGATATCCTCTCACATACGAGGGGAAGCTCCCTCAACCTCTCAACTGTAATCATCCTGTAGATTGTTCACATAAAATAATCTTTCCCCTCTGCCTCTATTCTTCACAGACGCCGTCTTGTTGAATTAACCTGGAGCATATCTGGAGAGGGTCTTAGAGAGTTCTTCTAGTCCTCGATCACGGCCTGAGGACAGACTCAAATTGGTTCTCGTATCCCTGTCCAACATGAACCTTGGTCCTGACTTTGTTGCTGTTGACTCTTGCCTTTTCCAGTACATAATAAATAAATAAATAAATATGTTTATTCAGGTAAGGTACATACATACAAGTGATGTTACATTAATGGTTCAATATATAGATAGAGCTAGTACATACAATGTCCTAAAGCCTAGGCAAGGCTAAAGCCTTTAACATAGTTAAATCATCTAACCTTCTTTACACACAGAAATCACAATTGCGTGATGCAATTGCGACGTGTTGACCATGTCGTAGCTCAGTCGATTAAGGCAGCGTCTGGGATGCTCTCGGACGCAGGTTCGAATCCTCGTCACGGCCCTTGTGGATATGTTCATCTAACCTTCTTCCCAGTCATGATATCATATAACTATAGTCCTTCTAGGTTATCCATATTTTTGTCAGTTCCCTTCTCTTTTATTATTGCACCTATTTCTCTTCGCTATTAAGCTTTCTACGGCTTTTCTCGTAATCCAACCTGTCCTCCTACAAAGAACGATCGCTTTTCGCTCGTATGCGTTACATAAGTCCAAAAATTGTCGTACTAGAAAATGGAAGCGTCTGGCGAAAGTGACGTACTGTCCCGTTTTCTGTTTTGGGTCCTCTGGTAGGTTAGGAGAGGACACTTTATACTGACCGTTTTCTTGACGTTGGGAAACCTTAGGAGGAGGGACTGGTTCACACTAGGCCCTGTGCTTCCCGTCTTACCCCTCTCCACTTTCACCTCACATTCTCACATTTTGTACTTTCTCTGCCTTTCTCCACACGCCTTCATAATGGTTCAGGAGCAATAACAGCGATCGAAACATCGTCAGTTCCTTTCTTTCCAGATGCGTGGGTTGAGGTGTCTAACTTTCTACCCTGTTATTGTGACTTACGGACAGCAACTCTACAATGTTCAGCATTACATTTATCTGTAAAAGTAGCTTGGAAGTAACAGATTTACATAAATCAATAGGCCACACACCTTTCACCTGCGGCAATTGTGTTAATACAAGCGGCCCTGGCATATAAAGGTACCTGGTACCTTTATAAAGCCCATCCAGGTATTCAATGTGTACCTGGATGGGCTTCGGGGAATTCTTCTACTCCCCATAGGCAGGCGATGAGTCACAATAACGTGGCTGAAGAATGTTGACCAGACCACACATTAGAAGGTGAAGGGACGACGACGTTTCGGTCCGTCCTGGACCATTCTCAAGTCAATTGTAAAGTCGATTCTCAATCGGCTTGAGAATGGTCCAGGACGGACCGAAACGTCGTCGTCCCTTCACCTTCTAGCGTGTGGTCTGGTCAATCTACTCCCCCATATGTGTGTCCCAGATATGGAATTATTATGTGCTAAGTCATGGAATGGTTAAGAGGAATTACTCTACGGAGGGACAAAAGAGAGTCCACACACACACACACACACACACACACACACAGTGCCACACACACACACACACACACACACACACACACACGCACACACGCACGCACACACACACACACACACACACACACACACAGTGCCACACACACACACACACACACACACACACACACACACACACACACACACACACACACACACACACACAGTGCCACACACACACACACACACACACACACGAGCCACTCACAACCAAACCTTCACATATAAAGTGCAACCAACCATTGTTAAAAACACAAAAACAACGCACAATAGAAAAAAACCGCTTCGTAATGGTCTGGAACAAAGAACAGGAAGACAGAGCAGGTGAAGACACCACCACCACCAGCCTACCACACCACAACCACCAGCCTGCCACACCACAACCACCAGCCTACCACACCACCACCACCAGCCTACCACACCACAACCACCAGCCTGCCACACCACAACCAGCAGCCTGCTACACCACAACCACCAGCCTGCCACACCACAACCACCAGCCTACCACACCACCACCAGCAGCCTGCTACACCACAACCACCAGCCTGCTACACCACAACCACCAGCCTACCACACCACCACCAGCAGCCTGCTACACCACAACCACCAGCCTACCACACCACCACCAGCAGCCTGCCACACCACCACCACCAGCCTACCACACCACCACCAGCAGCCTGCCACACCACCACCACCAGCCTACAACACCACCACCAGCAGCCTGCCACACCACAACCACCAGCCTGCCACACCACCACCAGCAGCCTGCCCCACCACAACCACCAGCCTGCCCCACCACAACCACCAGCCTGCCACACCACAACCACCAGCCTGCCACACCACAACCAGCAGCCTGCCACACCACAACCACCAGCCTACCACACCACAACCACCAGCCTGCCACACCACAACCACCAGCCTGCCACACCACCACCAGCCTATCACACCACAACCACCAGCCTACCACACCACAACCACCAGCCTACCACACCACAACCACCAGCCTGCCACACCACAACCACCAGCCTACCACACCACAACCACCAGCCTACCACACCACAACCACCAGCCTACCACACCACAACCACCAGCCTGCCACACCACAACCACCAGCCTACCACACCACAACCACCAGCCTGCCACACCACAACCACCAGCCTACCACACCACAACCACCAGCCTGCTACACCACAACCACCAGCCTGCCACACCACAACCACCAGCCTGCTACACCACAACCACCAGCCTGCCCCACCACAACCACCAGCCTGCCACACCACAACCACCAGCCTGCCACACCACAACCACCAGCCTGCCACACCACAACCACCAGCCTGCTACACCACAACCACCAGCCTGCCACACCACAACCACCAGCCTGCCACACCACAACCACCAGCCTGCCACACCACAACCACCAGCCTGCCACACCACAACCACCAGCCTGCCACACCACAACCACCAGCCTGCCACACCACAACCACCAGCCTGCCACACCACAACCACCAGCCTGCCACACCACAACCACCAGCCTGCTACACCACCACCACCAGCCTGCCCCACCACAACCACCAGCGTGCCACACCACAACCACCAGCCTGCTACAACACAACCACCAGCCTGCCCCACCACAACCACCAGCCTGCCACACCACAACCACCAGCCTGCCACACCACAACCACCAGCCTGCCACACCACAACCACCAGCCTGCCACACCACAACCACCAGCCTGCTACACCACAACCACCAGCCTGCCACACCACCACCACCAGCCTGCCCCACCACAACCACCAGCCTGCCACACCACAACCACCAGCCTGCCACACCACAACCACCAGCCTACCACACCACAACCACCAGCCTGCTACACCACCACCACCAGCCTGCCCCACCACAACCACCAGCCTGCCACACCACAACCACCAAACCACAACAATACCTCATAACCCTGACGACAGAGAAGAAATACATGGGACATGATCGCAACATAAAAGCTACTGAGGGGAATTGACAAGGTGGACGAGGACAACCTCGTTAGAGAGAAAATACGACAAGAGGACACAGATGGAACACACAGAAATCACAATTGCGTGATGCATCAAATGATCATGCCGTAGCTCAGTCGATTAAGGTAGCGTCTGGGATGCTCTCGGACACAGGTTCGAATCCTCGTCACGGCCCTTGTGGATTTGTTCACAGATGGAAGGTGAACAGGCAAATGAGCCGGAGGAATATAAGGAAACCCTCGTACCCTGTACAGGTGATCAACAAGTGGAATACTCAGAAAGAAGAAGTTGCACAAGCCACCTCCAGCCACAACTTTAACGACATATTCAACAAAGAATTGGTAACGCAACGGGCACAAGAAGGCTAGCAGACGGGGCCCTAAGAGTTAGACCTCACTCCCCCGTAGTCACTATTAGGGGAGCACAACTACCACACCACTGACAAGCAAGAGTAACATGCTCCTTCTCTATTAGTTCTTGCACAAAAACTTGTTGACGACCTTATCAATATCAAATCAACAACCAGCCGGCCGACATTTAATTCCTGAGATGAGAGCAAAAAGGGTTTTACAAGCGAGCGGAGGGAGAGAGGGGAGAGGGAGGAAGAGAGGGGGAGAGGGAGGGAGAGAGGGGAGAAGGAGGAAGAGAGGGGGAGAGGGAGGGAGAGAGGGGAGAGGGAGGAAGAGAGGGGGAGAGGGAGAGAGAGAGGGGAGAGGGAGGAAGAGAGGGGGAGAGGGAGGGAGAGAGGGGAGAGGGAGGAAGAGAGGGGGAGAGAGCGCGAGACATAAAGAAAGATAGACAGACATACTGCAACACACAGACATGCACTCTACTTGTAAACTTTACAACCAGCCTTCCGACACGGGCAAAAAACATGAGCCACAATTTACAAGATTCCCAACGTCAAGGCGTCCTTACCGAACAGAAACAACTGAATCCCCTTGGCACGGGGCGAGCACCAGACAATGTTATGTGTGAAGGTCACTACTGAGCGACAACACTCTCGCACACTCCTTTCGCACACTCAGTGTAGCAAACACCTTCAACACCTGTACAACTCCCCTCCTCCGTCAACACCTCCACAACTCCCCTCCCCCGTCAACACCTCCACAACTTCCCTCCCCCGTCAACACCTCCACAACTCCCCTCCCCCGTCAACACCTCCACAACTCCCCTCCTCCGTCAACACCTCCACAACTTCCCTCCCCCGTCAACACCTCCACAACTCCCCTCCCCCGTCAACACCTCCACAACTCCCCTCCCCGTCAACACCTCCACAACTCCCCTCCTCCGTCAACACCTCCACAACTTCCCTCCCCCGTCAACACCTCCACAACTCCCCTCCCCCGTCAACACCTGTACAACTCCCCTCCTCCGTCAACACCTCCACAACTCCCCTCCCCCGTCAACACCTCCACAACTCCCCTTCTCCGTCAACACCTCCACAACTCCCCTCCTCCGTCAACACATGTACAACTCCCCTCCCCCGTCAACACCTGCACAACTCCCCTTCTCCGTCAACACCTGCACAACACCTAACATACCGTCAAGTGCGACAGTGAGCCCTCAGACCATGAGCCCTCAGACCATGAGCCCCCAGACCATGAGACTCAGACCATGAGCCCACAGACCATGAGCCCCCAGACCATGAGCCCCCAGACCATGAGCCCCCAGACCATGAGCCCTCAGACCATGAGCCCCCAGACCATGAGCCCTCAGACCATGAGCCCCCAGACCATGAGACTCAGACCATGAGCCCCCAGACCATGAGACTCAGACCATGAGCCCCCAGACCATGAGCCCCCAGACCATGAGCCCTCAGACCATGAGCCCCCAGACCATGAGCCCTCAGACCATGAGCCCCCAGACCATGAGCCCTCAGACCATGAGCCCCCAGACCATGAGACTCAGACCATGAGCCCCCAGACCATGAGACTCAGACCATGAGCCCCCAGACCATGAGCCCTCAGACCATGAGCCCCCAGACCATGAGCCCTCAGACCATGAGCCCCCAGACCATGAGACTCAGACCATGAGCCCCCAGACCATGAGACTCAGACCATGAGCCCCCAGACCATGAGACTCAGACCATGAGCCCCCAGACCATGAGACTCAGACCATGAGCCCCAGACCATGAGCCCCCAGACCATGAGCCCCCAGACCATGAGCCCTCAGACCATGAGCCCCCAGACCATGAGCCCCCAGACCATGAGCCCCCAGATCATGAGCCCCCAGACCATGAGCCCTCAGACCATGAGACTCAGACCATGAGCCCCCAGACCATGAGCCCTCAGACCATGAGCCCCCAGACCATGAGCCCTCAGACCATGAGCCCCCAGACCATGAGACTCAGACCATGAGCCCCAGACCATGAGACTCAGACCATGAGACTCAGACCATGAGACTCAGACCATGAGCCCCCAGACCATGAGCCTCCAGACCATGAGCCCCCAGACCATGAGCCCCCAGACCATGAGCCCCCAGACCATGAGCCCCCAGACCATGAGCCCCCAGACCATGAGACTCAGACCATGAGCCCCCAGACCATGAGACTCAGACCATGAGCCCCCAGACCATGAGCCCTCAGACCATGAGCCCCCAGACCATGAGACTCAGACCATGAGCCCCCAGACCATGAGCCCCCAGACCATGAGCCCCCAGACCATGAGCCCCCAGACCATGAGCCCCCAGACCATGAGCCCTCAGACCATGAGCCCCCAGACCATGAGACTCAGACCATGAGCCCCCAGACCATGAGCCCCCAGACCATGAGACTCAGACAATGAGTCCCCAGACCATGAGCCCCCAGACCATGAGCCCCCAGACCATGAGCCCCCAGACCATGAGCCCTCAGACCATGAGCCCCCAGACCATGAGCCCTCAGACCATGAGCCCCCAGACCATGAGACTCAGACCATGAGCCCCCAGACCATGAGACTCAGACCATGAGCCTCCAGACCATGAGCCCCCAGACCATGAGCCCTCAGACCATGAGCCCCCAGACCATGAGCCCTCAGACCATGAGCCCCCAGACCATGAGCCCTCAGACCATGAGCCCCCAGACCATGAGACTCAGACCATGAGCCCCCAGACCATGAGACTCAGACCATGAGCCCCCAGACCATGAGCCCTCAGACCATGAGCCCCCAGACCATGAGCCCTCAGACCATGAGCCCCCAGACCATCAGACTCAGACCATGAGCCCCCAGACCATGAGCCCCAGACCATGAGCCCCCAGACCATCAGACTCAGACCATGAGCCCCAGACCATGAGCCCCCAGACCATGAGCCCTCAGACCATGAGCCCCCAGACCATGAGCCCTCAGACCATGAGCCCCCAGACCATGAGCCCCCAGACCATGAGCCCCCAGACCATGAGCCCCCAGACCATGAGCCCTCAGACCATGAGACTCAGACCATGAGCCCCCAGACCATGAGCCCTCAGACCATGAGCCCCCAGACCATGAGCCCGCAGACCATGAGCCCCCAGACCATGAGACTCAGACCATGAGCCCCCAGACCATGAGACTCAGACCATGAGCCCCCAGACCATGAGACTCAGACCATGAGCCCCCAGACCATGAGCCCCCAGACCATGAGCCCTCAGACCATGAGACCCCAGACCATGAGCCCCCAGACCATGAGCCCCCAGACCATGAGCCCCCAGACCATGAGCCCCCAGACCATGAGACTCAGACCATGAGCCCCCAGACCATGAGACTCAGACCATGAGCCCCCAGACCATGAGCCCTCAGACCATGAGCCCCCAGACCATGAGACTCAGACCATGAGCCCCCAGACCATGAGCCCCCAGACCATGAGCCCCCAGACCATGAGCCCTCAGACCATGAGCCCCCAGACCATGAGCCCTCAGACCATGAGCCCCCAGACCATGAGACTCAGACCATGAGCCCCCAGACCATGAGACTCAGACCATGAGCCCCCAGACCATGAGACTCAGACCATGAGCCCCCAGACCATGAGACTCAGACCATGAGCCCCCAGACCATGAGCCCCAGACCATGAGCCCCCAGACCATGAGACTCAGACCATGAGCCCCCAGACCATGAGACTCAGACCATGAGCCCCCAGACCATGAGCCCCCAGACCATGAGACTCAGACCATGAGCCCCCAGACCATGAGCCCCCAGACCATGAGCCCCCAGACCATGAGACTCAGACCATGAGCCCCCAGACCATGAGCCCCCAGACCATGAGCCCCCAGACCATGAGACTCAGACCATGCACACACACACACTGACCACAGCCAACAACTTCAGCCACTCAGGTAACAAAGTTTAGGTAACTTAGATGACAAACTAAAAGTTCGCTGTCAATCACAAAACATCCGTTTGTGATTCATTTTGGGATTCAGAAGATCATCTTGGCGGCCCTAACGCCGCCAAGATGATATACCTCCACACACAGCTTGGAGGATCAAGCGTGACAGGAAAATGTGCAAATGACATTAACTTATCTCTCTCTCTTGCACGCCGTTTGCAACCCGTCCAATCATCAAATACGTCACATTTGTTTACGGAATCTACCAATCGTTCAAAATGCGACGCATTATTACAAATTCAAGCACCTTAATATTGACGTTTTCTATGAATTGGCCTGGACAGGTTAAATAGGATTGAAATTGAAATTGAAATAAGTTTACTGAGGTAAAATACACACAAAGGGATGAGGTAGCTCAAGCTATTCTCACCCCGTTCAGTACAACGTGTTAATACATACATAGACACACATCACAAGCAATAAACGTATTACCGAACATTCTGAGATATAAACATATACATTTCCTAGTAGGATTCGTATGTGTCTAATTAGTCAAAACAGTTGCATTTTTGTACGGAGTGGCAAATCGGGAGAACGGACTGGGTAGTGACCAGTCATTCATCTTCACTCAGCTGTTGTGGGTGAGCAAATGCTTCTTCCTTTTGAAGGCAGTAGAGAACAAAGGAAAAACAGTAAACAGGAAGGGATCACCTGCCGGCAGTAACCACACCAGCAGCACCAGCACCAGCAGCAGCAGCAGCAGCAACAGCTGACCCAGAACAGCAGCACGGCTACAATGCCATGCATTGGAGTACCGACAAAGGGTTGAATGTCATGTTCCCAGACTATTAGAGGAAGTTTTCCATCTCACTCATACATGATGCTTGCTTCCTCTCACCTCTCTCTCTCTCTCTCTCTCTCTCTCTCTCTCTCTCTCTCTCTCTCTCTCTCTCTCTCTCTCTCTCTCTCTCCCACACACCCTAGCCGTCAGCGAGTGAACTATCACCGCTCTCAGATACGGTGCAACAAGAGCACCAGCACCAGCACCAGCGTCAGCAGCAGCAGCAGCAGCAGCAGCAGCAGCAGCAGCAGCAGCAACAGCAGCAGCAGCAGCAGCAGCAGCACCAGCGTCAGCAGCAGCAGCAGCAGCAGCAGCAGCAGCAGCAGCAGCAGCAGCAGCACCGGAACACATGCTAAGAAACAGTAGCGTGTTAAGGCAACAGGAACAGTCACATCAAGGGCCGGAACATGGGCGATGTCGTTGTGTTCATCTACAGTAGCCTTAAAGCAGAGTAAATTTACACTATAAAACACAACTCGGGGAGAGCACAAAACCCTCCACTGAGGAGACCAAAAGAGGAAGCGAGTGTGTGATGGAGAGGGAGTGGGCGCAACAGCGGAGTGGGCGTTATAAAGAGGTGGGGGGGGGGAGAGGGGAGGGGTGAGAGAGACGGCCGGTTTACGAGCGTCGAGCAATCTGGTGTGATGGGCCGACTGATCAATACGGAAGGACCCAGTTGCACGCACGCACGCACACACGCACGCATGCACGTAGCCCGGGCCCTGCTGGCTCCGCTGCTGCTGCTATGCACGAACTCGTCAACACGGCCAGGCACATGTCCCACCTGGCAGCACCAGGCTCGCCCTGACTCCCAGCACCAACACACACACACCACTCACACACACACGCACGCCAAGGCCCCCAACAATACAAAAGTATGGCTAATTGCCAAACTAATCTATCCCTGAGTCGCACACTCGGGCCAACGATGCGGTGATTAGAAGGAGGAAGGGGTGAACTGCAGGGAAGAGGGAAGGCAAGCAGAGAAGGGAGGAGGAGGAGGAGGAATGTGCGAGGGAGTAGGAATCGAAGATGGGAAGTGAAGAAAAGATAAACAAAGGACGGAATGGATAGGTAGTGGAAAATGGCAAGTGAAAGACGCGGAAACAAAGAGACTCAAACACACACAAATACACACTGGAGACTTACTTGAAAGCTGGAAGACGGCCAATGCTGACCGAATACGCAAGAAGGTAGACAAACAGGAGGCACTGAACTACAGGCCAGTGTCCTAAACTTGTATACCATGCAGGTGATGGAGAAGATGGTGAGAGAGAGAGAGAGAGAGAGAGAGAGAGAGAGAGAGAGAGAGAGAGAGAGAGAGAGAGAGAGAGAGAGAGAGAGAGAGAGAGAGAGAGAGAGAGACAGAGAGACAGAGAGAGAGAGACAAGAGAGAGAGAGAGACAGAGAGAGAGAGAGAGAGAGAGAGAGAGAGAGAGAGAGAGAGAGAGAGAGAGAGAGAGAGAGAGAGAGAGAGAGAGAGAGAGAGGGGGGGGTTTACAGTAGACCATCTGGAAAGAGGAAACTTCCTAACGCACCACCAACATGGGTTCAGTGATGGTAAATCTTGCTTCACAAATTTAATACAATTCTACGACATAAATCTGACAAGGCAGAGAAAGGGTGGGCAGACTGCATATTTTTGGACTGTCAGAAAGCCTTATAACATACTGTCCCACAAGGAACTAGTGCACAAGTTGGAGAAGCAGACAGAAGTGACAGAGAAGGTGCTCCAGCGGATAGGTGACGGTCTAAGCTACAGGAGACAACCAATTACTATAAAAGAGCCTTCCACCACCGTCCACCGGATCACTATGGGGTGCATAATAAATAAACAATATTATATATTATATATATATATATACATATATATATATATATATATATATATATATATATATATATATATATATATATATATATAAATGACAGGTTGGATAACAAGAACCTTTCACACTAGAGATGCTATACCGATGATGATATTCTCCAAGACGTTAGTGCTCTCTAGAGTGGAGTACTGCTGTACAATGACAGCCCCTTTCAAAGCTGGAGAAATTGCTGACCTTGAGAGCGTGCAGAGATCCTTTACTGCTAGAATCCACTCAGTACAACATCTAAACTATTGGGACTGGCTAAAGAGCCTAAACCTGTATTCTCTTGAGCGCAGGCGGGAGAGATACATAATAATCTACACGTGGAAAATAGTAGAGGGGCTGGTCCCAAACCTGCACACAGAAATAACATCACATAAGACCAGAAGGCATGGCAGGATGTGCAGAATACCCCCGTTGAAGAGCAGAGGTGCAACAGGTACTCTGAGAGAGAGAACTCTATCAACATCAGAGGCCCGAGACTGTTCAACACGCTTCCGCTACACATAAGGGGCATAACTGGCCGACCCCTCACAGTGTTCAAGAGAGAACTCGATAAGCACCTCCAAAGGATACCTGATCAACCAGGCTGTGATTCGTATGTCAGGCTGAGAGCAGCCGCGTCCAAGAGCCTGGTTGACCAGTCCAGCAAAGGATAGGCCTGGTCGACGACCGGGCCGTGGGGTCGCTGAGCCCCGAAATCATCTCAAGGTAACCTCAAGGTAGAGCTCAGAACTCTGACCTATTCTGTGTATCATATATTTAAATAAAACATTCTTATATGTGTTTGTTGAAGAAGCAAAAATTGTGAATAGGTTTATGACGGAAGAAGATATCAACTACAACACGACATGGACAAAACTATTCAACGTGTAACTAACAACCATTAAACTCGAGTGCAAAAGTAATGAAACTAGATTTAGAGAACATGGGGCGGACAAAAGGTACCTGCATGATACCTGCTTGATGGGGTTCTTCTACTCCCCAAGCTCGGCCCGAGGCCAGGCTTGATTTGTGAGAGCTTGATCCACCAGGCTGTTGCTTGGAGCGGCCTGCAGGCCCACATACCCACTACAGCCCAGTTGGTCCGGCACTCCTTGAAGGAAACAATCTAGTTTCCTTTTTAAGATGTCCACGGTTGTTCCGGCAATATCTCTTATGCTCGCTGGGAGGGTGTTGAACAACCGCGGACCTCTGATGTTTATACAGTGTTCTCTGATTGTGCCTATGGCACCTCTGCTCTTTACTGGTTCTATTCTGCATTTTCTTCCATGTCGTTCACTCCAGTATGTTGTTATTTTACTGTGTAGATTTGGTACTTGGCCCTCCAGAATCTTCCACCTTGAGGTTACCTTGAGGTGCTTCCGGGGCTTAGCATCCCCGCGGCCCGGTCGTCAACCAGGCCTCCTGGTTGCTGGACTGATCAACCAGGCTGTTGGGCGCAGCTGCTCGCACCCTGACGTATGAGTCACAGCCTGGTTGATCAGGTATCCTTTGGAGATGCCTTCTGGTCTCATGTGATGTTATTTCTGTGTGCAGGTTTGGGACCAGCCCCTAAATTAATTTCCACGTATAGTAACATTATTATGTATCTCTCCCGCCTGCGCTCAAGGGAATACAGATTTAGGATCTTTTGTCGGTCCCAATAGTTTAGATGTTTTACTGAGTGGATTCTAGCAGTAAAGGATCTCTGCACGCTCTCCAGATCAGCAATTTCTCCAGTTTTGAAAGGGGTTGTCATTGTGCAGCAGTACTCCAATCTAGAGAGCACAAGCGTTTTGAAAAGTATCATCATCGGTACAGTATCTCTAGTGTGAAATATGTATATTATACTTGGTTACCTTGAGGTGCTTCCGGGGCTTAGTGTCCCCGCGGCCAGGTCGTCGACCAGGCCTCCTGGTTGCTGGACTGATCAACCAGGCTGGTAGACGCGGCTGCTCGCAGCCTGACGTATGAGTCACAGCCTGGTTGATCAGGTATCCTTTGGAGGTGCTTATCCAGTTCTCTCTTGAACACATATCATATTATGTATATCCACGTGTATATTATTTGATATCTCTCTCGTCTCCTCACATGTAAGATGAAATCCTTCAAGAATCAGGCAGAGAAAGACCTTTTAAAGGTCTAGTAAAGGTACAATAGACACCATCAGAGCACTGTGTGGCTATCAGACCTCCATGGCTCTTTAACCTTTTGGTATATGCGCATGGAAACCCTATGTCGACCACCATATGAAGCTGGAGCCAGACGACACACACACACACACACACACACACACACACACACACCACCACCAGAGTAGTTCTAAACCTGGGAAACATGAGTTAATGCAAATTCTAAACAAAACATCATGTCACTGGAAGAGAACAAAAACAGGAGAAACATGATCACGATATAGAAATTATTCAAGGGAACTGATTGGGAAGACAAAGCCAGGTTATTTAATAAGAAAAGGACAAAATAGCATTTCTTTCATGTAAATAAGATGACCAGAAAGTGGTCATTAGTGGTTAATGTCCTGGTGGACATTAACTCCATACAAGGCTACCTTACCTTGAGGCCACCTTGAGGTGCTTCCGGGGCTTAGTGTCCCCGCGGCCCGGTCGTCGACCAGGCCTCCTGGTTGCTGGACTGATCAACCAGGCTGTTAGACGCGGCTGCTCGCAGCCTGACGTATGAGTCACAGCCTGGTTGATCAGGTATCCTTTGGAGGTGCTTATCCAGTTCTCTCTTGAACACTGTGAGGGGTTTGCCAGTTATGCCCCTTATGGGTAGTGGAAGCGTGTTGAACAGAATGATGATATGAGGCTGAATGAGGCTTCAAATGATGATATGAAAACCAATGAAATTCACAAAACCAATGCGAATGAGGCTTCAAATGATATGAAAACCAATGAAATTCACAAAACCAATGCACAATTCGAGTGAAAATTCAGAAGCGGGGCCCAAGAACTGAAGCACACACGTGGTAAACACAGCTGGCTGAGTAAACACAGCTGGCTGAGTAAACACAGCTGGCTGAGTAAACACAGCTGGCTGAGTAAACACAGCTGGCTGAGTAAACACAGCTGGCTGAGTAAACACAGCTGGCTGAGTAAACACAGCTGGCTGAGTAAACACAGCTGGCTGAGTAAACACAGCTGGCTGAGTAAACACAGCTGGCTGAGTAAACACAGCTGGCTGAGTAAACACAAGAAAGACTGGAGCAAATGTATTGACAAATACAATGTGACAGGCAAACACTAATACATTTATTTATTTACAAACTTGTAAAATATTGATGGGAAAATCCCCCGGGTATGAGCAAGGCTTTACTTATTTATACACAATTTGATGTAGTTGTTACGTGAGCTGACGGGCCTCGCTGTCATGATTCCACCACCATCATTACTCCACCACCACCACTATCTCCACCACTACCATCATCTCCACCACCACCATCATCTCCACCACCACCATCATCTCCACCACCACCATCACCATCATCTCCACCACCACCATCACCACCACCATCATCTCCACCACCACCATCATCTCCACCACCACCATCATCTCCACCACCATCATCACCACCACCATCACCACCACCATCATCTCCACCACCACCATCATCTCCACCACCACCATCATCTCCACCACTACCATCATCTCCACCACTACCATCACCACCACCATCATCTCCACCACCACCATCACCACCACCATCATCTCCACCACCACCATCATCTCCACCACCACCATCACCACCACCATCATCTCCACCACCACCATCACTATCTCCACCACTACCATCATCTCCACCACCACCATCACTATCTCCACCACTACCATCATCTCCACCACCACCATCATCTCCACCACCACCATCACCACCACCACCATCACCACCAACACCATCACTATCTCCACCACTACCATCAACTCCACCACCACCATCATCTCCACCACCACCATCACCACTACCATCATCTCCACCACCACCATCACCACCACCACCATCATCTCCACCTCCACCATCACCACCACCATCACTATCTCCACCACTACCATCATCTCCACCACCACCATCACTATCTCCACCACTACCATCATCTCCACCACCACCATCATCTCCACCACCACCATCATCTCCACCACCACCATCACCACCACCACCATCACCACCACCACCATCACTATCTCCACCACTACCATCATCTCCACCACCACCATCATCTCCACCACCACCATCACCACTACCATCATCTCCACCACCACCATCACCACCACCATCATCTCCACCACTACCATCATCTCCACCACCACCATCATCTCCACCACTACCATCATCTCCACCACCACCATCATCTCCACCACCACCATCATCTCCACCACCACCATCACTATCTCCACCACCACCATCATCTCCACCACCACCATCACTATCTCCACCACCACCATCATCTCCACCACCACCATCATCTCCACCACCACCATCATCTCCACCACCACCATCACCACCACCATCATCTCCACCACCACCATCACCACCACCATCATCTCCACCACCACCATCACCACCACCATCATCACCACCACCATCATCTCCACCACCACCATCATCTCCACCACCACCATCACCACCACCATCATCTCCACCACCACCATCATCTCCACCACCACCATCATCTCCACCACCACCATCATCTCCACCACCACCATCATCTCCACCACCACCATCACCACCACCATCATCTCCACCACCACCATCATCTCCACCACCACCATCACCACCACCATCATCTCCACCGCACCACCACCATGACCAAAGCAACAATCAACTCGGTAGGTGTTTATCCTGAGCACTTTTCTGGCTCCTGTTATGCTCCAGAGCCAAGGGTGCCAGGTGACCCAAGGGGTGCCAGGGGGAGCCAAGGGTGCCAGGTGACCCAAGGGGTGCCAGGGGGAGCCAAGGGTGCCAGGTGACCCAAGGGGTGCCAGGGGGAGCCAAGGGTGCCAGGTGACCCAAGGGGTGCCAGGGGGAGCCAAGGGTGCCAGGTGACCCAAGGGGTGCCACCAGAAGCCAGCTGATCCATGAAGGGGGGGGAACACGTGAGCCAGAGAGGCCATGGTCTATCTACCTGTTCTTGGTTCCGGGGATTAACGCCGGCCCCCCTTACTAGGTGTGGCTCCTGCCTACTTCGGTATAATAGTGTTAATTAATCTCGAGATTATTTTTAGGCTCGGAGAAGTGACTCTCGTTACCGATGATGTATTTCTGTGACGCTAAAGCCTCCTGGTCGCTGGCGCACCTTCTTATGGGTTCTTATTCTGCTGTGTGTGTGTACAGTATTGCTCACTGAGGGCGGACGGAAACATACGTATCCTTCAGAAGACAGGTGGAAACAGACGTATCCTTCAGAAGACAGGTGGAAACAGACATATCCTTCACAAGACAGGTAGAAACAGACGTATCCTTCACATGACAGGTGGAAACAGACGTATCCTTCACAAGACAGGTATAGAAACAGACGTATCCTTCACAAGACAGGTAGAAACAGACGTATCCTTCACAAGACAGGTAGAAACAGACGTATCCTTCACAAGACAGGTAGAAACAGACGTATCCTTCACGAGACAGGTAGAAACAGACGTATCCTTCACAAGACAGGTGGAAACAGACGTATCCTTCACATGACAGGTGGAAACAGACGTATCCTTCACAAGACAGGTGGAAACAGACGTATCCTTTACATGACAGGTAGAAACAGACGTATCCTTAACAAGACAGGCAGAAACAAACGAATCGTTCCACACAGAGGTAGAAACAGACAGTCACATATATTCTAAAGAAGACACCAACGAACATTCCAGAAAGAGGGAAAAAAACAGACGTTTCTTAAAACAGAGGGATCAGACAAACAGATGTAGTGTTCAACAGAGGAGCAGAGACAAACATATCGTTGTATAGAAAGACAGTAAGAAATGTATCGTTCCGCTGAGAGACAGTGACAGACGTGTCATTCCACAGAGAAACATAAACAAACGTATCGTTCCACCGACAGACTGACGTATCGTTCCAAAGAGTAAAAAAAAGACGTATCATTACACTGAGAGACAGAGACAGACGTATGGTTCCTCAAAGAGACAGAAACAGACGGATATATCTCCTCAGCACAGGGGAAAAAAAGACAGAAAACTAATTATTCATAAATTATACGTCAGAACATCCCATACACGACATTATCATGTTTACGTACTACGATCATGGACACGCAAGGCCAATCACAAGCGACAAGCAGGGAACGTGAACAAGCTACAAAATACAATCACATAACAGTTCATAAACACTGATTGGAAAACACATAAGAACAAATATGTTCAGACAAAACACAACACAAATATTCAATCAATTAATACTTAAAATCACAAACACACACATGCGGGGGTTGAGCCAAAGTTCAACCCCCGCAAGCACAATTTGGTAAGTACACACACACACACCCACAAACTCACACACACACACACACACACACACACACACACACACAACAAATGGTCCAACAAATGGCTGTTGAAGTTCAACCCGAGTAAATGCAAAGTAATGAAACTAGGCAGTGGAAACAGGAGGCCAGGCACAGGATACAGAATAGGAGATGAAGTACTTAATGAAACAGACAGAGAGAAAGATCTAGGAGTTGATATCACACCAAACCTGTCTCCTGAAGCCCACATAAAGAGAATAACGTCTGCGGCATATGCGAGGCTGGCTAACATCAGAACGGCGTTCAGGAACCTGTGTAAGGAATCATTCAGAATCTTGTACACCACATATGTAAGACCAATCCTGGAGTATGCGGCCCCAGCATGGAGCCCGTACCTTGTCAAGCACAAGACGAAGCTGGAAAAAGTCCAAAGGTATGCTACTAGACTAGTCCCAGAACTAAGAGGCATGAGTTATGAGGAAAGGCTGCGGGAAATGCACCTCACGACACTGGAAGACAGAAGAGTAAGGGGAGACATGATCACAACCTACAAAATCCTCAGGGGAATCGACCGGGTAAACAAGGACGAACTTTTCAACACTGGTGGGACGCGAACAAGGGGACACAGGTGGAAGCTGAGTACCCAAATGAGCCACAGAGACGTTAGAAAGAACTTTTTCAGTGTCAGAGTAGTTAGCAAATGGAATGCATTAGGAAGTGATGTGGTGGAGGCTGACTCCATTCACAGTTTCAAATGTAGATATGATAGAGCCCAATAGGCTCAGGAATCTGTACACCAGTTGATTGACGGTTGAGAGGCGGGACCAAAGAGCCAGAGCTCAACCCCCGCAAGCACAATTAGGTGAGCAATTAGGTGAGCACACACACACACACACACACACACACACACACACACACACATACTTTTAAAACTAGGTATGATAGGGAAATGGGACAGGAGTCATTGCTGTAAACAACCGATAGCTAGAAAGGCGGGATCCAAGAGTCAATGCTCGATCCTGCAAGCACATATAGGTGAGTACATATAGGTGAGTACACACACACACACACACACACACACACACACACACACACACACACACACACACACACACACACACACACACACACACACACACACACATCTGAAAAAGCATATAATGAAACTGGAAAAGGTTCAGAGGTTTGCAACGAGACTCGTCCCAGAGCTACGAGGGATGGGGTATGAGGAGCGCCTGAGGGAACTGTGCCTTACGACACTAGAAAGAAGAAGGGAGAGGGGGGACATGATAGGAACGTATAAGATACTCAGAGGGATTGACAGAGTGGACATAGACGAAATGTTCACACGGAATAGTAACAGAACGAGGGGACATGGATGGAAGCTTGAAACTCAGATGAGACACAGAGATGTTAGGAAGTTTTCTTTTAGCGTGAGAGTAGTGGGAAAATGGAATGCACTTCAGGAACAGGTTGTGGAAGCAAATACTATTCATAATTTTAAAACCAGGTATGATAGGGAAATGGGACAGGAGTCATTGCTGTAAACAACCGTGGTTCCATGCTTGATTCAAAAGCATGTGTTAAAAAGCCACAACTTGTGTGGCTTTTTAACACAAGGGGCACACGCACTAGGGGACACAGGTAGAAATTAAGTGCCCGAATGAGCCATAGAGACGTCAGAAAGAATTTTTGCAGTGTCAGAGTATTAGACAAATGGAATGCATTAGGAAGTGATGTGGTGGAGGCTGACTCCATACACAGCTTCAAGTGTAGATATGATAGAGCCCACTAGGCTCAGGAACCTGTACATTAGTTGATTGACAGTTGAGAGGCGGGACCAAGGAGCCAGAGCTCAACCCCCGCAAGCACAACTAGGTGAATACAACTAAGTGAATACACACACACTGAGAAATGACCGACATAATTAACATTCCCCACACCGCCCCAGCCTAAAAATCTATCTTCTCAGTCTTTTCACATTTCGGCCTAATTATCCCTTTATTCAGCATTCAGCAATTATTACAAAGTTTCTGAAATGATCCTATGACTTCCTATACCTTTTAGTTCGTATTTTGCTTTACTGACTCACTCAGTTGGACTGGTCGGCAAAACGATGGCGTCGATTCATGCTGGGTCTGGGTTCGAGCATCGAATTTCCAAGTGATTCAGATTGGGAGCCTTTTCTTCAAAGCTATCACATAACAATTCTATTTTCAATATAGTCATAAGTTGCTTGCCGTTTTTACCTGATGACTACCTTTTGATAACGAAACTTATATGAATCACAAATTATAGATTTTGTGCATGTTTTTTTAATCGTCCAAGTAGATTTCATTCTGTGTGTGTGTGTGTGTGTGTGTGTGTGTGTGTGTGTGTGTGTGTGTGTGTGTGTGTGTGTGTGTGTGTGTGTGTGTGTGTGTGTGTGTGTGTGTGTGTGTGTGTGTGTGTGTGTGTGTGTGTGTGTGTGTGTGTATGTGTACGTGCGTTCGTGTGCATGCGTTCGTGCGAGGGGTTAGAGGGGGGCGGTGTGTGGAGATACAGGGGGATTAGCAGCTTATCAGATTCCCAGCTGGAGTTCACATTTGAGGTCCTTGCCTCCTGACTACCAAATTACTACTGAATTATTGAATGAAATTCATTAGTGTCAATGATAAGATATTACATAAACCTTGCACACTATTGAAGACTTAAGAGATGAGGCACTCTAGGAGAGGTACACCGGGGGTTGCTCCTGCTGCACTCAATATGTAAACATAAGCCTCGTGGCCCTGCTATCCACGTATCCTGGTGCTGATGATTGTTCGCTGTTTAACACAAAGTTCTAGCGATATCACTGTATTTTTTCTTTCCTATGTGCGGTTATACACTTTGTGATAACCGAGAACTGTGATTCATCACTGTAGTGATGTAGTCTTAACAAGCCCGAGAATATTGACAATTATCATGGAGCGCGACCCTCCTAAACCCTCCCACACGGCTGGCGACTGTGTATGTGTGTGTGTGTGTGTGTGTGTGTGTGTGTGTGTGTGTGTGTGTGTGTGTGTGTGTGTGTGTGTGTGTGTGTGTGTGTGTGTGTGTGTGTGTGTTTACTAGTTGTGTTTTTGCGGGGGTTGAGCTTTGCTCTTTCGGCCCGCCTCTCAACTGTCAATCACCTGTTTACTAACTAACTACTAACTTACTAACTACTTTTTTTTTCCCCCACACCACACACACACACACACACCCCAGGAAGCAGCCCGTGACAGCTGACTAACTCCCAGGTACCTATTTACTGCTAGGTAACAGGGGCACTTAGGGTGAAAGAAACTTTGCCCATTTGTTTCTGCCTCGTGCGGGAATCGAACCCGCGCCACAGAATTACGAGTCCTGCGCGCTATCCACCAGGCTACGAGGCCCCCACACACCAAAATTTGGTGTGTGAACGTGTGTTTATATAGCGTGGGATTGTGTGTGTTTGATATGTGCACGGTTATTTGTCGAATGTGTGTATGTGTGTGTCTGTCTGGTGAATGAGCGTGAATGTCTGTCCTATTAAGATACGGTACTCCACTGAATACACTACTAACATTTTTTAAGATAGTCTTAACCATCTAACGCGAGGAATAGCCAAGCAACGCAGAGAATGTATCACTACATTCTGGCTGTAAAAAGCACCTCTTGAGACATGATTCATCAAGCATTTATTCAAGTATTTAAGAAACCTGAACATCTTTCCTCAATCATGGCGGCTTTAATGACATTTATTAAGCAGTTTACCAGTTTGGAAAAACCTCATTCACAATTCAATGTTATTATTGTGACTAACAACTTCGTAGAGCTTCAGAGCTCATCAACTGTAAAGAAAATCCTTCCCTGGACTCCTTACCACATGATTAGGGTCCTGGACGGACCGAAACGACGCCATTTGACATTTCTTTCACATGCATTGGTTGGGTTATTCGCTAAACAATATTTTATTTAATTTACGATCCCTGGATGTAAGGATTTAATGTAAGGTTTTACTGCAAAGTTTGTTCATTATTTTGATTAAAAAAGACGGCGCTCGATTGAAGTGTAATGTTAAGACGTTCGTCGACCCTCGGCCATTGGTTACGCCAAGTTATGTGATCTGGAGTAACCAATGGCCTGCCTCCACGGCATGTGCTTGGACCCTCTTATGCAAAACAGTCTCAAATGCATCCTTTTTATTATTATGCCATCTGGCCAGCCTTATCTTGTTTAATCTCTGTAATTATAGCGTAAAACTTCAATAGGTTTGTCATGCATGATTACCTTCCGCTGGACAGTTGTTGGTCCTTTGAAGAGGATTTTTTCAAAAGACTCCAATGTTTCCCGCACTGTTTTGCTCTATAATTATGCATGGTCTGTCTTGAGAACATGTTGTTGTTTAGTGGATCTTGACTCATTCAATTTTATGAGTATGACATTTGATCGCAAAACACTGTAATTAGAGAGTTAATTATAGATAATTAGAAACAAGTACAAAATTTCCTAAATAGTTTTTAATTAAAAACCAAATGTTTGTAGTCTACAAGAAATATGAATATGATTAGGAACGCGAATGCATTAAAATCCTCTCTACTGGAAGTGCAGCCCGTTCTCTTGATATGCCTCAACGGTCAAAACGCAGTGTGCTAACCTAACCAGGAGTGTACGAACCCAAGCCACCAACCTAACTTAACCTTACCTAACCTAACCTAACCTTACCTAACCTAACCTAACCTAACCTTACCTAACCTACCGGTGTATAGAACACGTGGATATTTGTGAGCCGCTGCTTTTCATAGTACTCTGTTATTTGTACGTTAGGACCCATAATGTACGCAATGGGACACATTAGTTGTGAGGACAGGTTAGGAAATCCCGGTGTTACTGTTTCAATTGACTTCACTATATTTTGACAGCAAGAGAACTGGTGGTGCAATCAGTTGCTGCAACTGATGGCTTTCACGTCTGCAATCACGATTCTCTGCAACAACCTGTACTCTCGAATAATACATCGCATTTTGACGTCAAAATCCACAACGTACAAAATATGATGTACTATAAACTATGGCGGCTTCAGATTTTACGTTTAATAGGTTCTCGGTTAGGTTAGGTTACGTTAGGTTAGGTAAAGTTAGGTTAGGTTAGATTAGGTGAAATAAGTTGGGTTAGGTTAGGTTAGATTAGGTTTGATTAGCTTAAGTTATGTTAGGTTAGGTTAGGTTACGTTATGTTAAGTTAGATCTGGTTCAGTAAGGTTAGGTTAAGTTAGGCTAGGTTCAATTAGATTCGGGCCTCATGTTTGTAACGTAGTGACAATGTAAGAAGACTTACTATCCTGAGCATGCCAGATATTGTGAATTTCGAGAAGTATATACAAATTATATAACATCCAAAATATTTTGATTTGCGTGATGCTTCACCTAAAAGTAAGAAAATGTTGTGTTCTCTTGTGTTCAATAAATTATCAAATCCAATATTTTTCATAGAATTTAAATCTGAAATCACATACTGTAGTATCTTAAAATTGTGTAAGGAAAAAATAAATTTAAGGACTCCTGAAATTGTTGTTTTGTTTCTGATGGTTTTCTGACCTTTTCCCGACTCTAAATACAGATATTTTAGACGGAGTTAAACCTAATAACAGAGTGTTGACATGCTCTGGACTGGTGACAGACGCCCATTGAGCAGTAAAGCTTTCACAGCGAGATTTATTGTACCCAACAGCGGAGTTTATAGTTATGTTGTCACCCAATCAGGAAATGGGAATTGATTTTGCAATCAAATCAAATTACTACTTTGACTCTCGCACAATATAAACAGATAGTTGGCATCTCACAATCCAATCAGAGGGCTTGGTGACATGTTGCTGTGATGGCAACAATTTGTTGACAATCTTACAAAATACAGAAACTGTATTCTTCATATATTTCACTTTTCTATTTACTTATAATTATGTTTTTCATTCTATAAATATATCTTTGTCTCATATGTATGCAATGTTTGTAAATATACTAAGCTGAAGGTTGAGTAACTGTCTGATAATATTTATATACATCTGTGGGAAATTTTTTCGTAGCATCTACCAATAAAAGTTTTCACTTGAACTCTGCCTTTGATAATGTTGACAAGGATCAACGAAACACATCTCTTAGCGTCAAGCCATAATGAAACTAAAATGAACTTTCGGGAGTTATTTTTTCAACCTACTTCTCCACTGAAGGAATACATGAGACCAAATTTCGAAGATCCGTGCTATAAACACTGATTTCATTTTTTCTGTTATATATCCTCGAGTTCATATAGTAATATGTATCGAATAATACATATGAATCACTTCATATGTAAGAGTCCATATATGCTATTGTTTGATATGAAGCCTCATTTATCCTCATGCAATGTTTCAGTTGCAATACAGTGACCGGCAGGAGAGCTCCATTTAATGCAAACGAAAGGTCTAATATTTCTTGGATTGCTACATGAGCACACACCTTCGCTGGGGAGGGGGACACACCTGTCATGGTAAAGGGGACATATCTGTCATGGGAAGGGAGACACACATGTGTCTAAGGATGGGAGACAAACATGTGTCTTGGGGAAGGAGACACACATGTGTCTTGGGGAAGGAGACACACACATGTGTCTTGGGGAAGGAGACACACATGTGTCTTGGGGAAGACACATGTGTGTCTATTTTGGATATTTTTATTCCGCGTGGGAATTCAATATATATGTTGACTTGAGCGCTTGTGTGTTTTCGTTTGTTTCTTTTGTGTGTGTTTGAGCTTGTATTCACCTATTTAGGGGTCACCTATTTGTGCTTGAATGGCAGAACATTTAGCTCTTGATCCCCGCCTCCATATCCGCCAAGATTCTAATGTAGTGACCTCCGACTTATTGTATCACATCTACCAGTCAGTACTGACCATCACCAGGATGAAACCGAGAACAGTTGTCTAATTCCAAGGTACCTATTTACTGCTTGGTGAATCAAGGCATCGTGTGAAAGGGAGTTATGCCCAAGCGCTTCTGTCCTGCTTCAGGGTTAAACCCGCGATTCGCGGTTGTGAGCCTGTGACTTATTTTTCTGCGCCACAAAATCCTGAAAAGATGTGTGTGTGTGTGTGTGTGTGTGTGTGTGTGTGTGTGTGTGTGTGTGTGTGTGTGTGTGTGTGTGTGTGTGTGTGTGTACTCACCTATTTGTACTCACCTATTTGTGCTTGCGGGTTGAGCTCTGGCTCTTTGGTCCCGCCTCTTAACAGTCAATGAACTGATGCACAGGTTCTTGAGCCAACTGGGCTCTATCATATCTACATTTGAAACTGCATATGGAGTCTGCCTCCACCACATCACTGCCTAATGCATTCCACCTGTTAACTACGCTGACACTGAAAAAAGTTCTTTCTAACATCTCTGTGGATCATTTGGGTACTCAGTTTCCACCTGTGTCCCCTTGTTTGCGTACCACCCGTGTTAAACAGTTTATCCTTATCAACCCTGTCAATTTCCAGAGAATTTTGTAGGTAGCGATCATGTCTCCCCTTACTCTTCTGTCTTCCAGTGTCGTGAGATTGTGTTTTTTTTAGTATTTTTACTCATTAGATTTTTACTAGTTTTCTCTGTGCATGAGGAAGTCGTCATGCGGAGACAGTTGGGCAATAAGACAATGGATAACTATTGTTGCCATATAATGAGATGAGTAAAGGTAGTGAGTAAGAGGGTGTTGGTGGATAACTTGGGAGTGTACAAGAGATTGCCTTCGTCAACACTTTTATTCTAAAATAAAATTATTATTATTATTTAGAATAATATTATTCTAAAATAAAGAAAAATCAATTATTTTTATTGCGTTTGTTTGCTTTTATTCACCGATGTGTTTTATTCATTCCTCCCTCCTTAGTGGCTTTTCAACATCAGCTGTTTTCTTTCCATTTCTCATATCTATCACTTTCCTTATCACAGTTCATTCTTGTTCCCTTTCTGTTCTTCTTCTTCCGTTTCTCTTCCTCCCCTTCTCTGTCTCCTTCCTTATCTTTTCCTATCTTCCAATCTCAATTTTAATTCTTCATAAACTCACCCTATATTTCCTTTTTATCATTCCCAGTCCTCATCTTTCAATCTCTATTTTTTTATCTCCCCCTATCTCTTCTTATTCGTCCCTATACCTCCCAATCCTTCTCTTTCTATTCTTCCCACTCTCTCACTCTACTTCCCTCTCTCTTCCAGTAGTTCTCACTTGGTTTATATCTTCCCCTTCTCTCTCTCTCTCTCTCTCCTCTCTCTCTCTCTCTCTCTCTCTCTCTCTCTCTCTCTCTCTCTCTCTCTCTCTCTCTCTCTCTCTCTCTCTCTCTCTCTCTCTCTCTCTCTCTCTCTCTCTCTCTCTCTCTCTCTCTCTCTCTCTCTCTCTCTTTCTCTCTCTCTCTCTCTCTCTTTCTTCTCTCCTCTCTCTCTCTCTCTCTCTCTCTCTCTCTCTCTCTCTCTCTCTCTCTCTCTCTCTCTCTCTCTCTCTCTCTCTCTCTCTCTCTCTCTCTCTCTCTCTCTCTCTCTCTCTCTCTCTCTCTCTCTCTCTCTCTCTCTCGCTCTCTCTCTCTCTGTCTCTCTCTCTCTCTCTCTCTCTCTCTCTCTCTCTCTCTCTCTCTCTCTCTCTCTCTCTCTCTCTCTCTCTCTCTCTCTCTCTCTCTCTCTCTCTCTCTCTCTCTCCTTCCCATTCTATCCTTCTCTCTCCCTTCCTCTCCCCTCATTCAACTTTTGTCCCTATCATTCCCTATCTCACCCCCAACCTTCCTACTCTATGCTTTTTCACTCTCCTCCTCCACCTCCTCAGTGACCAGCCTGAGGCTTGTAAGTGTCTCCAACCACTTACCATGATTACGTGTCGAAGTCCAAATTGATAACGTTGTCAGTAGGGCGGTCCTCCAAGTGTCCCTCAGACGGTGGAGCTAAGTGGCTTTTGGTATTGCTGTAATAAAAAAACTTAAAAAGCGACATAAGGAAAGGAACAATGACTGAAATGAACAACAAGAGGAATAATGTTAATAAAGATAGCTGTTTATAATTATAAAGCATCTTCATAATGGAATAATGTTGCGTTAAATGTTGCACAGGTGGTCCAAAATCGTCTTTTCTTCCGACTTTGCATGCTAGATGGTAGTCTCGGGCTTCCTGGCTTGCCCAGTGATAACTCTCGTCACTTAGCTAGACCTTTCTTCAATAGTGATTCCTCCACTTAGCAAGCTATTCAGCCTGACTGCTGCTCTTCACAAGTCATTTATGTTCTTACCAAGTTACTGGGCCAGAGTGCTTTTTCCCACTCATAACTCCTGTTACCATGTTCCGCTGGTACACCTGTAACAAATGTAAATATGTACTCAATGTACACAGCTGTATATGTAAATATTTACACAATGTACACAGCTTTATATGTAAATATTTAAACAATGTACACAGCTTTATATGTAAATATTTACACAATGTGCACAGCTTTATATGTAAATATGTACACAATGTAAATATTACATGAGTTCTTCCTCCACACAACAAAGAATGTAAGCAAAGGTCCAGGAAAGTACATCTTCATCACCTTTGTAAAGCGTTCTTGGCCACAAATCTTCAAGGCGACAAGTAATGTCTTGACAAAACAAAAAGCAGGAATTATAAACCAATATCCTGCTCTCTCAGTTAAACAAAACATTCTAAGCAATTTTATTTGTGAGACTTGGATTGTACTTTGACATGAATTATTAACTAAGTCTTAAGGCATTTAGTTGAGCATATATAGGATCGAGTAGTGCTGAACATTTGTAATAAATATCTTTAAAGGTAGATACCTTAGTAAGGATTAGGGAATTTACTTTATTGAAAATTTCCTGTCTAGATAAACTACTCATAAGTACCAAAATCTCTCAGCTCCAGGACTCATCAAGTGTTCACACGGCCACTTACGAAACCTGTACATCTTTCCTATAATCATAGCAGCTTTATTTATATTCATTAAACAGCTTACGACCCTCGACACTTCACAATCCAAGGTTATTATCGTTAAAAACAACCTCCTAATATCTCGGAGCTCATAAACTCTTTAATAATGTAAACAAGGTCGCCATGATTCAGGAAAGATTTACAGGTTCGAGGAGATGTATAGAGCATCTTTGAAGAAGATGTATCGAGTCCGAGGCATAGAAAATGGTGATATTTCCCTGCCAATGCTCTTCATAGTAGGTTGCCTTTATGACGTCGGTTACCATAACGTAAAACAAAACGCGAGGAGAGTCTGGATGATGATATATCTTATACTACACGTGCGATAAATGTTGCAGCTAAAAGCAATGCTCTTGTTGCAGGTCACCGGCAGTCCAACGTCACAAATATAATACAAATGATAGTAACAACTACTTACTATCACTAGTAGTACCACTACAACAACTACTTTCTACATGGATAGCACTTCTCATCCCATAAATTATATTTTTGTCATTGACTTACGTTCAGCTAAACTACGAGTATTACCAGTAGCTGGTAGAAACAACTTAAGTGACCCCTGGTTCTGTCAAGGTAGAACTATGCGTTTTGCATTCCACCTAACGTTGTGCACCAATATTTAAATATATATGTTAACACAGGTGGCTTTAGGAATAGACGACTTCTGACACCAGTTACCAGACTGAGAGCTTTTCCTTCCTATTGCTCATGGAAGGTGTTATCCTTCTTGTTTGAACCGTGTTCCAGGGGTACCCAGTTACTGCTGGATGAACAGAGGCGAACAGGAATGTCTTGGTGCTTAGTATATTCTCCCTGACCAGGACTCCCAACCTAAGCTAAATCGCTCGTGAGGCTCGGGAGGAGTGTGTTACCACTGTTCCCCCATTAATAACTTAACACAGAAGGAATTTGGTTCCTCAGTGTTTTTAACGAAGTTTACAACGTATATACCGTCTCTCACAACACTTAGCCCCATTACAATTCTTTCCCTGAAAAATGAACCATCAAACATAGTGGGCCACAAGTGACTACCTGACTGATGTTCCTTCAACACGAACACACCAATTTCGTCGTTAGTATCGTCCGGAATAAATATAATTATGGATCGCGTTTTGTCAACAGGTTGGTAATAAAAGAAAATTCTCACTTCAACAATTCAAACGTTATAATATATAGTAATTTTGTTGGGGACAGCCAACCTTTATACCTTTATATATATATATATATATATATATATATATATATATATATATATATATATATATATATATATATATATATATATATATATATATATTCCCCGCAAAAGTTGCCTAACTCCCTGTTACTTATTTACTGATAGGTAAACAGAGATGCATTAGGTGAAATAAAAAGAACCAAGCTACTAATATCCCGCCCGTGAATCAAGCATGGAATCCCCGAAAGTGAGTAAAGAAGGAAGCCTACTGCGCTACGAGTCCGAAATCGTTCATTTCTGTAACAATCAATAAAACGAAAAGAAATAACTAGGTTCCGAATATATTTCAGACATAACTCCTCCCTGAGCTTCTATAGCTAACTGGACTGAACAAAAATGCAGCAATATAACTATATTAATATTAATAATAATATTAGTAATATAAATTATACAAATACAATCTGTAAGGTACGAGAGAATGTCTGTCTGTGTGTCTGTATGTCTTTCTGTCTTCAATGTCGGAGATCAGACGCTATGGGCTAGCCTCGCGCAATTTATTAGGGTGTGGGAGAGAGGTAGTCTCGGGCACGGGAAAGACATAGACTGGTTGGCGTAGGCCTTAGTTAAATACTTTAAGAAATAGTGATTTTTCGAGCTCATTAAGTCTAAAATAAAACCGGGATGGGACCTCTTTAGAATTATACGACCCTCTCAGCCTTAATTAACCTGATTATTTAGAAGAAAAAGATAGATAAATTGGTGGAAAGATAGATGTGTATATAGAAGGATAGTTAGATGGACGGAAAGACGGAGAGATAGTTGGATGAATAGATAGACACGTTTTGGAGCTATAGAAATAGAAAGACAAACGGTACACGGATAAAATAAATTTGGAAGTTGATAGATAAATGGATAAAATAAATATATAGAATGATAGATAAATGTTTAAAATAGATAGATAGATAGATAGATAGATAGATAGATAGATAGATAGATAGATAGATAGATGATAGATAGATAGATAGATAGATAGATGGGAGACAGACCTTGACAACGCTGGCTCCCCCTAGTTATTCAAATAAAGCTACCAACACTTACTACAACTATTTACTATCACTAGCAGTACCACAACTACAACTACTTATTATCACTAGTAGTACCACAACTACAACTATTTTTTATCACTAGTATTACCACAACTACAACTACTTACATTCACTAGTAGTACCACAACTACTACTACTTACTAACACTAGGAGTACGACTAGTACTGCTAATAGTACTCCTACTACTACTAATAATTTCAGTAGTAGCACTGATTAGGCCTGATAATCAAGCCAAAAAATTGGAAATGGGACACAAAATTATAATGAAAATCTAGTAACTTTCATCATAATAATACCATTGTAATATAACCTTAAACAAACAGCAAGAAAGTACATGTTAATGAATAAGAATTATTCCTCAAGAAAAAATACTACCGTTTGTCTCCCATGAATTTTATATATAATTCCGCTATAATTCGCGTATAATTAAAGTATAGTCCGGGTATAATACCTGTATAGTATGAACAATTCCATTAGGATATTTTGCAAAGCTGAAAGAGTTAGGAAACTATTATTCTTTTAATTACTTTTTTGCAATTTAATCTCAACGATGAGGCTTAGTATAATTAACAGAACTTAATGAAGTTATCCTTAAAAGAGACTGGCAATGGTCTTTTTCTGTGTTTTTTTACAAGTTGATTTAAAATGGGTTGAATGTTAGGGACGATGTTCTTTGTGAGGATGTTGGTGTGTGGAGGATGTTGGGTAGGAGGATGTTGAGGAGAATATTTTGGATAATGTTGAGTAAGGATTTTGGCATTTGTTGTCAAACGTATGATGAATCTTGGATTAATGGTGAGCTTTAAATTATTTTAATGCTTACTGGATTGCTGATAAACTTAGAAAAAATGTTGGTTTAATGTTGAAGGGTTACGTGTAATGTTGAATTTTTATGATAAATGTTGAAGTATGTCAGAGAATGTTGGAGCGTTTTGACGAGTTAGGGATTGTATTGATAAACGTAAAAATTACAGTTTGAAAAAATGTTGGCGAATGTTGAAATGTTGGAGAATTTTTAAATGTTTTTGAAAATGTTGAAATGCTGGAGAATTTTTAAATGTTTATATAATTTTGAGATGTTGGCGGATAGTGAGATGTGTTTTACAAATATTGCAAAATAACTTTGCAGTTTGCAAACTATCCTCAATTCCTGGAGACCTTTGGTGAATATCTAAGAATGTTGTTTAATACAAGAAAGTGGAAGCATATTTTGGAGAGTGATCTGAAGATATTTGAGAGATGTGGTGAAAGTTTGAGAACGGTGGTAAATGTTTGTAAGTGATGGTGAATGTTGATGAGAGCTGGTGCATGTTTGGGAGTGGTGGTATGTTGGAGAGTAGTAGCAATTGTTGTAGAACAGTGATGAATCTCGGATAGTGGTAATGAATGTAGGAGAGAGGTGGTGAATCTTTGAGATTAGTATTGAATGTTGAAGAGTGTTAGTCAGTGTTGGTGAGTGTCAGGATATGTTAGAAACTGTTTGAATATGTTGGAAATGTTAAATAATGATGGAGTGTAAGGCAATGTTTAATAATGATGGAGTGTTAGGCAACATTGAAAAGTAGCTTCGGCGAGGATGTTGCAGAATGGCAGCTAAGGTTTGAGTATCTTAAAGTCCGTATGTGAGAATGTTGGAGATTTTTAACATGTTAGCTCAAAATGTTTGTGAGTGCCGCTGAATGTTGGCGTGTGTTTTTCAGCTTCAGCATATGTTTACAAGAGCTTTATGAACATTGAGAGTAGCATGATCTATGCTGGTAGTTTGCTGGGAGGAAAAAGTCATACCAGTGTGCTTTTATCTCGATTAAAAAAACTACATATCGCGTGTGATAAAAAAAAGTTGTTTTCTGGTAATTGAGAATGTGCAGTAAAAGAAGAATAATCATAAAAATACCTGAGAATGAAACGATAGGAAGAAGTAAAAAAAACTCTAGAAAGAGGTGTTTAATATGAAGCAAGACTGACAAAGAACGCTCACAGGATCGGGGCGTTGTTTGTGAAACAGATGATTCTTGTACACACACAGACCAAAACAAAAAGCCCTACAAATACGGTGAAAAAACAGGTAGATTGTACCTCACTCGTTGTTAATTGGTTCATTCTCGCTTGACTAAATTGAAGACACAATTTCAGCAAACAGGAGGAGCGGGGTTGGGTATGGTGGGGAAAGGCAAGGGGTAATTGCTATTGTGGAGGTGGGTAAGCGTGTGTGGGTAGGTGGTGTGGGGGAAGTAGATAGGAAGGGAGAAAGGTGGTGATACTTCCCTTACCTAGCAGGACTTACCTCTCTCACTCACCTCCTCTCTCTCTCTCTCTCTCTCTCTCTCTCTCTCTCTCTCTCTCTCTCTCTCTCTCTCTCTCTCTCTCTCTCTCTCTCTCTCTCTCTCTCTCTCTCTCTCTCTCTCTCTCTCTCTCTCTCTCTCTCTCTCTCTCTCTCTCTCTCTCTCTCTCTCTCTTTCTCAGAAAGCTTCAATGATCCCTTAACCGATAAATCACTAAGAACTCTATGATTCGACCAAGATTCGAACCTGCATGACCAGGGCTCACCCCTCCCCCCCACTGGCATACACAGTATTATAACCACTTCACCAGCGATTACCTATATGCATTGGAATCGAAGACTAACCAATCATTACAGGCATATACTACTATATTGGAGAGGGAGAGAGAGAGAGAGAGAGAGAGAGAGAGAGAGAGAGAGAGAGAGAGAGAGAGAGAGAGAGAGTACCTAATATATATATATATATATATATATATATATATATATATATATATATATATATATATATATATACATATATATATATATATATATATATATATATATATATATATATATATATATATATATATATATATATATATATATATATATATAATATATATATATATATGTATATATATATATATATATATATATATATACATATATATATATTATATATATATATATATATATATATATATATATATATGTATATATATATATATATATATATATATATATATACATATATATATATATATATATATATATATATATATATATATATGTGTGTGTGTGTGTGTGTGTGTGTGTGTGGTGTGTGTGTGTGTGTGTGTGTGTGTGTGTGTGTGTGTGTGTGTGTGTGTGTGTGTGTGTGTGTGTGTGTGTGTGTGTGTATAATACAACATATGTCGTACATAATAGCCAGATCGCACTACTTGGCCTAGTATGCATGGCCAGATATGCCTAATAAGCAGAGTGATTTTCGATTTAAAAAACAAAAATTCAATTGGTTTATTTGAATTATTATTATTATTATATTAGGAACATACATTACTAATTTAGTTATGTTAGTTTAGGTTATGATAGGTTAGGTTAGGTTAGGATAGGTTAGGTTTGGTTAAGTTAGGCTTGGTCATATTTGTGTTAGTTTTAACTCAAATTAAAAATTATTTAAATCATATATAATATAAGGGAAAGCCTATAATTTCATAAGAATTTTTTTATAGAAAAATATATAACTTTAGAAAAGCTCTACTTATTACGCAAACTAGGCTTTACCTAGTAGGCTGGCCATTAGGTACAACATTACTTACCTTAGGAAACATTAAAGATGTTCGCTGTAACCTGAAAACTTGCATTTAAATCAGGACTATGGGAATATCTTTGTGACTTAAACTTGGGTTAGGTGATAATTCCAATCTATTTTCACCAGCAAAAATTGGCTGATTGGTATCGTTCTGTCCTAGTAATATAAGGTTTCCGCTGTTCGATTCCCTCTGTGGAATTTCCAGTTGGTTCCAAATTCCTATTAAGTCAGTTTCCAGAGTTCAGCCATTACCTCACCAGTTGTCATAAAAGCCGAAAGAGGTTATTGGGTAAATATTTCGGCCTTTATCACTATTAAACCTGAGAAGTATTTTACAGTTCCGGATAATTGTAACGGGATGTACATAGGAAATATTAGCAGGATCAATTAAGGCAGAATATAGCTGGACGCAGTATCAGCGTATTATCCGTAATATTAACGAAATGGGCCGGACAGCATAGCGTATTGCTTACACCGGACGCTTAACGAGAAGCAACGGACTCCACGATCGTTTTCTCCCGGAATAATTCCGTTATTTCATGTAAATTCTAGCCCCATAACGCACTCAAACACACATTTCCTCTCGGCTCGTATTAACACCGGACTTGTAAAGAAGCGTGTTAACAGCAGCGGAATTTAGAACCGTGTCAATTAACACGCTCCAATTTAGCACAAGAACATGTTGTTATGATGTTTATAGGGGAGATATCTGAAGCTGTGTGCTGCTGCCTGTTTAATATTGTCTTTTGTATATTTTATATTAGAATTTGTAAAGACTGGGGTTTCTTGTTTTCTCTGAATACTTAGATGTGTTTGTGCCCTCGGCAAGTTGTCCTTGCTTAGTTTTGGGGTTTCGGGGATGAGATTAAGTCCTTGGGTCCTGCCTCTTGTTAAGAAAATTAATTCTAGTTTCTCTATAGTTCATTCGAATACTTTGTTTGCACCTATTTTTTCCTTGTTCGTCTACAAGATTTATTATTATTATTATTATTTTGCTGGTGGTGATCCCTATTTGTTCTCTCTTACTGTGACGAGGTTTAATATCTTTAATTTTTCAACGTAACGTATAACCATCAGCTCTGGGACTAGTCTTGGTGGGGTTCTAACTTTTTCCATTCTAGTTAATATTTTAATGTAGTGATCATGTTCTCGCGTTTTTTTCAATCGTCTTTCTTTCGTAACTTTAGGAAATCGAATCTCTCTTCATAGGTCAACTGCCTGAGTTGCAAGATATGTTTGTTTGCATGGTCAGGTAATTTTCAGGAGAAATCGCCAAGCCATTACGACTTTATAGCACTTGGAAGGAATGAGGATAAGGGTTTGGGATAAGATCGAGGAAAGGAATTGTGCCCAGCAAATTCCATTCGTTTGCATGTCTTTGAATTATTTCTAGTTTAGTTTCATGCCTATTTATGTATTGCAACACATAGGCAAATTTTAGATATCGGATTAATAATTATATATAATTTCATCCTCGTATTAATCATACGAAATGGGTTCATCTCTGGGTGTGCTGTTTGAGATTAACCTTTGACGTTTTCTGCAGATATATTAATGATGTTTCTTTGCTGTCACCTAACAGGGAACATTTATTACTAATTTGATATATTTGTGAGTTAACTATGAACAAACATCATCTCTCCATTAAAGATCATAGTATATATCAACACAAATAGTCCACCATCAGAGACATCCTAGCCAATGCAACACCGAAATTCTCGACAGATATAGCGGCAGTAAGAGTTTTGAAATTACAGAAGAACTTCCCATCAAACACATTCATCCAGTATTAAACAAATAGCTCATGTCTTGTTTCTTCGTCTTGAGCACCATCAAGAGAGCAACGGATGCGCCATTTACTGTTCCCTGGCCAATGAGAATGAAAGATTTGATGAACTTGTTTTCTCTACAGGCTAACCGCCTCTCCTCTCATCGCTCATGCATTGACTATATTTTGCTGTAATGTTTCGTTAACATTTTTCTTGAGCCTCTCAGAATACCAAGTTGTGTGTTCAAAAAACATGTCAGGCATATAGAAAAATATACTTCTACTAATCCATCTCTTCCCTAATCAGATGCCCTTCTTTTCCTCCCTCCTTTCTGTAATCTGTTGCCTTTCTAGTCCTTTATCCCTAAACACTTCTTTGTTTCTCCTTTCAATATCACCAATAAATTTTTTTGGTACCATTGACCCTTGCTTTGTTCTGAATTTCTTTTTACTTTATTTTTTTGTGGAAATCCGTATTTTCTTTTCCATTCATTCCCGTTATATCTCCCTTGCAAGAGAAAGTCATTTGGAGCAATGAAGAGATTTGAACCAGCATTCTAGTGGCTCCCAGATGCTTGCCTTAACCCAGTCGGCCACGATAGGACAAAAGCTAATCAACCAGGAACTTACTGAGTCCGCTGAGAGTATGGAGGCCCCAAGTGTGGCCCCATCACAGGTTGAACGACTAGCGCCCCTGCACTCTGGCCTGTGGGTAAGGGTGTTCTTCATCATTATCTCCTGTAAGATTTGCTTTTGTCCTATCATGGCCAAATCGCTTAAGACTAGCATCTGGGAGTCCCTAGTATGATAGATCAAATCCCTGCATTACTTCAAATGAGTTTGTTGTTGATACATCTTGCTACTGTGATTTCTTTGTATTTGTCATTGTATATTTACTTTTATAGTGGAATTCAATATTCTCCTCACTTCTGATTCACCCACCTTTCCTCTCCTCTCTCTCACACTCCCCGTATCTCTTCCACAGTATCTTCACATCTTGTTTCTTTTTCTAGGTTCTCTTTTCCACAGCCCGTCCTCTAAAAATGGGAAGGTAAATGTAACAGCACAAGTAAGTGCAATTATGTACTATTCAAAACAGTAAAGAATTGTACTTATTTTCACTTAGTATTAAACCATACTGTCAAATATAATGTTAATATTTGAGTTTACCTGAAAAGCTGAAAAGAAAACCACGACCTAACCTAACCATCTTAGTGTTTGAAGATAAGCATTTTATTGTTACTTAATTACAATTAATTACTTAATTACTTAATTAGTACTTAACCTATAGCTATATTGATATTACAGTTGTATAAAACTAATAAAACAAAACTAAATTATATGAATAAATAGTAAAGTAACTCAGGATATTTTAAAATTTTGTATAAAATCAAATATATAATATTGATATTACAGTTTTATAAAACTATTAAAACAAAACTAAAGTATATCAATAAATTGTAAAGTAACTCAGGATATTTTAAATTTTTGTATAAAATCTCTATTGTTTAATAAAACTGAAAAAAAATTCCTGATATATAAAACTTGTGTATAGTGAATTGAACTTGAAAACATCATCCTAAAATTCTGAGTGTCTTAATAGGAATCGAGGAGAATAAATGGGGAGGTATATGTAACAGCCCCATATGCAATTATGTACTATGTATGACAGTAAGGAAATGAACTTATTACACTTAGTATTAAACCGTACTGTAAATTCGGAGGATGGGATGCTTCTCCATCACCTTTACTCTCTCTCTTTCATCCTCGACTCCCTTTCCCTCACCGTGGTTCTTTCGCACAGGCAGACTAACAGGTGCCCATAACAATTCTTCTACTCCCTTACCGTAAATTGTTCGGAACTGTTCTCTCTTCATTTCCCCGTGAACCCTC
>NC_091159.1:11257600-11321365 GCF_040958095.1 Procambarus clarkii | reverse complement strand
CAGTTCAGTATCCTTCAAGTAAGCATGAGAAATATTGTCGAAACAAAGGTGTGCATTTTTAAGAATAGATTAAAGACCTTCCAAACCCATTCCAGGTAGGAGACTGGTGGAGGGCGAGGGTGGAAGACGAGGGTAGAGACTGGTGGAGGGTGGAGAGGCGTTGGAGATTAAAAGAGATTTTCAGCGTTGTATTTTATAAGAACATCAAGACTTTTAATATAAATCCACAAGGTTGGCGATTCATGAATTTGTAATCAAAGTTGGGAGTTCGGCTTGACTTTTGTGCGAGCGTCATTTCGGAGTTGGTTTAATCAGACTTTTTTCACCGTGAGTTTAGTAATGATTAGAATTTTAAACTTTTTACCCCGTCCAGTTAAATGAAGGATTCTATTTATTTATAAGTGGACCTTGATATGTAATGATGATTATTGTGGGTGCTCAAGGTGGTGTTGATGATGGCACTCGCGCACGCGCGCGCGCACACACACACACACACACACACACACACACACACACACACACACACACACACACACACACACACACACACACACACACACACACACACAGATGTTTGCAGATGACGCAAAATTAATGAGAAGAGTTGTGACAGACGAGGATTGTAGGATCCTCCAAGAGGACTTAAACAGGCTGCAGAGATGGTCAGGGAAATGGCTACTGGAGTTTAACACCAGTAAATGTAAAGTTATGGAAATGGGATCAGGTGACAGGAGACCAAAGGGACAGTACACAATGAAGGGGAACAGCCTACCTGTAACGATTCGAGAAAGAGACCTGGGAGTGGATGTGACACCTAATCTAACTCCTGAGGCACATATAAATAGGATAACGACAGCAGCGTACTCTACACTGGCGAAAATTAGAACTTCATTCAGAAACCTAAATGAGGAAGCTTTTAGGGCGCTTTACACTGCCTACGTGAGACCCGTCTTAGAGTATGCCGCGCCATCATGGAGCCCCCACCTGAAGAAACACATAAAGAAGCTGGAGAAGGTTCAGAGGTTTGCGACGAGGCTTGTCCCAGAGCTACGAGGGATGGGATATGAAGAGCGGCTGAAGGAACTGAACCTTACGACACTAGAGAAAAGAAGGGAGAGAGGAGATATGATAGGGACATATAAAATACTCAGGGGAATTGACAAAGTGGAAATAGATGAAATGTTCACACGTAATAATAACAGAACGAGGGGACATGGGTGGAAACTGGAAACTCAGATGAGTCACAGAGATGTTAGGAAGTTTTCTTTTAGCGTGAGAGTAGTAGAAAAATGGAATGCACTTGGGGAACAGGTTGTGGAAGCAAATACTATTCATACTTTTAAAACTAGGTATGATAGGGAAATGGGACAGGAGTCATTGCTGTAAACAACCGATAGCTAGAAAGGCGGGATCCAAGAGTCAATGCTCGATCCTGCAAGCACATATAGGTGAGTACATATAGGTGAGTACACACACACACACACACCCAATAGGCTCAGCAACCTGTACATTAGTTGATTCCAGGGAAGGATTCGCGAAGCAGTTACGCAAGCACTTACGAACGTGTACATCTTTCCTCAATCTTTGACGGCTTTGGTTACATTTATTAAACAGTTTACAAGCATGAAAACTTCCCAATCAACTGTTGTTATTGTTATAAACAGCCTCCTAGTGCTTCCGAGCTCATTAACTGTTTAATAATTGGAAACAAAGCCGCCAAAGATTGAGAAAAAATGTACAGGTTCGTAAGTGCTTGCGTAACTGCTTCGTGAATCTGGCCTCAGAGCTCAACCCCCGCAAGCACAACTAGGTAAGTACAACCAGGTAAGTATACACACAGTTGATTATATTAGTTGATTGACAGTTGAGAGGCGGGACCAAGGAGCCAGAGCTCAACCCCCGCAAGCACAACTAGGTGTGTACACACACACACACACGCACGCAAAAAGTAGAGGTTATTTGAAAATGTCATGACAAATAATGGGAAGGCTCAAGCCAAACCGGTTCAGAGCCACATTAGGGAAATAGAAAGGGAAATATAATATTTTAGGAACAAGTAATAAAGCCAGGGTTAGATGGAGGATACATTCACAGAGAATAATAAAGAAGTGTGTGAGGACCTCTAATGACCAATCTCAAGAGATCTTTACTATATGCAAGGGAGAAGGAAGCAGCCTGAACTAAGGGAAACTATCAAAGGCAGCAGGGTAACGCTCTAAACATTGGTCGCATAGAAACGCTTGCTCTTGGTGGAGTAAGTGGATTGTCCAACAGCCTGGTTGACCAGCAACGAGGAGGCCTGGTCGACGACCGGGCCTCGGGGACGCTAAGCCCCGGAGGCACCTCAAAGTAAGGCAGTCCAATATATTACCATACCTCTACCTAGAACCCCCCCCCCCCCATCCTCTCTCTCTCTCACGTACAGTTATGGCCACCACCTTCACACCTGCCCTAACACAAACGACAGGTGCACACAGGTAAGTGCCTCCGCTGTCTATCAAGAGCCATCTCCGTCTTCGGCACTGCCACGTTCAGGGTCACCACAAGTAACCCTCGTGCGTAACAAATGCGGCGGATTTAGCGTATAATTGAGGGCAGGTGGAGCCGCTCCCCCTGCAACAGGCCGCACTTAGCTCCGTTGCGCTGTTTCACCCGCCATTTAACAGCGTTGCCGCTCCAACCTTATCAGCCGTCATCTAATCCACTTTATGGAGGAAATGAAGTTAAGACTAGCATAAGGCGGAGTGAGTCTGGCGGAAGGTGAAGTGCTTCCCGCCTGCTTCAGGGAGTTTGTATACAGATTGTGCCTTGCGTGACCCCCTTCGAGCCGCAAATCCTCCTTTCGATAAGGTTTGCAGCCCAGTTGGTCACACAAGGAACAATTTGTATACAAACTGCCTGTTGCTGGCTGGCAGGGGGACGCTTCTCCCGAGGCTCGGGCTGCCTGCGGCTGCCTGGAAGACAAGGCAGACTTCCGGGGCTGGTGCTGGGTTTAAAACTACAAGGTGGTCTTCCTGGAAGACGACACGATATACACTTCCTGGGCTGGTGGTTCCTGGAAGACATGGTGGATGTCCAGCGACGTGATGGGGAGTGGCGGCTGGGAGCCATGAGGCTGAACGTGTTGTTGGGGTCTCAGGTGAAGGATGCCAAGAGAAGTGTTAAGCTTTTTGACTCTGGGACTTGCAACAAGCACCTTGTCTCGACCTAAACTGTGATATAATTCTGCTTGTGCACGAGGATTTTTTTATTGTTGCCGCCGGAGGCGGCTAGTTTATTGTGCACCCAATACTCATCCTGTGAGCGATAGCGCAAAAAGCATTACAGAGGGCACAAAAGATCTTTGTCACACCTCATCTTAGATTATTACATAAACAATTTTATCCATCCTTCACACCTTATAGTTACATGTCAGCTAGTTACAGAGAATGTTCCATTTCACAAGGACTCAGCCAAATCCAAAGCCCTCTCGTGTAAGTGATGTATAAGTCACAAAGCCCTCTCGTGTAAGTGATGTATAAGTCACAAAGCCCTCTCGTGTAAGTGATGTATAAGTCACAAAGCCCTCTCGTGTAAGTGATGTATAAGTCACAAAGCCCTCTAGTGTAAGTCATGTATAAGTCACAAAGCCCTCTCGTGTAAGTGATGTATAAGTCACAAAGTCCTCTAGTGTAAGTGATGTATAAGTCACAAAGCCCTCTCGTGTAAGTGATGTACAAGTCACAAAGCCCTCTAGTGTAAGTCATGTATAAGTCACAAAGCCCTCTCGTGTAAGTGATGTATAAGTCACAAAGTCCTCTAGTGTAAGTGATGTATAAGTCACAAAACCCTCTAGTGTAAGTGATGTATAAGTCACAAAGCCCTCTCGTGTAAGTGATGTATAAGTCACAAAGCCCTCTCGTGTAAGTGATGTATAAGTCCGCCAATCAGGATTGAGAACGACAGGAATTGGGGTCGTCAACTGGATTGTCAACTGGGTGTGAAGCCGTGACGGCAGGCCCGTGTCTACTCGACTCCTGACGAGGTGACAATAGCAGCCGAGTGCCTCCAGCCTTTTCCTGGAACCTGACGTCCTCGACGCTCCACTTACAATTCACATTTTCTTTCCGGCTCTCCAAAAGACCCGACTTTTCCTCCAGATTTCCCTTTGAGGAAGACTTTTGTTGCATTCCTGACAAAATCTTGTTAGACGGACCGTCGTCATCCTGAGAGAAGTATTCCAAGTTTTTGGCCAGACTGTCCTCTTGGTGTGTGTGATGGAGCCACCTGGTGTGTGTGACCTCGTCAACTTTTCACTTACCTGTCACTCACCCATCCACCTCCACCTTGTCCCTCATCCATCTTCCTCCGCTGTGTTCCTCATCCATCTTCCTCCGCCGTGTCCTGCAGGTACCCACTTCTGCCGTGTTGTCTTGTCATCCACTAACACCATCCCACACTACCTCGCCCCTTTCCCTTCACCAACCCTCCCATTTTGTCTTTTGAAGATCCCTTTTTCCCCCGTGAAAGTGAATCTGTTCCCCCTGAAGCATGAAGGGCCCCTCCCTCCCCTCTTCCATTTTGTCTAGTAGATCTTTTCCCTTCCCTTCCCGTTGCAAGTGTGGCAATCCCCCTCTCCCAGGGTTCACCACCCTCTTCCGCCACTCCCTCCCTCCCTCCCCCAGCCCGTAATGGTGCCTGTAATCTGATTGTCTGACCCAAGACCAGATTTCCCCGAAACGTCACCCAGATTTTCAAACACTCCGACGTGATCCACCAAAAATCCGCTCCGGTTGGGAGCGCGCGGAAGCCAGTGTCATCTTTATGAATATTTATCGTTGCGGATATCTCTCTCTGTCTCTGTCTGTCTGTCTGTCTGTCTGTCTGTCTGTCTGTCTGTCTGTCTGTCTGTCTGTCTGTCTGTCTGTCTGTCTGTCTGTCTGTCTCTCTCTCTCTCTCTCTCTCTCTCTCTCTCTCTCTCTCTCTCTCTCTCTCTCTCTCTCTCTCTCTCTCTCTCTCTCTCTGTCTGTCTGTCTGTCTGTCTGTCGTTCGTTCGTTCGTTCGTACCCATTATCGTTTCGTTGCGTTTAGTACATGATGAGCAGAGATGCCGTCCAGGGGTTTAGCGTGTGCACGCACGCGTGTGTGTTTACTAGTTGTGTTTACTAGTTGTGTTTTTACGGGGGTTGAGCTTTGCTCTTTCGGCCCGCCTCTCAACTGTCAATCAACTGTTTACTAACTACTTTTTTTTTTTTTTTTTTTTTTTTTTTTTTTTTCCCACACCACACACACACACACACACACACCCCAGGAAGCAGCCCGTGACAGCCGACTAACTCCCAGGTACCTATTTACTGCTAGGTAACAGGGGCACTTAGGGTGAAAGAAACTTTGCCCATTTGTTTCTGCCTCGTGCGGGAATCGAACCCGCGCCACATGTGTGTGTGTGTGTGTGTGTGTGTGTGTGTGTGTGTGTGTGTGTGTGTGTGTGTGCGTGTGCGTGGACTATTTACCTAGTTGTACTTACGGTGTTGTGCTGACAAAAGTCGGGCTTCAGCTTTTGTGACCCGCCTTTCAAACTTTGAAAGACTCGTGAGCAGGCTTCCGAAGCTTTCTAGGTTATGTCACATCTTTATTTGAGGCTGTGTATGGAAGCTGCCTTCACCACTTCTTAGAGAATTCTATTATTCGTTCTTCTGACAGTAATTTTTTTTTTATCTCTGGTTCGTTCGCGTATTTAGTTTCCCGACGAGTCCGTTTGGGTGTCAAACAGATGCGGAAAATTCCCTGGAACCAGCACAGGTAAATATATCTCTGGGTGCTGATTCTTCTGTTGCTACACCTACTCTCTCTTTTTCCTCCCTCTCCTCTCTCTTTTTTCCTCTCCCTCCTCTCTTTTCCTCTCCCTCCTCTCTCTTTTCCTCCCTCTCCTCTCTCTTTTCCTCTCCCTCCTCTCTCTTTTCCTCTCCCTCTCTCTTTTCCTCCCCCTCCTCTCTCTTTTCCTCCCCCTCTCTCTTTTCCTCCTCCTCCCCTCACTCGTGCTTCACCAAACAGGCTGGCAGTAATCCCTGTCATTTTATATGGCTCCCTTCGTCTCCCTCTTTTCCACTTCCAATGTCTTTCCTTCCCTCAAATCCTCTATTTCCCCTCATCCCTTCCCTCTGTCTCACCGCCCTCCCCACGGCCACCTTTCCCCCTCACCCCGCCATGAATATTAATTTAGTGTAGCCCAGGGGAGGGGAGATCTAGGGGTGGAGGGTAGATGTGACGGAGTGGAGGGTAGATGTGACGGGGCGGAGGACAGATGTGACGGGAAGAGACGGGAGATGTGACGGTGGAAGGGGGGGGGACAGAAAGAGTGATGCTGGTGAAGGAAGGAGAGATGTGGATGGGGTGGGGGTGGGGGGGGGGGAAGGTGAGGTGTAGAGAGCCGTGAGATAAGTGCTGAAAGACGCAATGCGACATTACGGGCTCACCATAGCCCGTGCTACTGGAACTTATTGTTCTGAGTAGCTGAATCTAAAACAACAACAACAACAACAACAATGCGACATCAACGAGGCTAGTTGTTGCCAGTAGATTAATTGTTGTCACCGGGGGCGGCTAGGTCATTGTGCACCCCATGCTCATCCTGTGAGCCGTAGCGCAAAAAGGATTACAGAAGGTACGAATGGTCTTAATCAGAGTTCGGCGGAGATTCTTCCATTAACAGTTTCATCTAACTTATAATGATAATGTTAGATAGCTACCAAAAATAAAATCATTACAATGTCTTATGTGTTCATCTGAGTTATTATATATATAGATAGTAGGTCTTTTGCTAATGCATAACATATTTAGATATGGGAATAGAACAGCATCATAGAAGACCTGCTAGTTATTGGTATCAGTCTTCACACTACACATCTTATTTATCTCTCATACATGTCATTTATCTGCTAGAAGGGAAACGAGGATACTGTGCAAGGATGTCATCGTTAGTAATGAGATGGCTTAGTCATTTTATGCAGCGAAAGTTTAGATTTATCTCTAAATCCCTCAGTTATTTTCACAGTCTTAAGATGTTATGCTCTTGTGCGTGTCCCTGTCTTTGTGGAAGTGACGAGTCCGGACGCTTGGTACCTGGGACGCCGGACGCTTGGTACCTGGGACGCCGGACGCTTGGTGCCTGGGACGCTGACGTGGTAACCTAGTCACTTGCAAGAGGTACACAGATATATGAGATGACAGAGATACAAAAGAGAGAAGAGGATTCAAGAAATACACGGTGATGCAAAAGTTAGTAGAGGTGTAAGAGATACACGAGATGTAAATGATGCAAGAGCTACAGAGGGATGCAAGATATACAGGGGGATGTCAGAGATACAGAGGGATACAAGAGCTACAGAGGGATGTAAGAGATACAACAGACCCACAAAAGAGGCGTGTAAGTATACCTTCCTAATGAAGCTGGAAACCATTTTTGTCATTAAGAAAATCACCCAATAAAATGCATACGGAAACTCGTGAAAGTCTAATTAGTTTCAAAGTTTCACCGTGGCAACTTTTATTGAGAATTTCTTGCATTTTACCAACATAATTTTAAATACTGCCAACCAGATTCTCGGAGCCATCGCAAGGCAACCTGTGGAAGAATACCAAGTGTTTGGCATGAGGAGTTTCAGAGAACTAACATCACACGAGACCACGGAACATGGCAGGAAGTGCAAAATTGCCCTATTGAAAAGCAGAGGTGCAATAGGAACGCTGAGAGAGAACTCTTAACAACATCAAGGACCCAAGATTTTTCAACATTTCCACTAAACATAAGGGGCATAACTATCCAATTTCTGGTCAAGCAGACTGTTGGACGCGGCTGCTCGCACCCACATAGTCTTCCTGGCTTGGTGCCTTCTTTTCTTATACTGATACGTCAGGCTGCGAGCAGCCGCGTCCAACAGTCTGCTTGACCAGACCACCAACCAAGAGGCAGGGTGGCCAGAGACTGGGCTGCGAGGACATTCATCCCCGGAGCCAAGGCAAGGTAAACACATCGCAAGGTAGTGTACCAGCGAGTGTACCAACTAGTGTACCAGCGAGTGTACCGTGGGTGAGGGCGCGGCTGGCCCTTCACTTGGTGGTGCAGACACCGCAGTGGACCAATCTGGTAATGGACATCGGTATGGCGGTGACAGGGTTGTGTAGTGTTGATGATGGTGGTGATGGTGGTGGTGGTTGTGGTTGTGGTGGTTTTAATGATGTTGGTTGTGATTATGGTTATTGATGTAGTGATGGTGATTCTGGTAGTAATAATTATCTAACAGTGACTACGTTCCCAAGTTTAGAAGGACTGTATACAGGCACTATATGAGAATGAGCTACCAGCAACGAACATGAAATCAAGCTTTGGTGTGATTATAGCGGCAACTGTATTGACTGTACTTGTAGTTCATGCTGTAGTGATCGACTACGGTAACCCGATGACCTTAGTACCGAGAATGGTGTCAGAACCCATACGCTCGTCCCATAATATCCATACGGATATCTTGTGTGTAAACGTCCAGGTGATGACGTTTACAGATGACACACCTGGGCCGCGTGCTGGCACCATGCTCCATAGCGACCAGGTAACCAACCAGGTAACCAACCAGGCACGCATACAGATGTCAAGGAAAAACCAAGTAACCAGGTATCAACCAGGTAACCCAGGTGAGTCTGTAGAGCTGTGGCGATCGTAATTAAGAGATGTACTGATATTAAACATCATAAGTCCACCGTAGTTCAACATCCTCCCAGCGAGTATAAGAAATATTGCCGGAACAAGCGTGGACATCTTCAAGAAAAGACTAGATTATTTTCTTCAAGGAGTTGCCGGACCAACCGGGCTGTGGTGGGTATGTGGGCGTGCGGGCCGCTCCAAGCAACAGCCTGGTGGACCAAGCTGTCACAAGTCAAGCCGGGCTTGGGGAGTAGAAGAACTCCCAGAACCCCATCCAGGTACAATCCAGGTAACCGGCAGTCGTCAGAGTTTTTTTTTAACATAGGTGAATACAGAAGCCAGTGACTTCTGACTCCTATTTGCAGGCTAAAAACACACTCCCTTCACGCAAATACACGACACACAAATCAGTTAAGGATTGGCGCCCAGTCAATCTTCCCTGGCCAGGACTCGAACCCGGACCTAATCACTGGCGAGGCGCCGGGATGGTCGCAGGTGATTAGCGGTCGTAAGACTTGTGCTCCTATTTCAGGTAATTAGCTGTATGGCAGGAGAGGGAATGGTAGTGTATAGTGGAAACCTACAGCTGTCTTGTTCAGCCCCTGTGGTGGTGTTCCTCTCTTTCTGTATGTGTCTGTCTGTCTCTCTCTGTCTCTACTGAGGCTCTCCACCACCACCACTGCCTCTTCCCTGCCCCCTCTCTACTCTCCCCCGCGCTGTGCTTGAATTAACCTCTCTGGTTTAATTTAATCAATTCCGTAGATGTAGCATCGCTGTTGGTTAAAATTCATAGCGAGTTTGGTGGTGACGCGTGGGTCTACAGAGCCTTGCTCATCCACTTACAACTGCCAATTATCCTAACATGCCTCGCCGCACTGCCATGCTCACTGTCTGTTTGTCTGTCTGTCTGTCTGTCTGTCTGTCTGTCTGTCTGTCTGTCTGTCTGTCTGTCTGTCTGTCTGTCTGTCTGTCTGTCTGACTGTCTGTCTGACTGTCTGAGTAGCTGGTTGCTGGCTTGGAAATTGAGAATGGGAATAAAGAAGATAAGAACAGGGGCTGAGGAACGTGGAAGACATGGAGAGGAAACTTGAGCCACAGTTGGGTTACAAGGGGCTGTAAATAACTTGTTTTCAGTTCATGACGGGACTAGCGGGAGAATTGTGACACCCATTCAGTAAATAGTTTGTTAAGTAGAGATATATGATATGATTGGCTAAAGGCACAGCGTTTGAGAAGTCAGAGTTAGTAAAAGCGGCCCTTAGGAGCTAATGGTTGACCCTGTGAACACATTTTGTTCAATGCACTATGTATATATACGTTCATAATACGAGGAAAAAGAGTCTGGTAAATGGCCTGCGGGCCGCTCAAAGCAACAGCCTGTTGGACCACATTATCAAAAGTCAAACCTGACCCCAGGGTTGAAGACCCTGGTCCAGGTATTGGACTTGGTTAAGATTAAACAACGTAATTTAACGTCTACGGCGCGAAGAACAATCTTTTTGTATTGACAATGGCCTGAGGAAATTACTAATTATTCCCTCTGGATATTCAAACTCTTTTTGAAAAAGGTTGTTCCTTGTAGCTCTACTAGGATATGTAGGCTCTACGACGGAGCTGGTTGTAGAGACGAACGTGTATCGTGTGGTAGGGGTGTTGTTGAACCTTTGTAGAACTACGTGGTGGAGGTACTATCTACGACCTACAAGGGTGACTGAGGTAGCCACCAGCACCTGTACAAGGGTGACTGAGGTAGCCACCAGCACCTGTACAAGGGTGACTGAGGTAGCCACCAGCACCTGTACAAGGGTGACTGAGGTAGCCACCAGCACCTGTACAAGGGTGACTGAGGTAGCCACCAGCACCTGTACAAGGGTGACTGAGGTAGCCATCAACACCTGTACAACGGTGACTGAGGTAACCGTCAGCACCTGTAGAGTGTGTCGCAGAGACAAGGCAGCACACAAGGTCCTAAGGTGCCCGTCTTCGCTCACAGCATTTCCTTCGCTCAGGCGTAACCATAATACAGATTTTTCCCTCGGCTGTCCGCGGTGCTCCCCTGGGCTCGCCTCCCCCTCCGGTGCTGTCCTGGAACGACACTGAAGGGCCTCGTTAAGGGTGATGTGAGGGTTGTAGTGGGCTTCGTGGGGAACGAGGTGTCGTGGGCTTTTTGGTGTTGTGGGGGGGGGGGCGGGGTGTAGTGGGGTGAGACTTAGTGGGGGTGTAGTGGTGCTCGGGTAGTACTCAGTTAATTATGCTGCCCGGGGTTGTGCTTGGGCTCTTTGAACTCGCCTCTCAAGTGTCAATAAACTGGTGTTCGATGGTCCTGAGCCTATTTGGACCTATCTACATTTGGATCTTAGTGTGGAATCTGCCTTCACCATCTCGTTTCTTGGTCCATTTGTTTTCTTTTGTTCACTACTCTAACACTCAATTCCCATGAGAATTTTATATGTGGTAATCACGTCTCTCCTATTTTTTTCTTATCTTCCAGCGACGGGAGGCTTAATTCCCGTAGTGTTGCCTCGTAACTCGTACCTCTTACTTCTGGGACTGGACTAGAGGCTACGTCTGAACTTCCCCAACTTCGTCTTGTGTTTGACTAGATAAGGACTCCACTTTGGAGCCGCATATCCCAGGATTGGTCTGACAAGGTCTTGAATGCTAGCCAAGTTAGCGTATGCAGCTGATGATATCTGTTTGATGTGGGCTGCAGGAGACTGGTTCGGCGTGATATATCAACTCCCAAGTGTCTGTACCTGACTCTTAAACGATTTCATATCCCATTTGATGCCTTGAGTCTGGCCTTCTGTTTCCTACACCAAGTTTCTTTGTTTTGCAGCTACTCGAGTTCAGTTCTATTTGCTGTTTGTTGGTTCACTTTTAGTTTGTCCCGGTCTTCTCTTAGACTCCAAGTGGGAGGTGGTGAGGAGGCGACGAAGGGGAAGGTGGTGATGGGGGCTTCAGAGGGGAGTGAAGATATTAAGACCTGGGGATTATTGGCGCTGCGACCGAGGGGAGGAGATGGCTGCGATTAGGGGCTTTTACTGGCTATATCATCTCGCTGGTTGGTCCGTCAGCAGGGGTTGATGGCCGGGGCCAGGTCTTGGGGAAACACCACCTGCAGGCCTCCTCAGACAGGTGGTGCTGGAGCTGCTCCAGTCACAGGTCTTCTAGTCTTCGAGATGGTCCTCGTCCTCGTGTTCCCTTCTCTCTCCCACCTCCCTTCTCCTCCCCTTCACCTCTCTCTCTTCCCCCTCCATCATTCTCACTCTAACATAAATGTTGTTAGCCCTCGTTTAGATTGAATTTAGCCAATCATCTTTCTGGTGGGGGGAGGTGCAAAGGTTGGCTCGAGACCTACAACTTTAAAAACAGTGTGTCCTGGCTGGTGAGAGGTGGTGTGGGTGAGTTGTGAAGTCTCTCGTAGCCCCAGGGAGCTGTCACTTGCCCACTGTTGTCAAACTTGTTGGGCCCTGGCGCTCTCCACACGTGTGTGGAGCCAAGGCATTGGCCCAGTGTTTGTTGTTGTTGGTAAACGTATTTTCCTTGTGTATGTGTGTGTGTGTGTGTGTGTGTGTGTGTGTGTGTGTGTGTGTGTGTGTGTGTGTGTGTGTGTGTGTGTGTGTGTGTGTGTGTGTGTGTGTGTGTGAGGGGAAGATTATGTTGCCAACCCCTGGACGCTGCACTCCGCGGCGTCACATCAACAGCCTTAGATAGATGGCTCCACCAGAAGCCAACATACAAACTACATTTCCTGAGCTTCCCGCCAGTGTTTGCATATCTGGTGAGTGGATTTCTTGCTCATAACCGCACTGGCTGCAATGTTTGGATATCTGGTGTATAGATAGTCTGCCCAGGACCACTTGGTTATCCTATCTTACTCAAGACCGCATTAGCCAGTGTTTGGATTCCTGCTGAGTGGATATCCTCCTTAGAACCGCATGGTTACCCTGCCCAGGACCGCATGGTTACCCTGCCCAGGACCGCAGGGTTATCCTGCCCAGGACCGCAGGGTTATCCTGCCCAGGACCGCAGGGTTACCCTGCCCAGGACCGCATGGTTACCCTGCCCAGGACCGCAGGGTTATCCTGCCCAGGACCGCAGGGTTATCCTGCCCAGGACCGCAGGGTTACCCTGCCCAGGACCGCATGGTTACCCTGCCCAGGACCGCAGGGTTATCCTGCCCAGGACCGCAGGGTTATCCTGCCCAGGACCGCAGGGTAACCCTGCCCAGGACCGCAGGGTAACCCTGCCCAGGACCGCAGGGTAACCCTGCCCAGGACCGCAGGGTTACCCTGCCCAGGACCGCATGGTTACCCTGCCCAGGACCGCATGGTTACCCTGCCCAGGACCGCAGGGTTACCCTGCCCAGGACCGCAGGGTAACCCTGCCCAGGACCGCAGGGTTACCCTGCCCAGGACCGCATGGTTACCCTGCCCAGGACCGCATGGTTACCCTGCCCAGGACCGCAGGGTTACCCTGCCCAGGACCGCAGGGTAACCCTGCCCAGGACCGCATGGTTACCCTGTCCAGGACCGCATGGTTACCCTGCCCAGGACCGCAGGGTAACCCTGCCCAGGACCGCATGGTTACCCTGCCCAGGACCGCATGGTTACCCTGCCCAGGACCGCATGGTTACCCTGCCCAGAACCGCAGGGTAACCCTGCCCAGGACCGCATGGTTACCCTGCCCAGGACCGCAGGGTAACCCTGCCCAGGACCGCAGGGTTACCCTGCCCAGGACCGCAGGGTAACCCTGCCCAGGACCGCATGGTTACCCTGCCCAGGACCGCATGGTTACCCTGCCCAGGACCGCATGGTTACCCTGCCCAGAACCGCAGGGTAACCCTGCCCAGGACCGCATGGTTACCCTGCCCAGGACCGCAGGGTAACCCTGCCCAGGACCGCATGGTTACCCTGCCCAGGACCGCAGGGTTACCCTGCCCAGGACCGCAGGGTAACCCTGCCCAGGACCGCAGGGTTACCCTGCCCAGGACCGCAGGGTAACCCTGCCCAGGACCACGCTAGCCACATCCGCCCCCCGTGCCTCCGGGAGGTGGCGACATTAAATATTCATTTCCTCCTAACGAATACTCCCGCTGGGACCATTTGCATTCTCGAACACAGATTAATGTAGTTTACAAAGGAAACCTGTTGGATATTGCATTTTGTGCCGCTCTTCATCTCTGTTGGATAGGGATATTGCATATTTGGTTTACAGACTATTGCAAATTTTTGTATAGAGCGTGGGAATTTAGTGATATGTTCAGTTTAGTTTACATGAAGGGCCATCGTTCATAAAACTCAAAATATTTGAGTCTGGCACGAGCGATTGGTCAAGATGTTCTTCGTGTATATATCATGTGTTATATAATTAGTTACGAATGATTTGGACATAACAAGTTTGAATGCAATTCTTTTTTTTTTTTTTTTTTTTTTTTGAGATATATACAAGAGTTGTTACATTCTTGTACCATTCTTGTACCATTCTTGTAATTCAGAGTTCAGTGCGAGTATAATTCATTTGTCCTGTGTTATGGGCCCTTTCTAAGTGACATTAGAAATACACGCTGTGTAATGATCATAATAATTACATTGTTTCTGTTAGGAAAAATACTGGCCTTAAAACTGCATCTACTTTGTATTCGTAAAATATCGTGACCTTGTGGGGTCCCGGTTGTTTATCCGTTGTTTGACAGTCTGTTTATTTGAGATAGTTATGTGAATCTCAGCTGCGTCTGGGTTGAGGGGGACAGGATGAACAACTCAACGGGTTTTCTTTCTATTGGGGGGTATTGGTCATGCTGTTGATGTGGTATATTCACTCGCAGGATGAGTGACGCGAACACTCTACAAATGGCGGTATGTTCTCTCGCAGGATGAGTACTCACGCTTCGCCATAACTTCGTCCTCCGGGGCAAAATATAAAAAAACTTTAGAACTGTGGAAATCATCTGTAAAATCGCCAATAGACGCCTTCGTCGTTACAAATTCTGTCTCCCGAGGGTTCCATACTTGCATCAGTAGTTCTGATTCTCATATCTGCTTAATTATTGCTGAATTAGAGCGAGAGTGCAGAAATAAAGGGAGTACAGAGAACATATACGGCATACATAGACGCGATAAAGCACCTAAATTATTGGGATCGTCTCAAAGCTCTCCAAATGTACTCGCTGGAAAGGAGACGAGAGAGAGATCAAATAATATACACGTAGAAAATACTGGAGGACCAGGTCCCAAATCTATACAGTAAAATAACATAACAGCACAGACCAGCCGGGCTGTGGTGGGTATGTGGGCCTGCGGGCCGCTCCAAGCAACAGCCTGGTGGACCAAACTCTCTCGAGTCAAGCCTGGCCTTGGGCCGGGCTTCGAGGAAGTAGAAGAACTCCCAGAACCCCATCAAGAAGGTATCCTGGTGAGTAACCGGACCGCAGAGACATTGATCCCCGGAGGTGCCACGGGGTAACCCAGCCCGTTCTTTCGATATCAGTTTTCCTTAATCAACAAGGACGTACGAACCCAAATGTTCCATCTGACATTTATCGAGACCGTGACATAGTAAACGTCACTATTACGACGGTTTAATATTTATTAATGCGTCATATTTTGATCGATTTCCCCTAAAAATGAAAAATATTAGACGTAACCCGTTTTTTGTTGTTGGTTTGTTTCGTGGCTGTGTCAATATTCCCGTCTGGTTCTGTCAATATTCCTGTCTGGTTCTGTCAATATTCCTGTCTGGTTCTGTCAATATTCCTGTCTGGTTCAGTGTCAATATTCCCGTCTGGTTCAGTGTCAATATTCCCGTCTGGTTCTGTCAATATTCCTGTCTGGTTCTGTCAATATTCCTGTCTTGTTCAGTGTCAATATTCCCGTCTGGTTCAGTGTCATATTCCCGTCTGGTTCTGTCAATATTCCTGTCTGGTTCAGTGTCAATATTCCCGTCTGGTTCAGTGTCAATATTCCCGTCTGGTTCTGTCAATATTCCTGTCTGGCTCTGTCAATATTCCCGTCTGGTTCTGTCAATATTCCCGTCTGGTTCTGTGAGTATTCCCGTCTGGTTCTGTGAGTATTCCCGTCTGGTTCTGTCAATATTCCCGTTTGGTTCTGTGTCAATATTCCCGTCTGGTTCTGTCAATATTCCCGTCTGGTTCTGTCAATATTCCCGTCTAGTTCTGTCAATATTCCCGTTTGGTTCTGTCAATATTCCCGTCTGGTTCTGTGTCAATATTCCCGTCTAGTTCTGTGTCAATATTCCCGTCTAGTTCTGTGTCAATATTCCCGTCTGGTTCTGTGTCAATATTCCCGTCTGGTTCTGTGTCAATATTCCCGTCTGGTTCTGTCAATATTCCCGTCTGGTTCTGACAATATTCCCGTCTGGTTCTGTCAATATTCCCGTCTGGTTCTGTGTCAATATTCCCGTCTGGTTCTGTGTCAATATTCCCGTCTGGTTCAGTGTCAGTATTCCCGTCTGGTTCTGTCAATATTCCCGTCTGGTTCTGTCAATATTCCTGTCTGGTTCTGTCAATATTCCCGTCTGGTTCTGTCAATATTCCCGTCTGGTTCTGTGAGTATTCCCGTCTGGTTCTGTGTCAACATTCCCGTCTGGTTCTGTGTCAATATTCCCGTCTGGTTCTGTGTCAATATTCCCGTCTGGTTCTGTGTCAGTATTCCCGTCTGGTTCTGTCAATATTCCCGTCTGGTTCTGTCAATATTCCCGTCTGGTTCTGTGAGTATTCCCGTCTGGTTCTGTCAATATTCCCGTCTGGTTCTGTGTCAATATTCCCGTCTGGTTCTGTCAATATTCCCGTCTGGTTCTGTCAATATTCCCGTCTGGTTCTGTCAACATTCCCGTCTGATTCTGTCAATATTCCCGTCTGGTTCTGTCAATATTCCCGTCTGGTTCTGTGTCAATATTCCCGTCTGGTTCTGTCAATATTCCCGTCTGGTTCTGTCAATATTCCCGTCTGGTTCTGTGTCAATATTCCCGTCTGGTTCTGTCAATATTCCCGTCTGGTTCTGTCAATATTCCCGTCTGGTTCTGTGTCAATATTCCCGTCTGGTTCTATCAATATTCCCGTCTGGTTCTGTCAATATTCCCGTCTGGTTCTGTCAATATTCCCGTCTGGTTCTGTCAACATTCCCGTCTGATTCTGTCAATATTCCCGTCTGGTTCTGTCAATATTCCCGTCTGGTTCTGTGTCAATATTCCCGTCTGGTTCTGTCAATATTCCCGTCTGGTTCTGTCAATATTCCCGTCTGGTTCTGTGTCAATATTCCCGTCTGGTTCTGTCAATATTCCCGTCTGGTTCTGTCAATATTCCCGTCTGGTTCTGTGTCAATATTCCCGTCTGGTTCTATCAATATTCCCGTCTGGTTCTGTCAATATTCCCGTCTGGTTCTGTCAATATTCCCGTCTGGTTCTGTCAACATTCCCGTCTGATTCTGTCAATATTCCCGTCTGGTTCTGTCAATATTCCCGTCTGGTTCTGTGTCAATATTCCCGTCTGGTTCTGTGTCAATATTCCCGTCTGGTTCTGTGTCAATATTCCCGTCTGGTTCTGTGTCAATATTCCCGTCTAGTTCTGTCAATATTCCTGTCTGGTTCTGTCAATATTCCCGTCTGGTTCTGTGTCAATATTCCCGTCTGGTTCTGTGTCAATATTCCCGTCTGGTTCTGTGTCAATATTCCCGTCTGGTTCTGTGTCAATATTCCCGTCTGGTTCTGTGTCAATATTCCCGTCTGGTTCTGTCAATATTCCCGTCTGGTTCTGTCAATATTCCCGTCTGGTTCTGTGTCAATATTCCCCTCTGGTTCTGTCAGTATTCCCGTCTGGTTCTGTGTCAATATTCCCGTCTGGTTCTGTCAATATTCCCGTCTGGATCTGTCAATATTCCCGTCTAGTTCTGTCAATATTCCCGTCTGGTTCTGTGTCAATATTCCCGTCTGGTTCTGTCAATATTCCCGTCTGGTTCTGTCAATATTCCCGTCTGGTTCTGTCAATATTCCCGTCTGGTTCTGTGTCAATATTCCCGTCTAGTTCTGTCAATATTCCTGTCTGGTTCTGTCAATATTCCCGTCTGGTTCTGTCAATATTCCCGTCTAGTTCTGTCAATATTCCCGTTTGGTTCTGTCAATATTCCCGTCTGGTTCTGTGTCAATATTCCCGTCTAGTTCTGTGTCAATATTCCCGTCTAGTTCTGTGTCAATATTCCCGTCTGGTTCTGTGTCAATATTCCCGTCTGGTTCTGTGTCAATATTCCCGTCTGGTTCTGTCAATATTCCCGTCTGGTTCTGTCAATATTCCCGTCTGGTTCTGTCAATATTCCCGTCTGGTTCTGTGTCAATATTCCCGTCTGGTTCTGTGTCAATATTCCCGTCTGGTTCAGTGTCAGTATTCCCGTCTGGTTCTGTCAATATTCCCGTCTGGTTCTGTCAATATTCCTGTCTGGTTCTGTCAATATTCCCGTCTGGTTCTGTCAATATTCCCGTCTGGTTCTGTGAGTATTCCCGTCTGGTTCTGTGTCAACATTCCCGTCTGGTTCTGTGTCAATATTCCCGTCTGGTTCTGTGTCAATATTCCCGTCTGGTTCTGTGTCAGTATTCCCGTCTGGTTCTGTCAATATTCCCGTCTGGTTCTGTCAATATTCCCGTCTGGTTCTGTGAGTATTCCCGTCTGGTTCTGTCAATATTCCCGTCTGGTTCTGTGTCAATATTCCCGTCTGGTTCTGTCAATATTCCCGTCTGGTTCTGTCAATATTCCCGTCTGGTTCTGTCAACATTCCCGTCTGATTCTGTCAATATTCCCGTCTGGTTCTGTCAATATTCCCGTCTGGTTCTGTGTCAATATTCCCGTCTGGTTCTGTCAATATTCCCGTCTGGTTCTGTCAATATTCCCGTCTGGTTCTGTGTCAATATTCCCGTCTGGTTCTGTCAATATTCCCGTCTGGTTCTGTCAATATTCCCGTCTGGTTCTGTGTCAATATTCCCGTCTGGTTCTATCAATATTCCCGTCTGGTTCTGTCAATATTCCCGTCTGGTTCTGTCAATATTCCCGTCTGGTTCTGTCAACATTCCCGTCTGATTCTGTCAATATTCCCGTCTGGTTCTGTCAATATTCCCGTCTGGTTCTGTGTCAATATTCCCGTCTGGTTCTGTGTCAATATTCCCGTCTGGTTCTGTGTCAATATTCCCGTCTGGTTCTGTGTCAATATTCCCGTCTAGTTCTGTCAATATTCCTGTCTGGTTCTGTCAATATTCCCGTCTGGTTCTGTGTCAATATTCCCGTCTGGTTCTGTGTCAATATTCCCGTCTGGTTCTGTGTCAATATTCCCGTCTGGTTCTGTGTCAATATTCCCGTCTGGTTCTGTGTCAATATTCCCGTCTGGTTCTGTCAATATTCCCGTCTGGTTCTGTCAATATTCCCGTCTGGTTCTGTGTCAATATTCCCGTCTGGTTCTGTGTCAGTATTCCCGTCTGGTTCTGTCAATATTCCCGTCTGGTTCTGTCAATATTCCCGTCTGGTTCTGTGAGTATTCCCGTCTGGTTCTGTCAATATTCCCGTCTGGTTCTGTGTCAATATTCCCGTCTGGTTCTGTCAATATTCCCGTCTGGTTCTGTCAATATTCCCGTCTGGTTCTGTGTCAATATTCCCGTCTGGTTCTGTCAATATTCCCGTCTGGTTCTGTCAATATTCCCGTCTGGTTCTGTCAATATTCCCGTCTGGTTCTGTGTCAATATTCCCGTCTGGTTCTGTCAATATTCCCGTCTGGTTCTGTCAATATTCCCGTCTGGTTCTGTCAATATTCCCGTCTGGTTCTGTGTCAATATTCCCGTCTGGTTCTGTCAATATTCCCGTCTGGTTCTGTCAATATTCCCGTCTGGTTCTGTCAATATTCCCGTCTGGTTCTGTGTCAATATTCCCGTCTGGTTCTGTGTCAATATTCCCGTCTGGTTCTGTGTCAATATTCCCGTCTGGTTCTGTGTCAATATTCCCGTCTGGTTCTGTCAATATTCCCGTCTGGTTCTGTGTCAATATTCCCGTCTGGTTCTGTGTCAATATTCCCGTCTGGTTCTGTGTCAATATTCCCGTCTGGTTCTGTGTCAATATTCCCGTCTGGTTCTGTGTACATTTGTAACTTAACATAGTTTTCCTTGTAAACATTAAAGCCTTTGGTCGTGTTCACTCTGAAACTTGTCATGGAGAAAGTTAGGAAAAATATAAATCAAATATGTGTGGGAACCTTGTTGTGACCTTCCTGTTAGTGTTATTGTTGTTGTTGTGACCTTCCTGTTGTTGTTGTGACCTTCCTGTTGTTGTTGTGACCTTCCTGTTGTTGTTGTGACCTTCCTGTTAGTGTTATTGTTGTTGTTGTGACCTTCCTGTTGTTGTTGTGACCTTCCTGTTAGTGTTATTGTTGTTGTTGTGACCTTCCTGTTGTTGTTGTGACCTTCCTGTTGTTGTTGTGACCTTCCTGTTAGTGTTATTGTTGTTGTTGTGACCTTCCTGTTGTTGTTGTGACCTTCCTGTTGTTGTTGTGACCTTCCTGTTAGTGTTATTGTTGTTGTTGTGACCTTCCTGTTGTTGTTGTGACCTTCCTGTTAGTGTTATTGTTGTTGTTGTGACCTTCCTGTTGTTGTTGTGACCTTCCTGTTAGTGTTATTGTTGTTGTTGTGACCTTCCTGTTGTTGTTGTTGTTGTTGTGACCTTCCTGTTAGTATTATTGTTGTTGTTGTGACCTTCCTGTTGTTGTGACCTTCCTGTTGTTGTTGTTGTTGTTGTGACCTTCCTGTTAGTGTTGTTGTGACCTTCCTGTTGTTGTTGTTGTTGTGACCTTCCTGTTGTTGTTGTGACCTTCCTGTTAAGTGTTATTGTTGTTGTTGTGACCTTCCTGTTGTTGTTGTGACCTTCCTGTTGTTGTTGTGACCTTCCTGTTAGTGTTATTGTTATTGTTGTGACTTTCCTGTTGTTGTTGTTGTGACCTTCCTGTTGTTATTGTTGTGACCTTCCTGTTGTTGTTGTGACCTTCCTGTTAAGTGTTATTGTTGTTGTTGTGACCTTCCTGTTGTTGTTGTGACCTTCCTGTTAGTGTTATTGTTGTTGTTGTGACCTTCCTGTTGTTGTTGTTGTTGTTGTTGTGACCTTCCTGTTGTTGTTGTGACCTTCCTGTTAGTGTTGTTGTTGTGACCTTCCTGTTGTTATTGTTGTGACCTTCCTGTTGTTATTGTTGTGACCTTCCTGTTATTGTTGTGACCTTCCTGTTGTTATTGTTGTGACCTGCTGTTATGACCTGTTGCGCCTGCTCTTGACCTAACCTGTCTCTGAACATCACCTTAGTTCACTGTTCAGAATTTGTTCAGCATTGTTTGTGAAGGTCGTTACGATGTCGTTGTTGTGTTCAGCTGACAGTACTGCCAGTGATGCCTCGTTACCCTGTTCAAATGAACACGTGGTAAGTGTTCATAACGAAGTAGGAGACGGTGCTTCCCAACACCACCCCAATATTAATATTAATATTAGGGGTTTTAGGAACTAATATTCCCTAAAATTACTGTAATTTTGTGTAAACTCAGGTATATATATATATGTACATCTATAAATAAAGTTTTTGAATTTAGATTTTGAAGGGTGCTGCGTTTAGATTTTGAAGGGTGCTGCGTTTAGATTATGAAGGGTGCTGCGTTTAGATTATGAAGGGTGCTGCGTTTAGATTTTGAAGGGTGCTGCGTTTAGATTATGAAGGGTGCTGCGTTTAGATTTTGAAGGGTGCTGCGTTTAGATTTAGAAGGGTCTGGGTATAGCGTCACGAGTCCTCCCTTTGTGTCAATAAACGCTCGGGGCTGTTAGCGTTGGGAAGCTTTTGTGCTGGACTTTTCCCGCTCTGTGTTGTCAGTATGTTTTATTTAGACTCGTGTGTTTTTATTGCGGGTTGAACTGTTGCCGGGGAGGAGAGATTACAGGAGTGGGTGGGTTATGGTGGGGCTCAGGAGAGGGGGGAGTTGTGGTGGTGGTGGGGGGGGGGAGAGTTGTGGTGGAGGGGAGGGGGGGAGTTGTGGTGGTTGTGGTGGGGATAGTTGTGGTGGTGGTGGCGGCGCTGGTGGAGAGGCGTAAATAATATATTAAAGGACGAGGATGATGATCGCACGAGGGATTGGGAAGATGATGAGGGGGATAGGTGTGACGGGAGGTGGACCGCAGGATAGTATAGTGTGTTGAATAAGAGAAGCAAATCACTGGTAATTCTACAACAGCGAGGGATATTATTATTATTATTATTAGTAGTAGTAGTAATAGTATTATAATATTTTCTACCACAGACGTGGCTACACATTTACAATGCTAATCAGCATGTATACATTTTCTTGTGGCCTCCATGGAGAGGGTGAGAGATCTGTTGAACATATAGTTCAGGGACTTATTGAACAGTCAGCGAGGGATGAGAGAGAACAGGGGGCCTGCCCCCCCCCCCCCTCCACTGCCAACACCCAAGTGCATTACTGTCACACTGAAGTCACTCTCATAAACTATGCAGGAATCACACTGAAGATTTACAAAGATTTGATTAATATGGCCTATGACACTTTCCTCTTCATTGGTTATATTTTGTATTTCCTTCCGTGTATTTCTTCATGCAGGTCGGCGTTCAATCCCCGACCGTCCAAGTGGTTGGGCACCATTTCTTCTCCCATCCCATCCCAAGTCCTTATCCTGACCCCTTCCCAGTGCTATATAGTCGCAATGGCTTGGTGCTTTCTCCCTGATAGTTCCCTTCCCTTCGGTGTATTTCGGTCCAGTATTTTGTTATTCTACTGAGCAAATTTGCAAAGTGATTTGAGAGAGAGAGAATACGAGAGAAAGATTTAGCGTGAGGAGGAGGAGGACCAATGTGTGTGTGTTTGCGTGGGAGTGAGAAAAAAGGGAGAGGGGGCGGGAGAGAGAGAGAGTGAATCAAGCAGTGTATGTGTGAGCGAGAGACGGAGAGAGAGAGAGATTATAAATGCTTTATCGACAGGATTTTGTTCCCTCCTGTGATTTCTTGTTGTATCTGACTCAATTAGATATAAAGTTTTTTCTATGCCTCCTAATGCACTTCTATAACGCTTTCCGCACATTCTCAGAGTATTTTCTATCATGATCATGTCTGTTAAGTGTGTGTGTGTGTGTGTGTGTGTGTGTGTGTGTGTGTGTGTGTGTGTGTGTGTGTGTGTGTGTGTGTGTGTGTGTGTGTGTGTGTGTGTGTGTGGGTCGTGCACCAGATCTGACGAATAACTGGGAAACTACTGCAGCGATAACGAAGTTAGTTAGGACTGGTTGGCAGTAACTTTGAGGCGTGTGGGGCCCTGCCGGGGTGGAGCCAGCCAGCCAGCCAGCCACACAGCCAGCCAGCCAGCCACACAGCCAGCCAGCCACACAGCCAGCCAGCCAGCCACACAGCCAGCCAGCCAGCCAGCCAGTCACACAGCCAGCCAGCCAGTCACACAGACAGCCAGTCACACAGCCAGCCAGCCAGCCAGCCAGTCACACAGCCAGCCAGCCAGCCAGCCACACAGGCAGCCACACAGCCAGCCAGCCAGCCAGCCACACAGGCAGCCAGCCAGCCAGCCAGCCAGCCAGCCACACAGCCAGCCACACAGTCAGCCAGGCAGTCAGCCAGGCAGCCAGTCAGCCAGCCAGCGAGCAGACAGCAACACAGCCAGCCAGCCAGCCAGCCACACAGCCAACCAGCCACACAGCCAGCCAGCCAGCCAGCCACACAGCCAGCCAGCCACACAGCCAGCCAGCCTCAGGGCAACTTTACAAACTTATCAAGTGGATTCCCAGATTTGCTGAAGTGAGCGTATGTTGTGATGAAAAGTGTAGCTAGAATTAGAGAGCAAGAGAGAGAGAGAGAGAGAGAGAGAGAGAGAGAGAGAGAGAGAGAGAGAGAGAGAGAGAGGAAGGGGAGGATTAGGGAGGAAGAAGCAGGTGAAGCAGCATAATTCAACCGTCAGAGTAGTTAAAACGATAACACCACAGGCACAACAATACAAATAAGTGGGAACAAAGAGCAATACCACACCTTCCCTTAGCCAGTGACAGGTAAGTAACAGAAGCAGTACCAGCCGAATACACAAGCTGTAGTTATTGTGTTGGTAAGGTGTACAGCAGAACGAAGCTAGGTATATAGGTGCCACACTATGGGGTGTAGATGCAGCCTCTCCAGTGGGGGGTGGGGGTGCGGGGATGGTAGGGGAGGGGGGGGAGGATATCGAGGCCCCAGCGTACATATATCACAATTCTGTGTAATCACCGTGAAGAGGTGCTTATCCAGAGAGAACTGGATAAGCACCTCCAAAGGATACCTGATCAACCAGGCTGTGACTCATACGTCAGGCTGCGAGCAGCCGCGTCTAACAGCCTGGTTGATCAGTCCAGCAACCAGGAGGCCTGGTCGACGACGGGGCCGCGGGGACACTAAGCCCCGGAAGCACCTCAAGGTAGGTAGCCTCAAGGTAGGTAGGTAGAGTGTGTCAGTGGGGGTGAGAGGGAGCAGCCCCAAGCGCCAGGTTATGTTAGGTGGGAGGGAAGGTGAGGAGGGAGGTGGTGTTGGTGAGGGGGGACGGTAGGGGTTTACTTTTGGCTGAAGAGGGTAAGAATGGGGAGGTGGGTGGTCATGTGAGACTGTCACGTGATCTCATGGAAAGTCATGGTGGTGAACTTTGCAAAGACAGAACCCCTTATGTGAGGGGGTTCAGCGGTAATACAAGCACGCAATACCCTCGCGCGTGCACACAGGTGAGAGCGGAGTACCAGGGAGGACTAACAGGGAAACTTGAGTGCCCAAATTGCCCAAATATGCCCAAGAAATTTGCCCAAATAAGCCACAGAGACGTTAGAAACAATTAGTTCAGTGTCAGAATAGCTAACAAATGGAATGCATTAGGCAGTGATGTGGTGGAGGCTGACTCCATACACAGTGTCAAATGTAGATTTGATAGAGCCCAGTAGGCTCAGGAACCTGTACACCAGTTGAGAGGCGGGACCAAAGAGCCAAAGCTCAACCCTTGCAAGCACAACTAGGTGAGTATACACATACATTCTGTCCTCTACCCTGTCAACTCTTAACAATTTTGTATGTGGTAATCATGTCTCTCCCAGCTCATCATTATTCTAGTGATGTGAGATTTTATTATATAGTCTTTCCTTTTAACTCATATTCCTTAGTTCAGTGACTAGCCTAGTGGCATACCTTTGAACTTTCTCCAATTTCGGCTTCTTTTGGCGTGCGTGTGTGAGTGAGTTCGGGGGTGCATGTAATTACCTAAGTGTAATTACATACACGCCCGAACTCACGCACGCCAAAAGTAAGTGTGTGTGTGTGTGTGTGTGTGTGTGTGTGTGTGTGTGTGTGTGTGTGTGTGTGTGTGTGTGTGTGTGTGTGTGTGTGTGTGTGTGTGTGTGGAGAGCCGAGAAGGGGGTCTTGCTCAACAAATACAGCCGGCTTCCTCTCTCGACAACCTATCTCAACAGGGGTTTTGCTTTATTAACTCTAAATAAGGAGAGTTTCCTGCCAGTGTGGAGATGCTGCCTGTCTCCACACTGTCAGGGATGCTGCCTGTCTCCACACTGTCAGGGATGCTGCCTATCTCCACACTGTCAGGGATGCTGCCTATCTCCACACTGTCAGGGATGCTGCCTATCTCCACACTGTCAGGGATGCTGCCTATCTCCACACTGTCAGGGATGCTGCCTGTCTCCACATTGACAGGGAACAATGCAGCATGTCAGAGAACGGTGAAAGAGGTAAAGGTAAATGAAAAGATAAGTAGAAATACGTAAATTATTATTAGAACGCGGTATTTGAAGGGGACGTGAGAACAAGGAACTGGCGGTACGACGGAGAAAAGGAACAGTTCTCAACCACATGGACCCGTCGGGGATCGAACTCTTACCCGCAGGAAACCAGGTAATCGCTGCACCGACCAAAGTACCTGATCTGAAAGTAGTCGCTTTATGGTCGTATAGCTATTTTTTGTCCCAGGTGAGCCACTAGGAGCCGTAGAGAGGAAGGAGGAGACGGAGCAGTGGCTGCCCTTACCGTGAGGTTGGCCGCTATAGTGAAGTGTGCCGTTATAATGAAGTGTGATGATAATGAAGTGTGCGAGGTATATCTTTGGGCGGCATCAACAGACTGTCGACCAGCAGTAATGAGCAGCAGCTCCGAGAGGGGTGAAAGGCGCTGTCTTCCTTTCCCGCAGCCTTTTCTCCCTTTTTTCCCTCCTGTAAATTAGATTCACGAGCTTCACCGCGCGAGGAAATATGTCCTGAAAAATTGGCCAACAAATACGAGGTAGTGAACCATGAAGGAGGAGGAGGAGCAAGGCTCTGTGGAAGGCACGCGGGAAGGAGCAGCAACACCAGGAGGAAGGAAGGAAGGAGGCAGCAACACCAGGAGGAAGGAAGAAGCAGCAACACCAGGAGGAAGGAAGGAAGGAGGCAGCAACACCAAGAGGAAGGAAATAAGGAGCAGCAACACCCACCTAACCAACACACAGTAACAAACAGACACAGTCTGGACCCCCCCAAAAATGGTACAATATTGAGCTATAAAAGGAACCTAAATTTCCGAGCACCGTGCTTGGCTATCCCTCTAGAGGAAGCTCCGTGGAGCCGTTGAAGAAGATAGGTGAGAAATGTGCTATTTGTTGCCCTCTTGGAGGACAATTGTGGAGATCCTCGACGTTCTTTCAGGTTGCTTCGACGCCCTGGAGGGCGAGGGGCAGGTAGCTCGCTCTCTCTCACTTTGACACTCCGTTAAAATTGCAATTGTTTTGTTTAACCGGAAAGGTTCATACCCGGGCAACTTGTCGAGGGACCTGTCGAGGCCGATGCATAGACAACGTCAATATTGTTTTTTTTTTAATGTTTACTAATGCGACGCGTTTTTTAATGAAATGTTTTTTAATGGAATGTTTTTAATGGAATGACCTCTATGGTTGAGAGGATAGGAGTGGGTGTGCTCTAGGGGATAGGTAGAGGGAACTTTCCCTCACTCGCTCTCAATTTATAGCTTTTTCTCTTCCTTCCTCTTCCTCTCTTCCTTCCTCGTCCTCTCTTCCTTCTCCCTCAACCTCTCCTACCCTTTTTAAACGAAGGATTTGTTAGAGGATTAGCATTAACACTCACATTTTCCAAGCTAAGTCCTGTTGTGATACATCAGCTCATTTTAACCCGACTCATAAATATAGTTATTGAGTTTCTGGGTGCATTCAGTTCCCAGGACGACGTTGGCGCCATCTATGGGGCGTAAAAATCACTTGATCACTTGGATTTCTTGACACTGAATCCTCAATTGCAAGCACAATGTATGGATATTACATTCAGAAACACACAATTTGCATCAAATGTCTGTCTGAGAAAGATTAGATTGATATGAAGTAAACCCCGAATTCTTCGTGCAGGTCGGCGTTCAATCCCCGACTGTCCAAGTGATTGGGCACCCACCATTCCTTTTCCCCCCGTCCCATCCCAAATCCTTATCCCGATTCCTTCCAAGTGCTATATAGTCGTAATGGCTTGACACTTTCTCCTGGTCGTTTCCTTCCCTTCCCTTGATATACTATGTAAATACGTTTGGAATGGAAGTGAGGCAAAGTCCAGGAATGAGGGATTCAATCCCTTTGCATAATCTCAACATTTCCCTTGCGAAGGAATCCTTGGGAATGGTGGTTAGTGAAACTGGCAGCGGCTTGACATCTTGTGGTAAAACACTTGTTGACATCACTGGGCAAGGTAAGACGTAGAGAGTGAAGTGTGTGCAGGTGTGTGGGCGGCCCCCAGGTGTGTGGGCGGCCCCCAGGTGTGTGGGCGGCCCCCCAGGTGTGTGGGCGGCCCCCAGGTGTGTGGGCGGCCCCCCAGGTGTGTGGGCGGCCCCCCAGGTGTGTGGGCGGCCCCCCAGGTGTGTGGGCGGCCCCCAGGTGTGTGGGCGGCCCCCCAGGTGTGTGGGCGGCCCCCAGGTGTGTGGGCGGCCCCCCAGGTGTGTGGGCGGCCCCCAGGTGTGTGGGCGGCCCCCCAGGTGTGTGGGCGGCCCCCCAGGTGTGTGGGCGGCCCCCCAGGTGTGTGGGCGGCCCCCAGGTGTGTGGGCGGCCCCCCCAGGTGTGTGGGCGGCCCCCCAGGTGTGTGGGCGGCCCCCAGGTGTGTGGGCGGCCCCCCAGGTGTGTGGGCGGCCCCCCAGGTGTGTGGGCGTCCCCCAGGTGTGTGGGCGGCCCCCCAGGTGTGTGGGCGGCCCCCCAGGTGTGTGGGCGGCCCCCAGGTGTGTGGGCGGCCCCCAGGTGTGTGGGCGGCCCCCCAGGTGTGTGGGCGGCCCCCAGGTGTGTGGGCGGCCCCCCAGGTGTGTGGGCGGCCCCCCAGGTGTGTGGGCGGCCCCCAGGTGTGTGGGCGGCCCCCCAGGTGTGTGGGCGGCCCCCCAGGTGTGTGGGCGGCCCCCAGGTGTGTGGGCGGCCCCCCAGGTGTGTGGGCGGCCCCCAGGTGTGTGGGCGGCCCCCCAGGTGTGTGGGCGGCCCCCCAGGTGTGTGGGCGGCCCCCAGACATCTAATCCATCTCTGGGTGTCACTAGGTCGTCTCGGAGGGTCCCCCCCCCCTGCCCACTTGACATGGGTTATTGATGGAGTCTGGTCACGCGCCCCTTGTTCTAACTCCCTTCCCTGCCTCGCTGTTATAAATCCTATTCTAAACTCGCTATTATAAACCCTCTTCTAGTCGTAATACCCACCGGGTTGTGGTGGGTATGTGGGCCTGCGGGCTGCTCCAAGCAACTGTTGGACCAAGCTCTCAAGTCAAGCCTGGCCTCGGGCCGGGCTTGGGGAGTAGAACAACTCCCAGAACCCCATCAAGCAGGTACCGAGGCCGGGCTTGGGGAGTAGAAGAACTCCCAGAACCCCATCAAGCAGTTACACTAGTTCGCTGGCAGTATGCTTCGTGCCAGGTTATCATGGGGGTCAATAGCCGGCATGTAGAGGCGGCAGGCACATTACCGTCACGGGAATGAGCTACTTACAGTTGGCAAATTTGCTGGCAGGAGGGTTTCAAGGCTGTAGGCGACTCACCACTAACATCGCTGTTTTAACAAACTCAACCAATCCGTTAAAATGGCGACGGTTTACTCAAATATAAAACATTGTAATATTGATATTTTGTACGCGTCGGCCTCGATAGGTCAAGTATGGCTGTTTAGAATCGTACGTTTTGGGTTAGGCAAAAATAATTGCATTTTTTACGGAGTTGCAAATGGAGAGGCCGAGTGAGAGCCACACACACATATATATATATATATATATATATATATATATATATATATATATATATATATATATATATATATATATATATATATACATATATACATATATATACACATACACGCTGCACCAGGTGTGATATGAGGCAGGTGTCAGCAACATTAAAAGCAACGTAAATATTGCCAAATTAGCATTCACTCCACTGGCAGTGGATTCCATTTGGATAAGCTGTGTCGGATTATTGTTCGATTGACTGTTAATAATGTTGTAGCGCCGCCATTTGTCTCGTGTTTCCTGGCAACTCTTGAATTGTGTAGTTGGGTAATTACAGTTGATGGTTGAGGAGCCTCCAAGTGCGCTTCACGCCTTGTTTGTGGAAGTGGCAACGATGACACACTTCCACACCTTGTGGTTACTTTGCCTTGATCTCGGGGATCAACGTCACCATGGGCCGGTTTCTGCTCAAGCTTGCAGGTTGATAGTCTGGTCAACCAGGCTGCTGGTCCTGACAGCTGAGTGGACAGCGCTTCGGATTCGTAGTCCTAAGGTGCCAGATTCGATTCCCGGTGCAGACGGAAACAAATGGCCAGAGTTTCTTTGACCCTGATGCTCCTGTTACCTAGCAGTAAATAGGTACCTGGGAGTTACAGCTGCTTGGGAGTGTGTAATAAAAAAAGGAGGCCTGGTCGAGGACCGGGCCGCGGGGACGGTAAGCCCATCTCAAGATAACCTCAAGCCTGACGTATAAATCACAGCCTAGTGAATCAGGTACCCCCCGGGAAGACTGCTGTTTTATTTCCTGTATTTCTTGCTTACCTGGCCTATCTTACCTGGCCTATCTTACCTGGCCTGGCCCTGTCTCTGCCTCCCACAGCGTGGTGTCAGCTCACGAGAGACCGACCAGGAGACAGGACTCCCACCTGTCTCCTGGTCGGTCTCTCGTTACAACTGAATCTCCTCGGGGACAACATTCATTCACTGCAAGCTCGGCACCGAGGGCACTGCACCAGGTGAACGAGGACAGCAACAAGTGGAACTTAAGGCTACATGATCTAAGTGGAAGCTGGAAACACAGATGAGCTGAAGAAAGGCAAGGAGATACTCGTACGCTGTACAGGTGGGCATTAAGTTGTTGCTGAAGCCACCTGATCCATTCACACATTCAAGGTCAAAGTCGACACAGTAATCGAGTATCATCATGTTTAAAATAATTCAATCCACCAAGTAGAAAAGGTGGATCATAGAGAGCAAGACTTCACTGCCCGGTAATCTAATTGGGCAGCAATTCAACAGACTACCAAACCACTATCAACCAGCCGATCCCCTCCCTGGCCTCCGCCCTGGCCTCCGCCCTGGCCTCCGCCCTGGCCTCCGCCCTGGCCTCCGCCCTGGCCTCCGCCCTGGCCTCCGCCCTGGCCTCCGCCCTGGCCTCCGCCCTGGCTTCCGCCCTGGCCTCCGCCCTGGCTTCCGCCCTGGCTTCCGCCCTGGCCTCCTCTTCCTCTGGTCTCCTCCGCATATTCCGTCTCCCCCTGTCCCCCAAGTCTGGGGGATCGATAGTAATACCCGCTGCTCACGAAACTATTCTGTTTTATGATGCCTCCTTTGTCGCTTATTTAATATTTTTTGTGAGGGTGGAGGGCACCGGTTCTGGAGTGGGGTGGAGGGTTTAGGGGTCTGGGGTGTGAGGTGGAGAGTCTGGGGGGTTGGGGTGGAGGGTCTGGGGTTCTGGGGTCGAGGGAATTGGGGGTCAGGGCTGGAGGTAACTGGGAGTCGAGTTTATGAAGGAAAAAACAGATTTAATATTTCACTAGTTGAGGCTTTTATTAATGGGGGATTATTGATTCAGTTTATCTTCTCCCACAAAGGAATGAGTTTATGAACACTTCCCCTTTCGCAACCCCCTCCCCCCCCCTCCTCGCTCTCACTTTTCGTCCTCTACCTTTAAACATCACCTCTCGCCCTCCCTTCCTGCCTCCCCTTACCCTCTTTCCACCCCCACCCCCCTTGTCCTCTTTTCTATTCTCACTGGTTGGATGATCTGCTCTTTGATAAAGAGTTCTTTTGTTTGTGTCTATAATTAGCGGACTCGCCATTGCTTTGATTAATTTATTGAATGATTGATTATAACGTTTGTGGCATCGTAACGACGAGGTCATTAGCACCGAGTGATGTCTTGACGTGTTCGGGTTGTTTGGTACAAGTGACAGGATGAACAACCCAGCGGGTTTTCTTCCTATTGGGGAGTGTTGTACATGCTGCTATGGCGGTGTGTCCACTCACAAGATGAGTGGCGCTGCCCAATATACTCGCCTCTCGGGGCAAAATTTAAATTTAAAAATTGGGTCTGTTCGCGTAGTGAAATGCTTTGTCATCGTGTGTTCTCCATTTGCTGGACACTCTTAGGCCTTCACTGCCTGGAGGAGCCCTTGATGACCACACCCTTGGGCGACCTGCCGTATAGGCACTTGTGACTTGTCACCGCCAGATGGTCATCCTTCAAGTAGTCCTTGTGCCCTGGAACCCCTGAGAGGGACCTCTCGTGGCTGCCTGGGTCGCCTGCTGCTCCGTACTGGAAGTTACGAGAGCGCGTTTCCGGGGATTTATTGCGGCGTTGCGGTTCTTGTGGGAGCGGGTGATGGGCGTCGGCGGTGGCACTGCTGGGGACCCAGAGTGCCTCTACGCTTGTTTATGGTCCATTATCAGTCAGCAGCGGTGGCATGGAGATGTATCACCTCCCCCACACCACTGACGGCCCGATAATTGACGAGGTTGGCGTTTGTTTGGTTGTGGTGATGTGCGTCCCGCGGCATATTTGATGATGGTGATCTCTCTCTCTCCGTGTTGTTGAAATGGGTTCAGTGCCTGTGGTTGTGTGCTTACACTTACACACAAACACATATATCCTGCCAGCCAGCCGGCCACACAGCCAGCCAGCTGGCCACACAGCCAGCCAGCTGGCCACACAGCCAGCCAGCCGGCCACACAGCCAGCCAGCTGGCCACACAGCCAGCCAGCCAGCCAGCCAGCCGGCCACACAGCCAGCCTGCTGGCCACACAGCCAGCCAGCTGGCCACACAGCCAGCCAGCCAGCCAGCCACACAGCCAGCTAGCCACACAGCCAGTCACACAGCCAGCCAGTCACACAGCCAGCTAGTCACACAGCCAGCCAGTCACACAGCCAACCAGCCAGCCAGCCAGTCAGCCACACAGCCAGCCAGCCAGCCAGCCACACAGCCAGTCAGCCAGCCAGTCACACAGCCAGCTAGTCACACAGCCAGCCAGTCACACAGCCAACCAGTCACACAGCCAACCAGCCAGCCAGCCAGTCAGCCACACAGCCAGCCAGCCAGTAATGGAGCAGTCAGTCAGCCTGGCATGTAGCTTGCCAACAGTCCGTGGTAGGAAGTGACGTGATGCCTCAGTAAGTTTAGGACCATCGTCACGCTACACAAGATGTCCTAATGACCTCGTTGTTACCACGTCCAGAGATAATTTAACTCATAAATTATTTTTTGTTATCGCTACAGGTTTTGTTAGGGACGTCTTAATTCATATTGTTTCATTGTAGGTAAATCAAATCAAATCATGATTTGCTTTAAAATAAAACCCTTCACACTAGTACGGGGCGGGGTACGGCAGAGCTGGGCAGGACTGGGCACGACGGGGCAGGTCTGGTCATGGCAGGGCTGGGCAGGTCTGGGCAGGTTTGGGCAGGGCAGGTTTGGGCAGGGCAGGGCTGGGCAGGTTTGGGCAGGGCAGGGCAGGGCAAGGCATGGCTGGGCACGACGGGGCAGGGCAGGTCTGGGCAGGTTCGGGCAGGGCAGGTCTGGGCAGGTTGGGAAAGACGGGGTAGGACTGGGCATGGGTTTCCAGGTCCTCCACTGCCACACACCCCTTTGTTACCGTCATATTTTACTCAAACTTATCCCTTTTTTACTCGGCTTTATTTTTGACCCTTGTATTTTCTTTGGGCTCGGTAATTAGTATATAAAGTGGCTGATTAGATCCGTAATTGGCGGGTTGCGGACAGGCTATTATTTTCTCGCGCCGGTCGTGGCGAAAACCTCTGATAATCTTGGGAGATTGCGAATACTGAATGCCTGCTCGATCCGATTTATGCGCCAGTTGAATTTTTTGCGTGTGAATGAAGGTGAGTTTGTCATGAGTGTTGCGGATTCAGTTCTTGTCGTACTCAGGGGAGTAGAAGAACTCTCAGAACCCTCTGCAGGTATTTCCAGGTACACAGGACCGTTCACCAACGGATTTTAAAAGCTACCTAACCTTGCCTAGCCTAATACATCCCATCCTAAGTTAGGTAATATGCGAACGCTGCACTTTTCTCTTCTTTTCCTGGAATTTACTTTGTTTCGAGAGTATTCCATAGCCCCGCCTGGCACCAGGCTTGCTTTGTGGTAACTTGATGTGGAAGGTTGTTGCTTGAAGCAGCCCGTCTTGTCCCTTGTATGTGTGTGTTGTGAAGGAGAGTGTGACAACGACGAGGCTGCGTCAATAAGTACGCTCTCCGTAATCTAACACGCAGCAGTAGTTCAGCTGAGGGAGTGTAAGTGGCTGGAACGCTAGCAACATTAGCTACCCCGTGTCTTGTGTGTCGTGCTGGCCACACTAGACGTCTTGTGTGTCGTGCTGGGCACACTAGACGTCTTGTGTGTCGTGCTGGACACACTAGACGTCTTGTGTGTTTTGCTGGGCACACTAGACGTCTTGTGTGTCGTGCTGGACACACTAGACGTCTTGTGTGTCGTGCTGGACACACTAGACGTCTTGTGTGTCGTGCTGGCCACACTAGACGTCTTGTGTGTCGTGCTGGACACACTAGACGTCTTGTGTGTCGTGCTGGGCACACTAGACGTCTTGTGTGTCGTGCTGGACACACTAGACGTCTTGTGTGTCGTGCTGGACACACTAGACGTCTTGTGTGTCGTGCTGGCCACACTAGACGTCTTGTGTGTCGTGCTGGACACACTAGACGTCTTGTGTGTCGTGCTGGGCACACTAGACGTCTTGTGTGTCGTGCTGGGCACACTAGACGTCTTGTGTGTCGTGCTGGCCACACTAGACGTCTTGTGTGTCGTGCTGGACACACTAGACGTCTTGTGTGTCGTGCTGGACACACTAGACGTCTTGTGTGTCGTGCTGGGCACACTAGACGTCTTGTGTCGTGCTGGGCACACTAGACGTCTTGTGTGTCGTGCTGGCCACACTAGACGTCTTGTGTGTCGTGCTGGACACACTAGACGTCTTGTGTGTCGTGCTGGACACACTAGGCGTCTTGTGTGTCGTGCTGGACACACTAGACGTCTTGTGTGTCGTGCTGGCCACACTAGACGTCTTGTGTGTCGTGCTGGCCACACTAGACGTCTTGTGTGTCGTGCTGGCCACACTAGACGTCTTGTGTGTCGTGCTGGCCACACTAGACGTCTTGTGTGTCGTGCTGGCCACACTAGACGTCTTGTGTGTCGTGCTGGGCACACTAGACGTCTTGTGTGTCGTGCTGGCCACACTAGACGTCTTGTGTGTCGTGTTGGGCACACTAGACGTTTTGTGTGTCGTGCTGGACACACTAGACGTCTTGTGTGTCGTGCTGGCCACACTAGACGTCTTGTGTGTCGTGCTGGGCACACTAGACGTCTTGTGTGTCGTGCTGGACACACTAGACGTCTTGTGTGTCGTGCTGGGCACACTAGACGTCTTGTGTGTCGTGCTGGCCACACTAGACGTCTTGTGTGTCGTGCTGGCCACACTAGACGTCTTGTGTGTCGTGCTGGACACACTAGACGTCTTGTGTGTCGTGCTGGCCACACTAGACGTCTTGTGTGTCGTGCTGGCCACACTAGACGTCTTGTGTGTCGTGTTGGGCACACTAGACGTCTTGTGTGTCGTGCTGGACACACTAGACGTCTTGTGTGTCGTGCTGGCCACACTAGACGTCTTGTGTGTCGTGCTGGGCACACTAGACGTCTTGTGTGTCGTGCTGGACACACTAGACGTCTTGTGTGTCGTGCTGGGCACACTAGACGTCTTGTATGTCGTGCTGGCCACACTAGACGTCTTGTGTGTCGTGCTGGCCACACTAGACGTCTTGTGTGTCGTGCTGGCCACACTAGACGTCTTGTGTGTCGTGCTGGCCACACTAGACGTCTTGTGTGTCGTGCTGGACACACTAGACGTCTTGTGTGTCGTGCTGGGCACACTAGACGTCTTGTGTGTCGTGCTGGACACACTAGACGTCTTGTGTGTCGTGCTGGGCACACTAGACGTCTTGTGTGTCGTGCTGGCCACACTAGACGTCTTGTGTGTCGTGCTGGCCACACTAGACGTCTTGTGTGTCGTGCTGGCCACACTAGACGTCTTGTGTGTCGTGCTGGCCACACTAGACGTCTTGTGTGTCGTGCTGGACACACTAGACGTCTTGTGTGTCGTGCTGGCCACACTAGACGTCTTGTGTGTCGTGCTGGCCACACTAGACGTCTTGTGTGTCGTGCTGGCCACACTAGACGTCTTGTGTGTCGTGCTGGACACACTAGACGTCTTGTGTGTCGTGCTGGCCACACTAGACGTCTTGTGTGTCGTGTTGGGCACACTAGACGTCTTGTGTGTCGTGCTGGCCACACTAGACGTCTTGTGTGTCGTGCTGGACACACTAGACGTCTTGTGTGTCGTGCTGGACACACTAGACGTCTTGTGTGTCGTGCTGGCCACACTAGAGCTACCTAAATCCTTCAAAACAAAAAGCCTTACTCTCAGTGATACTCATTTCGTTGGGGGGAAAATTATCTCCTCCCAAAGACCACGAGGTTGTAATTTAGAAGGCAGACTTAATTCCTCGGGGGATTATTAACGGGGCGAAAGGTGTAATTGCGAGCACTGGACTGTTAAATAATTGAACTTAACTAATTGAAGTTATGTAATCGAGTTGAAATTGTGTGGTTGGAGTGATAGTGATGGAAAATGGTGGGAGTTTTGGTTATCTGCACGACCGTTGCTCTGCTGGTTGAGCGCTAGCTCCTGGGCTTCACCTTAACCCGCTGTTTGGTTATCGAATGCAGTAGCTACTGATCGTTGGCCTCCGTCTTGTCGTACATGGCCTTCGCTTGTGGTTATTGACTGTATTAGCCTTTACTGACCCTTCCTCAAGTCCAGTGGTTCTCCCACATTTTTTGCAGTTACAAACCGCTTTGAAAATCGCATGAGAGATATGGGAAAATTCGGCTGAAAATCGGGTGAAAAATCCACATAAGCACATATATATGCAACTTTGTACGTAATGAATATAGTTTCTTTGACTGGAAATTGATTGCCTCATAGTGTATAACACAAGGAAAGTTTGAATAAAGTCAATATCTATGTCTGTCATTATCATTATAGTCATTATCATAGTCATAGATAGTCATTATATCAAAGCCCTGGTTTGGTTCATTCTATTTGTTCGCTTCCCTTATGCTATACAAAAGTTTCTTGTAGCATGTTTGTGAGTCGTCAGGACCTCAAGTATTAGCTGTGTCCTTTTGTTCTGTCCTTGTCTCATACTGTTTATTGCCTTTTGTTCTATGCTGCCTTATACTGAACATTTCCAGAGAGTTGTCTCTCGGCGTACCTATTACACCTCTGCTTTTCAACGGGGCCATTTTGCACTTCCTGCCATGCCTCCTGCTCTGATGAGCAGTCATGTCCGTGTGCAGATTTGAAACCGGTCCCTCTCGTATTGTCCACCTTGCCCAAGTGTAAATTATTATCGGTCGAACCTGGTCTCAGGCCGGGCTCGGGGAGTAGAAGAACTCTCGAAGCCCTCTCCAGGAATGCTCCAGGTATTATGCATCTCTCTTGCCTGTGTTCTAAAGAATACAGATTTAAAAAATTTAAGCAGTCCCAATAATTTAGATGTTTTATTGAGTGAATTCGGGCAGTAAAAGGCCCCATTGCGTGCCCTCCAGGTCATCAAATTCTCCAACTTCGTGGAAATTCATGGCGTATTCTTTTTCTCAGGATGCTTATAGGCAATCCTTATGCTTGCCCCGTCCAGCCCTCTGTGTGTTGATGAAGGAGTCGTGGGTCCTGCCTGTCTGGTAATACACATCGCAGTTAATAAATGGCTGATGGTACTGTTTTGTTAAGTATGGGGCAATGTTGCCAGCTGAGCTCTCACAAGGCAAGCCTGGCCTCGGGCCGGGCTTGGGGAGTAGAACAACTCCCAGAACCCCATCAAGGAGGTACCGAGGCCAGGCTTGGGGAGTAGAACAACTCCCAGAACCCCATCAAGCAGGTACCGAGGCCAGGCTTGGGGAGTAGAACAACTCCCAGAACCCCATCAAGCAGGTACCGAGGCCAGGCTTGGGGAGTAGAACAACTCCCAGAGCCCCATCAAGCAGGTACCGAGGCCAGGCTTGGGGAGTAGAACAACTCCCAGAGCCCCATCAAGCAGGTACCGAGGCCAGGCTTGGGGAGTAGAACAACTCCCAGAGCCCCATCAAGCAGGTACCGAGGCCGGGCTTCGGGAGTAGAACAACTCCCAGAGCCCCATCAAGCAGGTACCGAGGCCGGGCTCGGGGAGTAGAACAACTCCCAGAGCCCCATCAAGCAGGTACCGAGGCCGGGCTTGGGGAGTAGAACAACTCCCAGAGCCCCATCAAGCAGGTACCGAGGCCGGGCTCGGGGAGTAGAACAACTCCCAGAGCCCCATCAAGCAGGTACCGAGGCCGGGCTCGGGGAGTAGAACAACTCCCAGAGCCCCATCAAGCAGGTATCAAGCATCACCTCATGGTTGTGTGGGTGTTATGCTGTGTCAACCAGGTAATTCCAGGAACGGCTGCACTATTTTTCTTGTGATTCGAGTTCATCTTATGACTTACAGACGTGGTTCTGTTATCTTAACTGCGTCTCGAGTGAAGGTCTCTGGCCGGCCTTGATGTTATAAGAGTGGTTCCGAGGATCAGAGTCATCGCGGCCCGCTCTCTGATCAGGCCTTCTGGTTGGGGAGAAAGAGGGGGGGGGGGTTAACCAGGCTGTTAGACGCGGCTTCTGGCAGTGTGATGTGTGAATTACAGCCTGTAGGATAGTTTACTACTGGCTTGACGTTCTTCCTGCTCTCTATGTCTCGCCTTCTGTGTTAGTATTCTTCAATTACTTCCTGTCATTTGTGCTGCGATAGTGATGATAATTCTGGTAATTATAGTGTGCTTGTGTGTTTTCACCTGGTTGTACTCACCTAGTGGAGCTGACAGGGTCGAGCATCTACTCTTAAGCCCGGCCTTTCGACCGTCGTTAGTTCAATGCAGTCACTGACTTCACTCGCTTTTCTTCTCATATTTGCATTTAAAACTGTGTATCGAATTGGCTTCGACAAACCCCTCATTTAGTTCTTTCCACCTGTGTACGACTCTTTGGACTGAAAAAGTTCTTTCTGGCGTTTGTGACTTATCTGTGATTCTAGTTTCCATGTGTTGGTTCCTTGCATCGTACACGACGTGTGGGTTCCTTGCCGGTGCCTTGTACACTACGTGTGGGCGCCCTGACATTTTGAGGTAAGCCTCAAAAGTTAGTTTTGAGGCCTACCTCAGTTAGTTAGTAGGTAGGTAGTTTGTGCTTTACTCCTTGCCCCCAACTTTTCATTTTCATTGTGCATTGGCATGAGAATAGGGATCAGCAGAGCCTTGCAGAGTCTTGCAGAACCTTGCTATCATGCTCTGGAGAGCTGGCGGGTGTTGGAGTGGATTATGGGAATGGTAGTGTTTGGTGCGTGAAATGGTGGTGGCAGGAGAGAGGTGGAGGGGCTGCAGAGGACACGGACCAACAGCAACAGTAGCAGGGCTCAGCAGAGGAAAATGTTGAAGGGGAGAGAGGACGTATGGAAGAAAAAGATGGAGTGGGTAGGGTTGAGATGTTGAAGGGTACGGGGGAATTGGTGAAGCACGAGAGACATATTTCCAGGGAGATTGTCTTAAATAAAGGTGGGGAAAATAAACCAGGAAATGAGGAGGAAGAGAAGGAGGAGGAGTAGTTCTCACGGAGAGATGATAACAGTGAGACCCGGGCAGGTAGTGTGTAATTTGGATACGAGATAAAAGCATATATTCGCAATATTTATGTTGAGCTTGATGTGTGTTAATAATGTACTCTCTGTGTTGTTGTTTCATGTTGCTCAAGTGTAGCGCTTTTCCTGCCTGCCTACCTGTCCCTCCTCCTTAATATATATACACAAGTGCGTACAGAAGCTAGGAGGAGGAGGAGGAGGAGGAGGAGGTGATAAAGGGACAGAGGAAGGAGAAGGAAATGAAGAGGAGGAGGAAGAACAGAGTCTTCCCCTTCCTCATGTTTTATTCAGAAGGGGTCGCCTCGCCCTGTTACAGATTGACACGCTTACTGAAGACCCGGGGTCCTTCATGCTGGTGTGTTGCTCCCTCATGTTAGTGTGTTGCTCCTCCCTCATGCTAGTGTGTTGCTCCCTCTTGCTAGTGTGTTGCTCCCTCATGCTGGTGTGTTGCTCCCTCTTGCTAGTGTGTTGCTCCCTCATGCTAGTGTGTTGCGCCCTCATGTTAGTGTGTTGCTCCTCCCTCATGCTAGTGTGTTGCTCCCTCATGCTGGTGTGTTGCTCCCTCATGTTAGTGTTGCTCCTTCATGCTGGTGTGTTGCTCCCTCATGCTGGTGTGTTGCTCCCTCATGCTGGTGTGTTGCTCCCTCATGCTGGTGTGTTGCTCCCTCATGCTGGTGTGTTGCTCCCTCATGTTAGTGTTGCTCCTTCATGCTGGTGTGTTGCTCCCTCATGCTGGTGTGTTGCTCCCTCATGCTGGTGTGTTGCTCCCTCATGCTGGTGTGTTGCTCCCTCATGCTGGTGTGTTGCTCCCTCATGCTGGTGTGTTGCTCCCTCATGCTGGTGTGTTGCTCCCTCATGCTAGTGTGTTGCTCCCTCATGTTAGTGTTGCTCCTTCATGCTGGTGTGTTGCTCCCTCATGTTAGTGTGTTGCTCCTCCCTCATGCTAGTGTGTTGCTCCCTCATGCTAGTGTGTTGCTCCTCCCTCATGCTAGTGTGTTGCTCCCTCATGCTGGTGTGTTGCTCCCTCATGCTAGTGTGTTGCTCCTCCCTCATGCTAGTGTGTTGCTCCCTCATGCTGGTGTGTTGCTCCCTCATGTTAGTGTTGCTCCTCCCTCATGCTGGTGTGTTGCTCCCTCATGCTGGTGTGTTGCTCCCTCATGCTGGTGTGTTGCTCCCTCATGTTAGTGTGTTGCTCCTCCCTCATGCTGGTGTGTTGCTCCCTCATGCTGGTGTGTTGCTCCCTCATGTTAGTGTGTTGCTCCTCCCTCATGCTGGTGTGTTGCTCCCTCATGCTGGTGTGTTGCTCCCTCATGCTGGTGTGTTGCTCCCTCATGTTAGTGTGTTGCTCCCTCATGCTGGTGTGTTGCTCCCTCATGTTAGTGTTGCTCCCTCATGCTGGTGTGTTGCTCCCTCATGCTGGTGTGTTGCTCCCTCATGCTGGTGTGTTGCTCCCTCATGTTAGTGTGTTGCTCCCTCATGCTGGTGTGTTGCTCCCTCATGCTGGTGTGTTGCTCCCTCATGCTGGTGTGTTGCTCCCTCATGCTGGTGTGTTGCTCCCTCATGTTAGTGTTGCTCCCTCATGTTAGTGTGTTGCTCCCTCATGTTAGTGTGTTGCTCCCTCATGCTGGTGTGTTGCTCCCTCATGCTGGTGTGTTGCTCCCTCATGCTGGTGTGTTGCTCCCTCATGTTAGTGTTGCTCCTTCATGCTGGTGTGTTGCTCCCTCATGCTGGTGTGTTGCTCCCTCATGCTGGTGTGTTGCTCCCTCATGCTGGTGTGTTGCTCCCTCATGTTAGTGTGTTGCTCCCTCATGTTAGTGTGTTGCTCCCTCATGCTGGTGTGTTGCTCCCTCATGCTGGTGTGTTGCTCCCTCATGCTGGTGTGTTGCTCCCTCATGTTAGTGTGTTGCTCCCTCATGTTAGTGTGTTGCTCCCTCATGTTAGTGTTGCTCCCTCATGCTGGTGTGTTGCTCCCTCATGTTAGTGTGTTGCTCCCTCATGCTGGTGTGTTGCTCCCTCATGTTAGTGTGTTGCTCCCTCATGCTGGTGTGTTGCTCCCTCATGCTAGTGTGTTGCTCCCTCATGCTGGTGTGTTGCTCCCTCATGCTGGTGTGTTGCTCCCTCATGCTGGTGTGTTGCTCCCTCATGTTAGTGTTGCTCCTCCCTCATGCTGGTGTGTTGCTCCCTCATGCTGGTGTGTTGCTCCCTCATGTTAGTGTGTTGCTCCCTCATGCTGGTGTGTTGCTCCCTCATGCTAGTGTGTTGCTCCCTCATGCTGGTGTGTTGCTCCCTCATGCTAGTGTGTTGCTCCCTCATGCTGGTGTGTTGCTCCCTCATGTTAGTGTTGCTCCTTCATGCTGGTGTGTTGCTCCTTCATGCTGGTGTGTTGCTCCCTCATGCTGGTGTGTTGCTCCTTCATGCTGGTGTGTTGCTCCCTCATGCTAGTGTGTTGCTCCCTCATGTTAGTGTTGCTCCTTCATGCTGGTGTGTTGCTCCCTCATGTTAGTGTGTTGCTCCTCCCTCATGCTAGTGTGTTGCTCCCTCATGTTAGTGTTGCTCCTTCATGCTGGTGTGTTGCTCCCTCATGTTAGTGTGTTGCTCCCTCATGCTGGTGTGTTGCTCCCTCATGCTGGTGTGTTGCTCCCTCATGCTGGTGTGTTGCTCCCTCATGCTGGTGTGTTGCTCCCTCATGCTGGTGTGTTGCTCCCTCATGCTGGTGTGTTGCTCCCTCATGCTGGTGTGTTGCTCCCTCATGCTGGTGTGTTGCTCCCTCATGCTGGTGTGTTGCTCCCTCATGCTGGTGTGTTGCTCCCTCATGTTAGTGTTGCTCCCTCATGCTGGTGTGTTGCTCCCTCTTGCTGGTGTGTTGCTCCCTCTTGCTGGTGTGTTGCTCCCTCATGTTAATGTTGCTCTTCCCTCTAGCTAGTATGTTACCACCCCCCTCCCTCCATGTTATTGTGAGTCTGGTCCTCTCCCCGTACCACATCGTCTGTCCTCTCTCCGTCGTCTTCCTGCGCCCTTCCTCAAGCATTTCTCTTTTGACGTGTGTTTGTCTAGTGCCTTCTGCCTCCCCCTTCACCACCAGCTCCCACACCGTCGTCAGGGCCGTGACTGCTGCTCTGATGAGTCTCCACTTTGGTGCAGGTCCGCTCTTTTAGGAAGTGTGATTATATTTTGAGAGAGAGAGAGAGAGAGAGAGAGAGGGGGGGGGAGGGGGACATAAAGAGAGGGAGAGGATTATGAGGGAGTAAGAGATGTGATGGAAAGCGGGATGGTGTTGGGGGGACACATTAAGAGTTTACGTGGGCCATGTTTGTCTTGTGATGAAAGATAGCCTAATTTGCTACCTGGTTAAGCTTGGGGTGCCTCTTTATCATTTAGCGCCCTTAAAAGTGTGCACTCCAACACCACCACCAGCATAGTCAACGAGGCGTGTGTGTGTGTGTGTGTGTGTGTGTGTGTGTGTGTGTGTGTGTGTGTGTGTGTGTGTGTGTGTGTGTGTGTGTGTGTGTGTGTGTGTGTATAGTATGTCGTTGTATCCAGTACCTTTTCCTCATATTGAAGCTCCTTGTCCTCACATCCCAGCTTATTGTCCTTATATCCCTCACCCCACCTCCTCTCCCTCACCCCACTCCTCTCCCTCACCCCACTCCTCTCCCTCACCCCACTAATCTCCCTCACCCCACTCCTCTCCCTCACCCCACTCCTCTCCCTCACCCCACTCCTCTCCCTCACCCCACTCCTCTCCCTCACCCCACTCCTCTCCCTCACCCCACTCCTCTCCCTCACCCCACTCCTCTCCCTCACCCCACTAATCTTGGAGGCCTCTGGTTGACGGGTTCTTTATCTCGTATTGGATGTCGGGTTTCCGTCCGATTTACCAACGATTGTGGTTACAATTAAGACCCCGACCGAGGCGTGACAGGTGAGCAGCACCCGGGAGGGCCCCGACCGAGGCGTGACAGGTGAGCAGCACCCGGGAGGGCCAGGAGGAACTCTTGCCTTGGGGGAAAAAAGTGGGAGAAGGAGGGTAACGTTACTGAATGGTAGGAGGAGGGGTTATCTCCCTGGGTGGGAACAGGGGACTTCCCAAGTGGGACATTGTTTCGAGGTGGGGAACTGTGCTCTGCGTGGAGTACATTTTGCTGGTTGGGGAGACGGAGGGACATGTCCAGGGGGTTGGGATATTCACCTGGGGGAAGACTAGTACTAAATAGGGGTGTTTGGGGTGGGAAGAGGGGAAGGGGTAGGGTTTGTGTGGTCATTGATTGCCCTGATATGGCAAGGCTGCCTCCCTTTCCCCCTTCTTGGAGGATACTCTTCCCCCCTAAACGATGCCTCCCTCTTCCCCTCCTCCGAGTATACTATCTTCTGTGGCAGGGGAAAGAAAGCCTCCCTCCCTCCCTCAGCTAAATGAACTCCAGAGTTCATTTCCTGAACCCATTATGTGTCTCCGTAACCCTCTCCACCATCACCCACGGGATGAGTATGGGGTGCATAATAAATAAATGAAAATAAATCCCTGAAGAAGAATATCCTTGAGGGATTTATGTGGTGGCCCCAACCAGGAGGAGGAAGACATTGGCCGAGCTGGGAACTGGGGAATTACTCGCTTGTGTTAACATTGAGGCAAAAGGCTTAAAAATATATTCCCCGATGAACTCCGGCCCCACCGAGTGAGTTGTGGTTTGAAGATGTTCATGTTCTTTTTGTTTAATATATTTCCGTTCAGTATGTGGAGACGCTTTTGATATTACCCTCAAGGTACCAACCAGTGTTTGGGTAAAAAGTCGCCTTCATTTTCGTGCAGTAGTTTTGGGAAAGATTTTGGGAAAGAAAGATTAGAAATTAACATTGGGAAAGATGTTAATTCGAAAATTACCAATTGCTAGTTATTTTCTGTTAATTTACATTATACGCTTTTTATGTCTGGTTTTATTTTTATTTATTTTTTGGCGGGGTAAAGAGTTTATGGAAAATGTTGCGTCAATGAATATTGCGTGGAGGCGAGGCTGCGGCAGCAGAACAACCCGACATGGACAACAGCTAACACAACAACTCCTCCTCTTATAAATTACGTCGCTTTTCGCTCTTATGTTCACTCAGGCTAAAAATCGACGTACAGTAATTCAAAATGAAATCGGCTCACGAAAGTGACGTATTGTCCCGTTATTTGTTTTGGGTCCTCTGGCTTAGGCTGTTAGGGTAGGAGGGGAAACTTTCAATTAACGGTTTTCATGACGTTTTGAAACTTTAAAGGAACTCCCTAACCAACCAGAGGACCCTTATCTCTTCATTTTGAATTACTTGGATATTTGGCCGTAGCGCTTACGAGCGTGAGAGGAGGTTGAACACACCAAACCCCTGGTAGGGATGAGCTCAGAGAGAGAGAGAGGTTAGTTAGGGCGTCAACCATCAATCCAACCACCTGGTACCCAACACCTCATCGCTCTCTTCACCCCTCATGCTCACCCAACTACTACACTACACTTACACGCCATAAGATTGATTGATAAAGATTAAGCCACCCAAGAGGTGGCACGGGCATGAATAGCCCGTAACGTCTCACAGCCTCGGCCTTAGGTTATATATTCACTACGGTGAGCTAAGTCTGGCGTAGGGACTCCCAGGCTCTCTCATGGTCGGCTGCCATCATATAATATAACGTAATCATATATTACGTTATATAACATTATCATATAATGTATTTGGTTGTGTGTGTGTGTTGTTGTTGTTGTTGCCTTAACACTAATTTTTACCTTCTTGTGTTGCAGGTAAGAGGAGCGTGAGGGTAAGACAGCAGCAGTAAGTGTGTCATGGCAGGTAGGCCTAGGGGAAGCTCCCTTCATCCCGTTTTCTTTCCCCTTTGCTTCTCCCATATAGGCCTAGTGGACCATCAATCAGGTAGGCTTATACTATGTTGAGAGGCCTATTCTAATTGATAACATATTCCCATTCGAAAACTCATTTGGTTACTTATGCATAGACTATGTATTTACGTACCGGCTATGTATATGTGTTTTTATTATTGAACCTACGTATGAATGTGCCTGTGTTGTGGGGGGTGGGGGGGGGAGGTCTCCTGTGTCTATGACAACCCTGTCAGTGAGCGAGATGATTGACACTCGTGGTAGACTCGCTGGCAGCGAGGAGTTTACATTTATTTACCCACGACCAGCCGGTGTTTACATTCATTTACATCGGATTGAAGACAAATCAGACACTCAAACTCCGTCCAGTATATAATTTCTTGTATAGATGAGATATAGTCACAGTGATGCTACCTTACCTACCTACCTACTTTGTGTAGCTTCCGGGGATCAACGGCCTCGCGGCCCGGTTTCCGACTAGACCTTCCCTGATAGTCACAGTGACACAGGTAAGAGACCGGATCAGGTTGGGTTACCGTTGCCTGTGGAAGGTAGCTGCGAGCGGCCCTCAGTGGGCTGTGGGGGCCCTCCAATGGGCAGCGGGGGCCCCTCCAATGGGCAGCGGGGGCCCTCCAATGGGCAGCGGGGGCCCTCCAATGGGCAGCGGGGGCCCTCCAATGGGCAGCGAAGTCCCTCAGTGGGCAGTCTGGCCCCCCAGTGGGCAGTGGAATCTAATGGGTGTCAATAAGGTGGGCGGACAGAGATGAGGAAGCACGCCTCATTACCGCAAGTCTCATGCATGAGCAGGCCGGCGGCGCTCGCGGCTGCAACATCAACACCCTAATCATCCTCATTCTTGTCTCTCCTAACTCACAATCATCATTATGAAGCAATTTGTGCACTTTTAAGTCGTTCCAAATAACCCTTCTACAGCAATTTGCTGCTAATCACGTTTTCTATCTCCCCACAAGTCGCACTGTCAGCTATCGTCGTCTGGAGCCACCTAAAGCTATCGTTTAGTCAGGTACTGTCTTCTCTATCTTCCTCCTCAACCTTCCCCCATCTTCCTCTCCCAGTTCTGCTCACCTTCCTGTTCTTCCTGGCACTGGGAGCATAATTGGCAGTATCAACACGTTCGTTGCATCTTGTTAGGTGTCATTTGTAGTGAGGGAGCGAGTGGCAGCCCCTTCCTCGCTCCTTGGGTTTCCTTCTCATAAAACGTAGGCTGGGGAGGCGGACATGGACTAATGTGGCCCTCCTCGGGCACTGTGACGCTCCAGCACGCTGTGACGCACGCTGTGAGGCTCCAGCACGCTGTGACGCTCCAGCACGCTGTGACGCACGCTGTGACGCACACTGTGACGGCTCTTACGACTCCCACTTCAAGACCTTCCATTTAAGAGTTACGTCGCAAGTTGTTTTTTTTATGAGAATTTCCTTAAGTGTGCGGTTGGTGCTTGGAAGCCTCGCTCTCCGCTGACACCTTCGCCTTAATCATAAATCAACATTTCCCATTTCAAGTATCCAGGTATTTGCTGGTAACTTTAACCTCTTTATCCAGATATTTGCCGGTAACTTTAACCTCTTTATCCAGGTATTTGCCGGTAACTTTAACCTCTTTATCTAGATATTTGCTGGTAACTTTAACCTCTATACCCAGGTATATGCCGGTAGCTTTAACCTCCCCAACACTGCCAACCTACCTTGGAACCTAGCATATTGTTTGGCCGTTCCCTTGGAAGTGAAACATATTAAAAATTAAGATCAGATTACATTGTTATCTAGAAGTGAGTAGAGATAAGGAGTTATCTGGCGGAGTGTGTCTAGAGGGTAAGAGCGTAGGTCGAGTGACTCCTCACACACACATACCTTCTCCTCGGTTACATTCCCCTGTTGATGGGTTATTGTTCCCAAACTTGGTTGTGTGGTCCGGCTGTGATGGCCCGACTGAGGGGCCCAACACAGTAGCTCTCCCCGCCAGGAATTGAGGTCCATTTGTCCGGGACGCAATAGAACTGTTGTCGGCCGAGTGGGCGAAAGGGATGCTGGCTATTGTGTAGTGGTTCTGGTCGAGATCTGGTCGAGTGACTGCTAGGAGAGTCCGCGCAGCAGGGGTTTGTTCGTGTGCTACCCATGTTTAATGTCTGTTCTTGTCTGTCCTGTAGTTATATTCGTATTTTGTATGTGGTGATTATGTCTTGGTTCTACTCTCGGTTACAGTCACGTGAGGGGTTGAACTCCGTTAGTGCCCTCCCTTGCCCGAGACGCTATGCGTGCTACTGGCTTTACAAGAATGTAAAATCAACTCAATTTCTATGTTCTCTGTTAATCCCCAATGGACCTTCTTGTATATAAATAAATAAATTAGTCTTTCCTTTTAACTCATTCCTTGCAGCTCTGGGACTAGTCTGGTGCCATACTTCTGAACTTTCTCCTGCCTTGTTTTGTGTTTAACGAGGGTTCGTCCCAGGCGTCGCATATTCCAAAATTGGACTAACGTAAATGTTATACATGGTCCAGAATGGTCATTTATTCAAATTCCCTAAGGCTGGTCTTGTGTTGGTCAGCCTTGCTTATGGAGTCGTTTATAATCCGATTCTTGTGGGCTTCTGGTGACAGGTTTGAAGTCATATCAACTCCCATGGTAATGGCTTGGCGCTTTCCAATGATAATTCCCTCCCTCCCTCCCCTCCCATGGCGCTTTCATGTTTTTTACCGTCTGTGTCCAGTCAGGTTTGTCCTGTCATATGGTATGATATGTCCGGGGCCCTCTTTTCCCAGCACCCTGCTTCGTTACATTGCACTTGCTCGAGTTAAACTCTAGTATTCTTTAATTTTGGCCAGGTCATCCTGGAGTTTCTTGCCGTCTGTTGTTGCATTCATCCTCATATGTTTTGCATCACAGGCTAACATTGAAGGCAAGGAATCTGTTCCGGTTGACAAGTCGTCTACATAGATTAGAAAGAGAACCAGACCCGGTATTGACCGCTGGCCAGAAGTGTGTGGCCCGCGTGTGGCCAGACCCAGTACTGACCGGTGGCCAGACCCAGTACTGACCGCTGGCCAGAAGTGTGTGGCCAGACCCAGTACTGACCGCTGGCCAGAAGTGTGTGGCCCGCGTGTGGCCAGACCCAGTACTGACCGCTGGCCAGAAGTGTGTGGCCAGACCCAGTACTGACCGCTGGCCAGAAGTGTGTGGCCAGACCCAGTACTGACCGCTGGCCAGAAGTGTGTGGCCCGCGTGTGGCCAGACCCAGTACTGACCGCTGGCCAGAAGTGTGTGGCCCACGTGTGGCCAGACCCGGTACTGACCGCTGGCCAGAAGTGTGTGGCCCGCGTGTGGCCAGACCCAGTACTGACCGCTGGCCAGCATTGTGTGGCCAGACCCAGTACTGACCGCAGGCCAGAAGTGTGTGGCCCGCGTGTGGCCAGACCCAGTACTGACCGCTGGCCAGAAGTGTGTGGCCAGACCCAGTACTGACCGCTGGCCAGAAGTGTGTGGCCCACGTGTGGCCAGACCCGGTACTGACCGCTGGCCAGAAGTGTGTGGCCCACGTGTGGCCAGACCCGGTACTGACCGCTGGCCAGAAGTGTGTGGCCAGACCCAGTACTGACCGCTGGCCAGAAGTGTGTGGCCCGCGTGTGGCCAGACCCAGTACTGACCGCTGGCCAGAAGTGTGTGGCCAGACCCAGTACTGACCGCTGGCCAGAAGTGTGTGGCCCGCGTGTGGCCAGACCCAGTACTGACCGCTGGCCAGAAGTGTGTGGCCAGACCCAGTACTGACCGCTGGCCAGAAGTGTGTGGCCCGCGTGTGGCCAGAACCAGTACTGACCGCTGGCCAGAAGTGTGTGGCCCACGTGTGGCCAGACCCGGTACTGACCGCTGGCCAGAAGTGTGTGGCCCGCGTGTGGCCAGACCCAGTACTGACCGCTGGCCAGCATTGTGTGGCCAGACCCAGTACTGACCGCAGGCCAGAAGTGTGTGGCCCGCGTGTGGCCAGACCCAGTACTGACCGCTGGCCAGAAGTGTGTGGCCAGACCCAGTACTGACCGCTGGCCAGAAGTGTGTGGCGAGACCCAGTACTGACCGCTGGCCAGAAGTGTGTGGCCAGACCCAGTACTGACCGCTGGCCAGAAGTGTGTGGCCCACGTGTGGCCAGACCCGGTACTGACCGCTGGCCAGAAGTGTGTGGCCAGACCCAGTACTGACTGCTGGCCAGCATTGTGTGACCCACGAGTGGCCAGACCCAGTACTGACCGCTGGCCAGAAGTGTGTGGCCAGACCAGTACTGACCGCTGTCCAGAAGTGTGTGGCCAGACCCAGTACTGACCGCTGGCCAGAAGTGTGTGGCCAGACCCAGTACTGACCGCTGTCCAGAAGTGTGTGGCCAGACCCAGTACTGACCGCTGGCCAGAAGTGTGTGGCCAGACCAGTACTGACCGCTGGCCAGAAGTGTGTGACCAGACCCAGTACTGACCGCTGGCCAGAAGTGTTTGGCCAGACCAGTACTGACCGCTGGCCAGAAGTGTGTGGCCAGACCAGTACTGACCGCTGGCCAGAAGTGTGTGGCCAGACCCAGTACTGACCGCTGGCCAGCATTGTGTGGCCCGCGTGTGGCCAGACCCAGTACTGACCGCTGGCCAGCATTGTGTGGCCCACGTGTGGCCAGACCCAGTACTGACCGCTTTCCAGAAGTGTGTGGCCAGACCAGTACTGACCGCTGGCCTGCATTGTGTGGCCCACGTGTGGCCAGACCCAGTACTGACCGCTGGCCAGAAGTGTGTGGCCAGACCCAGTACTGACCGCTGGCCAGAAGTGTGTGGCCAGACCAGTACTGACCGCTGGCCAGAAGTGTGTGGCCAGACCCAGTACTGACCGCTGGCCAGAAGTGTGTGGCCAGACCAGTACTGACCGCTGGCCAGAAGTGTGTGGCCAGACCAGTACTGACCGCTGGCCAGAAGTGTGTGGCCAGACCAGTACTGACCGCTGGCCTGCATTGTGTGGCCCACGTGTGGCCAGACCCAGTACTGACCGCTGGCCAGAAGTGTGTGGCCAGAACAGTACTGACCGCTGGCCAGCAGTGTGTGGCCAGACCCAGTACTGACCGCTGGCCAGCAGTGTGTGGCCAGACCCAGTACTGACCACTGGCCAGAAGTGTGTGGCCAGACCAGTACTGACCGCTGGCCAGAAGTGTGTGGCCAGACCCAGTACTGACCGCTGGCCAGCAGTGTGTGGCCAGACCCAGTACTGACCGCTGGCCAGAAGTGTGTGGCCAGACCAGTACTGACCGCTGGCCAGAAGTGTGTGGCCAGACCCAGTACTGACCGCTGGCCAGAAGTGTGTGGCCAGACCAGTACTGACCGCTGGCCAGAAGTGTCTGGCCAGACCAGTACTGACCGCTGGCCAGAAGTGTGTGGCCAGACCAGTACTGACCGCTGGCCAGAAGTGTGTGGCCAGACCCAGTACTGACCGCTGGCCAGAAGTGTGTGGCCAGACCAGTACTGACCGCTGGCCAGAAGTGTGTGGCCAGACCAGTACTGACCGCTGGCCAGAAGTGTGTGGCCAGACCCAGTACTGACCGCTGGCCAGAAGTGTGTGGCCAGACCCAGTACTGACCGCTGGCCAGAAGTGTGTGGCCAGACCCAGTACTGACCGCTAGCCAGAAGTGTGTGGCCAGACCTAGTACTGACCGCTGGCCAGAAGTGTGTGGCCAGACCCAGTACTGACCGCTGGCCAGAAGTGTGTGGCCAGACCCAGTACTGACCGCTGGCCAGAAGTGTGTGGCCAGACCAGTACTGACCGCTGGCCAGAAGTGTGTGGCCAGACCCAGTACTGACCGCTGGCCAGAAGTGTGTGGCCAGACCCAGTACTGACCGCTGGCCAGAAGTGTGTGGCCAGACCCAGTACTGACCGCTGGCCAGAAGTGTGTGGCCAGACCCAGTACTGACCGCTGGCCAGAAGTGTGTGGCCAGACCCAGTACTGACCGCTGGCCAGAAGTGTGTGGCCCACGTGTGGCCAGAGAGTAAAGTTCGGCTCAGTAAGGGGGAAAAACAGTAAAGGCACAGCCGAGGAAAATGGCAATATTTGTTTACATAAGGAGAAAAGTTGGAAAATAATCCAGAATGGCGTTAACTTTTGCAGTAACTGGATCATTGGTGCGGCTGTTACCCGGGCCAGAGCCGGACTCCTCTGTTGGCTCTGTCATCCGGGGCTAGAAGCTGACTGCTCTCGTGGCTCTGTTAGAGCTCAACTGCTCTATGTTGTTCATCTTGTTGACGCGTCAACTTTTTGTTATGCTCCTGGTTCAACTGTGGCGGATGTTGTCATTACGTTGTTTGTTGGAGTGTGATGTAGAGCCACGACGTACAGCTGAGGTAACCGTGAGACTCTCAGACGTTCTGAGGCCCTCCAGGTAGGTGTATTATATTGTAGAAGTAGTATCCGGCGGTGCCCGGGTTCCTTCTCTCAGAAAATATATTATAAGATTTTTTTTTATCTGCACATCTGCATTTTTGCAGCTACTCTAGACTATATGAAGGGGAGTACAGTGTGTCAAAAAAGCTAATTACATGATGCTAAAAAATCCCCATCACACAGGATGGTTAGTCATTCAGAGGCATGTGATAAGCGGTCTGCACTGGCAGACTTCGGATGCATTTTGAGGATATCAACAACACAAGATTGAATAAGGTAGCAGTGGTAATACAAGTCCCCATCTCGCAGGATGGTTAGTCATAGGGGAGGAAAAATAATAATTACGTGTCATAACTCTACGGGAACTACGTTCCCGATTTCAGACGTCAGCAAGATCATGGGGGATGGCTGTTGGAGCTGATATTTCTTAAAAGGAACAATGTGGCCGACCCCATCCATTCCTATGGCAGTCACATACCACCCATGTTTCATGTTTAAAAGTTGGGGGAATAAATATAACACATACAGCAGTGGTGAAAGGATCCGCTAAGAGTCCATTGTAAACAAAAGCTGCAACAAGGAAAGATAGGCGCGAGTATATCGCGTTAGTCGTTTGTCGCGACATGTGGCTGTGTGTCGCGACAGTTGAAGAGTCGCGTTTAACACGAGCGTGTTCTCATTTGTCACAGTGACTTACTAATATTGACATCCTTCTCGCGCTGGTTGGGCCCCTCAGTAATTAGGACAGGCGATTGTTTGTATTCGTGGGATTGGTGATAATAACATGGTATCATGGTCTGGCACTATTTTCTCCCTGTAAAGCTGCTTTTTACTGCCGCGGTAGTTTTAGGGTCCTCCTGGCTCTTGCGCCAGTTTTAATAATGAATTATTAATCCCCAATTTGCTGCATGGCTGCAAAGTTTGTTCATTAAGGCCGGAATATTGGAGCGAACATTTTGGTGCTTGTAATTAGGCCGATGTGGCTGAGTGAGCGTGTGGAGGGGGAGATGGGGGGAGGGGTCGTGTGGAGGAGGGGGTTGATCTTGTGGGGGGGGTGTAGAGGAGGGGGTCATTTGGAAGGTGGGGGAGGCCTTGTGTGTAGGGGAAAACATGTCTAGAATAGACTGTAGGGGGGCCCTGGGAATTTCATAGATGGTTTTGTGTGAATGAGCTTGTGTGTGTGTGTGTGTGTGTGTGTGTGTGTGTGTGTGTGTGTGTGTGTGTGTGTGTGTGTGTGTGTGTGTGTGTGTGTGTGTGTGTGGAGTTCGTGGGTGTATGGGGAGTGTGTGGAGGGAGGAGTATAGTGTGTGGAGGGAGGAGTATAGTGTGTGGAGGGAGGAGTATAGTGTGTGGAGGGAGGAGTATAGTGTGTGGAGGGAGGAGTATAGTGTGTGGAGGGAGGAGTATAGTGTGTGGAGGGAGGAGTATAGTGTGTGGAGGGAGGTGTATAGTGTGTGGAGGGAGGTGTATAGTGTGTGGAGGGAGGTGTATAGTGTGTGGAGGGAGGTGTATAGTGTGTGGAGGGAGGTGTATAGTGTGTGGAGGGAGGTGTATAGTGTGTGGAGGGAGGTGTATAGTGTGTGGAGGGAGGAGTATAGTGTGTGGAGGGAGGAGTATAGTGTGTGGAGGGAGGAGTATAGTGTGTGGAGGGAGGAGTATAGTGTGTGGAGGGAGGAGTATAGTGTGTGGAGGGAGGAGTATAGTGTGTGGAGGGAGGTGTATAGTGTGTGGAGGAAGGAGTATAGTGTGTGGAGGGAGGTGTATAGTGTGTGGAGGGAGGTGTATAGTGTGTGGAGGGAGGTGTATAGTGTGTGGAGGGAGGAGTATAGTGTGTGGAGGGAGGAGTATAGTGTGTGGAGGGAGGAGTATAGTGTGTGGAGGGAGGTGTATAGTGTGTGGAGGGAGGTGTATAGTGTGTGGAGGGAGGTGTATAGTGTGTGGAGGGAGGTGTATAGTGTGTGGAGGGAGGTGTATAGTGTGTGGAGGGAGGAGTATAGTGTGTGGAGGGAGGAGTATAGTGTGTGGAGGGAGGTGTATAGTGTGTGGAGGGAGGTGTATAGTGTGTGGAGGGAGGAGTATAGTGTGTGGAGGGAGGAGTATAGTGTGTGGAGGGAGGTGTATAGTGTGTGGAGGGAGGTGTATAGTGTGTGGAGGGAGGTGTATAGTGTGTGGAGGGAGGTGTATAGTGTGTGGAGGGAGGAGTATAGTGTGTGGAGGGAGGAGTATAGTGTGTGGAGGGAGGAGTATAGTGTGTGGAGGGAGGTGTATAGTGTGTGGAGGGAGGTGTATAGTGTGTGGAGGGAGGTGTATAGTGTGTGGAGGGAGGAGTATAGTGTGTGGAGGGAGGAGTATAGTGTGTGGAGGGAGGAGTATAGTGTGTGGAGGGAGGTGTATAGTGTGTGGAGGGAGGTGTATAGTGTGTGGAGGGAGGTGTATAGTGTGTGGAGGGAGGAGTATAGTGTGTGGAGGGAGGAGTATAGTGTGTGGAGGGAGGTGTATAGTGTGTGGAGGGAGGTGTATAGTGTGTGGAGGGAGGAGTATAGTGTGTGGAGGGAGGAGTATAGTGTGTGGAGGGAGGAGTATAGTGTGTGGAGGGAGGAGTATAGTGTGTGGAGGGAGGAGTATAGTGTGTGGAGGGAGGAGTATAGTGTGTGGAGGGATCCCTGTGAGGCGAGAGACGAGGAGCAACTCTAGAGACGCAGACCAAGCTTGAGTATGTAGTTGTTAAGTCAGGGTGATTTAACCAAGTCATATGAGAGTACACGGGAGGCAAGAGGGCCATCAGCCGCACTTCACCATGATAACAAAGCTGTACACGTTGTAATCTGACCTTAATAGACTGTTACCAGTAGAATGATGGCTCGCGAATTGTTATCTGTAGCACAGTATTTACCCCGGACCAAAGGTTTCAAGTGTGGGCATCAGACACAAATGTGGCCGACCCCGAATCGGCCAAAGTCCGACGTGCGCCCGACCATTCCTATGGCAGTCCCATACCACCCATGTGTCATGTTTAAAAAATGGGGAATAACTATAATACATACAGCAGGATTGTACACAACATCCCGGCCGCCTACTGCACCAGACTCTTCTTAAGAGGTTCGGCAAGACTTGGTAGGAGGGAAGCAAAGTAGTAACCAACCCACACATGTAAAATGAAAGTGACTTCAAATGACACCTGAGCAACCAGGCTGTGGAGTCATAGGTCAGGGTGCGAGCAGCCGCGTCCAATAGCCTGGCTGATCAGACCACCTGTAACGGGGGGTGGGGGGAAATAGCTCTATCTTGTCCATTATTCCACCCCCCCAGTTAACTAACGAGGCCGGGGGAAACAGCTCTCTCTAGTCCGTTATCCCGTCCCCAGTTAGCTAACTATTCTAGAGCACTCCCAGAGTTCCTAAGGCAGCCTCTCTCGTTCAACACCTTGTAACCTAGGTATTTGACTACCTAGGTGTCAAGACTACAAGGCGCCGTAACTTGATCAGTTACCCGAAACTCTAGAGAGAACTCTAGAATACCTAATCATTGCCACAAACGTATAAGAGAAAGCGAAAGGAAAGAAATGAATAGTGAAGTAATTAGTGAGGGTTTGGGATGAGAGGCAGAGAGGTGGGAGGAGCGAGGAGGGTCATTAGTTGAAAGTGAGAGTTCAGAGAGGGGTGGAGGGAGAGGTATAGATAGGTAGAAGTAGAAGAGTAGATAGTAGAAGTAGAAGAGTAGATAGTAGAAGAAGAAATGCTGCCACCATCCATTCATGATCATTACATACAAGACAAGGAATGGAACTTGTCTGTATCACAATATTCACCAAAGATGTTATTACCATGTATCAACTCCAAACATGTATTCATTAATATCATGAAACCAGTAACCACAGAGGCTTTCTCACCTCAACTCAAAGCTCTAGGGAACAAAGTTAAACACAATTTAAATAATAAATTCACAATTATATTTCCCATGAAGTATCATAATTTAGCAATTCAATTAAAATGTTCCAGTTTAATATGCAAAGTGAGTCATCATCCAAGAATTCAAGAACCCTACAACTTGACTGCCCCTGATCATCACACAACATATGTAAACACGACCAAGTCACCTTAATGTTCACTCACCGAGGACTGAGTCTAAGTTGAATAGAGAGGGGGGGGGGGGTCTGTAGCTTGACAGAGACTGTCTCGCCCCTGCCGGCCGACAGCCTCCCTGCTAGGGACGTCTTCTCTGCTCTGCTGGCTCGTCTGCTCTGTTCTGTCTGTTAAAATCCTCTATGCTCGATAGCTCTCCGAGTTTATATTGGGGAACCTAGTAGCTAACTCCGCCCACAAGTAGATAGCCTCCGGCACTCTACCAAGCCACTCCTTAAACGTCGGCATGTTTGAAGGCTACCAGACTACAACTAAGAGATTATCAGAAGCAAGGTGAAATTCGCATGATCTGACCTCAGGTCACTTGGGGTCATTAACGCTTTGAGGTGTGAGTTTCAGGCCGACAAACTGGCGCCTCTCAGATCTTTGTCTGTGACTCATGTACTCTATGTATGTATTAAACTAAACCAAACACTTTTACAGTGTTACACACCAACCAGGAGGCCTGGTCAGGCCTCGGGGATGTTTATACCCGGAATCATGGGCAGGTAATTCAGAACATGTTGCCTGCATTAAACCCAAACAGCCGCAGGTCACAGCCAGGCATCTTGTGCAGGTCAAGAATATCAGCGACCAGCGGCGCCTGAACAGACCGCGCTGTGATTGACAGGTATTGACTGACGCGAGTGACCGGGTTGCGTCTGTCTTGACACCCCCTGCCCAGACCAGACGTGGACCTGTCAAGAGTATCACATGAATCATACACCTCCACCTCCTTCACTCCAGCTCCTTTTGACCAAACACTTGACTTCACTTGTCACGATGGACTTCTAAGAACAAGTGTCCCAAAATCTTTCAAGCAGTTTGCGTGGCAATTCGATCAAGTGATTGGAGAGTTGAGACTGCTGTCACACAGGGAGGAAGTAGGGGTTACCTTGAGGGTAACCTTGAGGGGTTACCTTGAGGGATAACTCAACCTGAATTACCTGTTTCCAGGTTTTATAGTGTCACCATCCCCTAACAGACAGGATGTTGATCATTGCGGCCCGGAGACCAATAGGTCTCCCCCTCTAAATATAAGGGGCATAAAGTATTCGATCTCTCAGCGGTTCCCCAGGTCCCCAGACCCCCTCAAGGTCCACCTCAGAGGGGAACATTTCTCCTTGGTTAGGGCCAGGGTCCGCTAGGTTCTCTGGCCGCGCCACTGGGTACGCTCAGGAGTTTAGTCATAAGGTTAGTGTAAACTGTGTGTGTGCTGTTATGGGGTAATTGTGTGTAAAACGCACGCCCAGGGTTTGACTGGAGAGTTGAGTGGTTGAATATTCAATTGCCAAACGCATCGATTCCGGAATGTAAGTGTCAAGTGGGGTGGAATCCATTACTTTAGTGGTGAGAGAGTTGGGTAATGGGGTGCCGCGCTGGCGGCTTGTCAGTGCTGTTGATCAGGTATCCTTTATCCACTGAATGTTGCAGTGGAAACATTCGCATCAGAGAATGAGAGGCAGTGTTGGAGCAAGAACAGTACATTACAATTAAGGAAATTGCCTTTGGTCTAGTGGCCCACAGGAAGCAGTTTGTTGTGTATCCACTCAAACTGATGTATGTCTAACCTACGCTTGAAACAATCCACTGATCCCACATCTGTTATGTTACATAAATGTAAATAAAGAGTAACAACGGCAAGATATATATATATATATATATATATATATATATATATATATATATATATATATATATATATATATATATATATATATATATATATATATATATATATGTATATATATATAATCTTGCTGCTGTTACTCTTTGCCTTCGGTTTGTTCTAAATTTGAAGGTCCATCGCTGTTTCTTTACAATTATTGATTTTGTGCACATTGATGTGGAATTACAAGTTGAGTGTGTGTGGAGGACGGCTGACAGGCTTGACGCTCGCACACACTAAGAGGCTATTAATGTTTGCGTGCGTGTGTGTGTGTGTGTGTGTGTGTGTGTGTGTGTGTGTGTGTGTGTGTGTGTGTGGGTGGGAGAGCCGGCGCGCTGCCTGCCTCACTGCCTGCATGTATAATCAACTAAGCAAACTACAAAAGACCGGTCGTCCCTCTGGTCTTCCTCTACCCTTGTCCACTCTTCCCCCTTCACCACGTCCACCTCTCCTCCTCTTCTTTTTCTTCTTCTTCGTTTGCCGTTGTTTGCAGCTAAAAAATGGATTTCATAGTTCATTTATATTTGGCTAGGAAGGGTGAAAGTTGCACGGTGCAGGAGTTTGGTGAAGTTTTAAGTGGTTCTTCATTGAATTTCCAACTCGTTTCTTCGACGCTGATGCCGAAAAACTCGCCAATCTGTGATAACTTTTTCGTGTAGCCTTTAAGGCAGTCAAGGGCTCTCGATTTTTTTTTCTCAAAATCTTGCCACACTCCTTTTTTCTTGTTACTCTTTGTCTGGTGAGGACTGTGTTCCCCGGTGGGTGCTCCCGTGGTGGACCTCCCCACCAGGGAGCCGGTGGCCGAGCGGACAGCACGCTGGACGCGTGATCCTGTGGTCCCGGGCTCGATCCCGGACGCCGGCGAGAAATAATGGGGAGAGTTTCTTTCGCCCTGATGCCCCCTTGTTACCTAGCAATAAATAGGTACCTGGGAGTTAGTCAGCTGTCACGGGTTGCTTCCTGGGGGTGAAGGCCTGGTCGAGGACCGAGCCGCGGGGACACTAAGCCCAGAAATTATCTTAAGATAACCTCTAGATAAGATTCTCTCTCTCCTTTTCTCTTCCTGGCTGTTCTCTTGTTTTCCTTTTCCGTCTCTTTTTGTTGCCTATGGTCTCCGTTTTCCAGTCTCCTTTCTCATCTCTCTTCTCATTCTTATCACCTTTCCTTATGGTCAGCATCTTCTTCCTGATTACCTTCCCCTTCCTGATTTCTTCCCCTTCCCCTCCCCTCGTTGTTCTTGTTTTAGATTCAGCTCCTCGGGGCAAAAAGTTGCAAGTAGCACGGGCTATGGTGAGCCCGTAGTGGACTTAACCTGGCACAGGAGCGGGACTGTAACGAGAGAGGGAGAGAGATTGAGATTATACCAGTACCAAGATTATACCAAGAGTACCATAGGTACCTCGAGACACTCATTAGGCTCAAGATCAATGGAAGCATAACGTTTTGCAGACCAGTCAATAATTTGCAGATACTAACCTCAACTAACATCATAATATATATAAACATAAACCATGAATGTAACCAAACTGTCGAGGATTTGGGAATAATTATGTCTAACGATCTAACGTTTAGGGAGCATAACCAAGCGAATATTGCGGCAGCTAGAAAAATGATAGGATGGATTACGAGAATTACACTACATGTGTAATTTTTGTTCATGGATTACGAGAACTTTCAAATCCCTGGATCCCAACCCAGAACCCCATCCAGCAGGTATCAAGCAGGTTAGAATAAATCTTCGAGTGTGCGGAATTCGTAAAAAATATCACAATTGTTGTTCGTCGACAGGTCGTAAATATTCATTGTGAAGAACTAATGAGAATAACTCAGAAGGCTTTGGAATACGTTACAAGGGGTAGACCAATATTGGCTAGACTATGCCTGACAGGACTATTACAACCTTCGAGCCTTTCTTCCTACTTGCCATGAAGGACGCAAACTGTAGTTTTGAATTTTTCATTTTTTTTAAATCATTTAAAAGTGTTGTAATATAAAAATACATTACTTATGAGATTTTATATTGATAGAATTACAGGAAATGTTTAGATTCCGCTCTTAAGCGATTGAAAGACAGACAGGCTATTTGATAACGATAGCCAGGTGATTCAGGAATAATAGCTAGAGGCATTACGAAGATATAAATAGTATCCACAGAAACGGGAATAATCCAGGGAAAGAAAGCTATTGCTGAATTGATTATGCAAAACCGTCTTTTTAGCGGAAGAGTTTGTTGTTGATAATTACGTCGTTATGGAAGGAAGTGATATTCCTGGCGTACAGTAATTGCTTTGCTAATGTCAAAAGTGGTTTTACTGCGTTCAGTTCAGATTTTGTCGGTGGGATTGTTGAGTTAGTGGCGTAGTGGGGGGCGGGGGCCACACCCCTTGTTGTGGTCTGGTCGACGACCGGGCCGCGGGGACGCTGAGCCCCGAAAACACCTCAAGGTAAGGTAAGGTTTGCTGAATACTGTATGGAAGGAGACTAAATGCGAGTGTCAGGGGCATTCTGGGGGAAGCCCTGACATGTCTCAGGGTGCAGGTATGTATACTCACCTAGTTGTGCCTGCGGGGGTTGAGCTTCGACTCTTTGGTCCCGCCTCTCAACTGGTGTACAGATTCCTGAGCCTACCTTACCTTGAGGTTACCTTGAGGTGCTTCCGGGGCTTAGTGTCCCCGCGGCCCGGTCGTCGACCAGGCCTCCGGTTGCTGGACTGATCAACCAGGCTGTTAGACGCGGCTGCTCGCAGCCTGACGTATGAGTCACAGCCTGGTTGATCAGGTATCCTTTGGAGGTGCTTATCCAGTTCTCTCTTGAACACTGTGAGGGGTCGGCCAGTTATGCCCCTTATGTGTAGTGGAAGCGTGTTGAACAGTCTCGGGCCTCTGATGTTGATAGAGTTCTCTCTCAGAGTACCTGTTGCACCTCTGCTTTTCAACGGGGGTATTCTGCACATCCTGCCATGCCTCCTGGTCTCATGTGATGTTATTTCTGTGTGCAGGTTTGGGACCAGCCCCTCAATTATTTTCCACGTGTAAATTATTATGTACCTCTCCCGCCTGCGCTCAAGGGAGTACAGATTTAGGCTCTTTAGTCGGTCCCAGTAATTTAGATGTTGTACTGAGTGGATTCTAGCAGTAAAGGATCTCTGCACGCTCTCCAGGTCAGCAATTTCTCCAGCTTTGAAAGGGGCTGTCATTGTGCAGCAGTACTCCACTCTAGAGAGCACAAGCGTTTTGAAAAGTATCATCATCGGTAAAGCATACTGGGCATTGGTATCGCCTAGTGGGCTCTCTCATATCTACATTTGAAACTGAGTATGGAGTCAGCCACCAGCACATAATTGCCTAATGCAGTCCATTTGTAAACTACCAAACTCTCACAAGTCAAGCCTGGCCTCGGGCCGGGCTTGGGGAGTAGAAGAACTTCCAGAACCCCATCAACCAGGTATCAACCAACCAGGTACTCTGACACTCCCCCGTCCCCTCGTCCTCCCCACCATCCCCCACTACCCTGTTCCCTTGTCTTCCCCACCATTCCCCACTCCCTCGTCCGATGTGTTCCCAAATGATCTGATATTCCCATCAGAAAAATGGAAACATCAAATGATCTGATGTTCCCATCACTTAAAACTATGTAGAACAATAAAAAAAACGAAATGAAAAAATTACAAAAATTAAAACATAAATTAAACTTACGAAATGAACAGTATGCTAAAGAACACAGCTCAATTCCAATGCAATGTCACACAAAATGGTTAACTCAAAATGAAAATTAATCGAAATCTATGAAAATTCAATTTATCAATGCAATCTGAAACATTTAAATGGAATCGTGGCATATTTAGTATAGCGTGTGTTGCTATTACGGGCAACAGCTGGCGTTTTTTTTTTTAAAGCATGTTTTTACCTGTCACAGGGGTGGCATCTATATAGTAGGTATATAAAAACGCGCGTATTCGAATGGAACGTTGTGTCAAAATTTCAAAGCAATCGGTGAAGAACTTTCGGAGATTACAGCGTGTGTTGCTCTTACGTCCAACAGATGGCGCTGCTTTAAAAAAAAAAACATGGTTTTTCCTGTCACAGGTGAGGCACATATATAGTAGATATAAAAACACGCGCCTATTCGAGTGCAACGTTGTGTCAAAATTTCAAAGTAATCGGTAAAAAGGTTTCGAAGATTTCTCTCATGAAAAACACATGAAAAACAGTTTTTCAAAAAAAACATGTTTTTTCCAAGTCACAGTCGGGACATCTATATAGTAGGTATATAAAAACACGCTCGGATGCGAATGCAACGTTGTGTGAAAATTTCAAAGCAATCGGTGAAGAACTTTACGAGATCAGCGATTTTGAACAAACGAACATTTACATTTTTATTTATATTGATTAATCACAAGGGCTCGCAAAATTGACGTGATGCCCCGTTCTCTATTCGTGAGTCCTCGGTTAGGTTAGCTTCGGGGAATTTAATACATCATTTTTTTGCGACGTTGTGAGAACTGAAGAGGACGGGGTGCACAACCACCGTTATATCACTCATGAACAAATGAGCTGCCGGATGTAGCGTAGTTATATCACTGATAACTACAGCTACCACCACTACCACCACTCTGTACTACTCATCACAACTCCCTGTAATCATCTCACTCCTGTGCTCATTACACAATTTTATTTCGTATCCTGAGAAATTACAGCCTGAGGATGTCTTATAATCTGCTCCCTGCTGGTTACAGGACATAACAAAGCAGGACAAGTAGGACAAAAGCAGAAGGGGTTATTTTTGTTTTTTTTTTCTCTCGGTGGTGGTGGATGTGGTGTTGTGGTGGTGGTGGGTATGGTGTTGTGTTGCCCTGTGGATGTGGTGTTGTGGTGGTGGTGGTGGGAATGGTGTTGTGTTGCCCTGTGGATGTGGTGTTGTGGTGGTGGTGGTGGGAATGGTGTTGTGTTGCCCTGTGGATGTGGTGTTGTGGTGGTGGTGGTGGGAATGGTGTTGTGTTGCCCTGTGGATGTGGTGTTGTGGTGGTGGTGGTGGGAATGGTGTTGTGTTGCCCTGTGGATGTGGTGTTGTGGTGGTGGTGGTGGGAATGGTGTTGTGTTGCCCTGAGGATGTGGTGTTGTGGTGGTGGTGGGTATGGTGTTGTGTTGCCCTGTGGATGTGGTGTTGTGGTGGTGGTGGTGGGAATGGTGTTGTGTTGCCCTGTGGATGTGGTGTTGTGGTGGTGGTGGGAATGGTGTTGTGTTGCCCTGTGGATGTGGTGTTGTGGTGGTGGTGGTGGGAATGGTGTTGTGTTGCCCTGTGGATGTGGTGTTGTGGTGGTGGTGGTGGGAATGGTGTTGTGTTGCCCTGTGGATGTGGTGTTGTGTGGTAGAATCACCGTGTCTGCATAACCCCCAGGGGGTCATGACCCCCTTCTAAGGCATTGGTTTGGAAACCAATGCCTTAGAAGATTGAAGTATGTGTCGAACCTGGCCTCAGGTCGGGCTCGGGGAGTAGAAGATCTCTGGTAACCCTCTCCAGGTATGTTAAGATGATGGTCAACATTGTGGGAAGTGTGTCGTGTGGTTTATTGCGGCGCGATGTAAGGGCGAGACTCGTCCAGCGAGGCGTCGTCTGAGTATAACAGATGGTGCAGACGGCTGGGTCATTAACCAGCTGCCGGAGGAAGTGTCGCCCGGTCATGCTTCCTTAACTACCGGGTTCCTGGGGGGGCGGGTCATGGAGAACAGACAGCCGTAGTTGCAATGTGATTGATACCCCCCCCCTCTATCCTTCCCAACATAGTCCATTTAATCGTAATGTTAGGTTGGGAGGGTGTGGATGATATGGCCTGCCTAACTGCCGCAGGCTTCCACTGGACCGCAGGCTTCCACTGGACCGCAGGCTTCCACTGGCTAGAGACTTGGGGCAGGCCTCATCCAACTTTGCAGGGTGATTGATGGGGATGAGGGGACTTGTCATAGGCGGGCTTGATGGGCCCTATTGCCCCTTTAAAAGGAGACAGTGACTCAAATGACAACCCCCATCAAGTTAGTGGTTATGAAACACTCGGTTCTAATAAAGAAAATTACTCAAAGTATAAAAAAACTCAAATTGTACAGATGTGAAAGGTATGTATATGGGCAGCACAACCCGTCCAGCAAGCAGTGAGGCACAGTGGTGACCAGGTTCAGGTTGGGTTACAGTTACCTGTCTAAGGTTACCTTCAGGTCACGAATCCTGAGCCCTCCAGGGGCAAAATCAGTGAGCAGGAACTGGGTCATAATCTCACACACTACCATATTAACTGCGACTGGAATCCAGTCATTAGATCTTTGAGAGCTGGCGGCAAGATCCACCTGGAGCTTTACAATTACCTTATTCACTCCGGTGTTCTTAATTATAAACTCATAATGATTCAGAGTTTGCCAGTGGAGACTACTGATCACATGGCCCTGTATGACTAACCATCCTATGTGATAGGGATTTTAGCATTACGTAGCTACTAGCGCTTGACACACACACACACACACACACACACACACACACACACACACACACACACACACACACACACACACACACACACACACACACACACACACATTATGTAACCACTTTGGGTGGTTACATACAGTGAAGGGTTGCTTCATATATGCAAATGAAGGAATGTTGATAGAGCAAATCAGATACTTGCATGCAAAATGC
>NC_091159.1:11250100-11252600 GCF_040958095.1 Procambarus clarkii | reverse complement strand
GTCTCGAACCAGGCCTACTGGTTGACAATGTGGTTACCACCCTGACCTATTGGGTCCAGTGCATATAGATATCAAGATAGATAGGTAGATATCAAGCGAGCCGTTACTTAATGCGTTATATTTCTGGCGTTATCGTTGGTTACGATAACGTATAAAACGTGAACTATTAGTTGAGAGGACTGATTGGTCAGGCGCTCCTGCACGCAATCTGGCATATTAATAACAGCTTGGTTGAACAGACACTGAAAGAAGTGGACTAATTCTGCCTCGTAATATTTTCATGGTTGGGTGGCGAGTCTTGGGGCCCTTGAGGTGTATAGAAATGTCTCTTGGAGAAGCTGTTGCATCTTTGTTAGGGAAGTTCGACACATTCTGCCATGCCTTCTGGTCTCGTAAAGAAGTATTTCAGTGTGTGTAGATTTCAAACAAATCATTCCATGTGTTGACCAGACCACACACTAGAAGGTGAAGGGACGACGTTGTTTCGGTCCGTCCTGGACCATTCTCAAGTCGATTGTGACAAGTCTGGTCAACATACTTCAGCCACGTTATTGTGACTCATCGCCTCCATTCCAAGTGTTTTCCTGGTGTGAATTATGATGCATTTCTCTCGCCTGCATTCAAAGGAGAATAGTTTGAGAAATTTTAAGTGGTCAGAATTAGATGTTTTATTGAATGAAATCGCGCAGTGAAAGTTCTCTGGCCGTTCTCCAGAAAAGCCACATTGATTGGGGATGTTAGTATGCACTGATATTCAAACCTAGATAGGAACGTCTTGAAATAATATCAGAAGATCTAACGTTTAAAAAGCACACAAAAATAAATACAGCAACGGCCAAGAAGAAGATAAAGAGTGGATAATGAGAAGCATCAAAACAAGGAATGGCGCACACCCGTGATATCACACTATCTATCTCAAGTGGTATCGATAGCAAGTGATATCGTGCTATCAAGTGGAAGGAAAGAGAACTTTCAGGGAAAAGCGCCAAGCTATTACGACTATATAGCACGTGGTAGAAGTCAGGATAAGGATTTGGGCTGTGGGACCTTGGGGATGGGGGGTCCGACATCCCTTGGTGAAGGAATGGTGTCCAACCACTTGGACGGTCGGGGATGTTGCCCGATCCTCACATCCCCTTTCCAGGCAGGCGAGGTAACAGAGCTGGAAGAATAATTGTTGTCGTTTAAGATTCGCTACTTGGAACAAAATGTTCCAAGTAGCACGGGCTATGGTGAGCCCATAGTGGATTGTATGTGTGAAGAATAATTGAAATACTTGAACTTCAAAGGCGCCTGGAATCACTCAAATTCTTCTATTTGGAACGAAGATGAGATATCTCATAGTATACTTAAGGAGAATAGTGGAAGATAAGCTCCCAAACCTGTTCTACGACATTGTAATATACCGGAGTGAGAGAAGTTTTAGGAAATTTACAAATAACAAGTGAAAAGTGTGGGAACATCACAAGGCCTCGACTTTCCAGTCTCCTGCTAACAATTATAAGAAATACTGCTGCAACGCCACGAGAAACTTTCAATGGCGAACTGGACAAGTTTGTGCTGGAGAATGTGGATCATCCTGGCTGTGACTGCTACGTGGGCATGTGCACACCTGTGACAAACAGCTTCATAGACGAGAGACTCATCAAGGGAGGCTGGCCACAGGCTCGCCGACAATGGGAGATGAACTCACCTTTTTGCCCGAAACGCTATGTGTATTAGCGGCTTTAGGCATTGTATGTACTGCCTCTATCTTTAAAGCCAACATTATGTTTGTAACTCATCCTCATTGTATGTACCGTTACCTGACTAAAAAAATCTAAATCTAAATCTATCAAAACAGTCCAGAGATAATATTACAGTGACCAGCCGCGCTCGGTGGTATTTTGCATGCACACGGCCACACACCTCCTCCTAACCCTCCAGCTGGGCCTCGAACCCGGCACATTAGCGCCGCAAAGATCCAGTGTAACAGTCCATAAAGTATATGACGTCTGTGTTACCAATCACATTTTTCCTGTTCGAATTCCTAATTAAACCCCCCATCCCTCCCCCCCCCCCACACACACACATCAGCCACAGGCAACAATCGCCTTTCTTGCCTTCTTTCTTTCAGGTCATATTCATATCCGACGTTGGCGCTAAAGATTACTGCCGGAATGTGCCCGGGTTTCCTAAGGCAAACATCAACAGTGGTGGAAGGTGTAGTGACAGCAGCAGTAGTGTTCATGGTGTCGGTGGGGTCGTAGTTCGAGGTGTAGACACGTGTCAAGAGCTTGAACTAGAGGCGGTGGAAGCATCCACAGCTTCAAGAGCAATCCTGACATTACTTGAAAGTCGGAAGAGACAAATACTGAGGCGGAGCCCAAGCACTGGATCTCGCTCCCCATACACAGCTAGCGACGCCAACACATTACTCGACCTGTACGCGTTACTCCCGGACGCGACTGACAATTCACAAATAAACAAACATTTAAAAGGACGGTGGCAGGTAAATCCA
>NC_091159.1:11200100-11245100 GCF_040958095.1 Procambarus clarkii | reverse complement strand
CTGTTGACGATTTTTAGAGTTTTTCCACTCTCGCAGCCTGACCTGTGGTCATAAAATGCGTATAATTCTGCACTGGTGACTATAATCCAGCCTCCACTACCACCGTACGATAGTATGAATATACTGTGTGCTCAGATTAATCCACAGCGTGTATTATGAGCAGGATGGAGGTGTGTGTATAGATTCCTGCATGCATACAGAAGTATCCAGTGTGATACATACATGACCCTTGTGATGTATACACGTGTTGTGAATAATACGTGGTTGTCATATGTATCCTGTATTACACCGTGTGCTCTGAGGTGTGGAATTCACTTCAATAGTCTGTCTCGTATCCAGAGAATAAAGGGACATAATTGAGCGTTTATGGCCCATAAGCTGTGTGTCTAGCGATTTGGGGGCTCCGAAATTGTTTTTTAGAACAAAGGTGGTTTGTGAAGTGTGTGATACAGTAGAATGTACTACAGTAGAGTTGGTTGTATTCTTGTATAATGGGTGGTACCGGGAGACTGCCTACACATTACAGTCGAGTGCATTAATCATTTGGAAATGGTTGAGCTGCAATACTTGGTATGTGAACACCAGTTTACCGAGTGCCTGGCACTAAACAGGTACTGCTAATATATTAAAGTACCGGTACCTAATATACTAAAGTTATACTAACACTTCCAGCGCTCAGCTCTGGCATTCATCTCCGTCACTCTGTTCTAGCGTTCATTCGGTAATATTCACAATATTGACACAGTCGTGATTAATCTAGCAGGCAAGTACTAGGTCCCAAACCTGCACACAGAAATAACATCACATGAGACTAGAAGGCATGGCAGGATGTGCAGAATATCCCCGTTGAAGAGCAGAGGTGCAACAGGTACTCTGAGAACTATCAACATCAGAGGCCCGAGACTGTTCAACACGCTTCCACTACACATAAGGGACATAATTGGCCGACCCCTCACAGTGTTTAAGAGAGAACTGGATAAGCACCTCCAGAGGATACCAGATCAACCAGGCTGTGACTCATACGCCAGGTTGCGAGCAGCCACGTCTAATTGTCCTGTTGACCAGTCCAACAACCAGGAGGCTTGGTCGGGGACCGGGCCGCGGAAACGTTGAAACCCCGAAATCATCTCAAGGTGGGTGCTAGAGACTGTTAGGAGGGCGGAGGAGGAGTATTACAGATTCAGCTACTCGGAACAAGTTCCAAGTAGCACGGGCTATGGTGAGCCCGTAACTTACCTGGCACAGGAGGAGTAGGCTGTCGGGAGCTCTTATAATCCACTAATGGTCCTGAGGTTAGTGCGGTGGGTGTCCTTAAGGTGCCGCCACCGCTCCTTGGGGAGCACCCCCTGCCTCACACCTGTCAAAACTTTCTCCACCTTACATAATGTCACCCCAACCTACTGCAACCTTTTTTGTTTTTGTTTTTATAACCTTGGTCGTGGGAGTTGAGGACGTGTACATTATTAACACGGTGAAATGATCTTACTCCACCGTCCCTGTCTGTCTGTCTGTCTGTCTGTCTGTCTGTCTAAACAGGCTTGTGTGTGTATTTCTGCAGTAATTGTTGATTGCCTGGCTGGCTTACCTGCGCCGCCTGCCAACATTGTAATTTATTGCAAGTATCGCCACCAATGCCATTTCAGGGTTTTATGCGTTTAAATTCGGCAGTTTTGCAACGCTCTGCAACAGAGGGTAATTCAGCAGGAATTTAATTTGCTGTTTAAATGATTAAAATACTGTTTTGTGGGTCTGGACCTGACGCCCAGAATTCAAATTGTTTAATGACTGCCGAGGCTGTTATTAACCGAGGATTTACTAGCTATGAGGTAGCGTTTATATTCTCGGTATTTAAATGGGCACCTCCCATTCCTACGGTGAAGGGGGGAGGGGGGGGAAGGGGGAGGGGCAAGTGGTCGTTCGTTAGGGGGTGTGGTCTTTGTACGCCGGTAGTGTTTAAACAAGAGTTTATTTCTGTTAGTCATAAATGTTTGTCCAAATCGTAATAGTGCATGATTTGTAGGTGACACGTGGAGCCTGGTAGCCTGGTGGATAGCGGCCAGGACTCGTAATTCTGTGGCGCGGGTTCGATTCCCGCACCAGGCAGAAACAAACGGGCAAAGTTTCTTTCACCCTGAATGCCCCTGTTACCTAGCAGTAAATAGGTACCTGGGAGTTAGTCAGCTGTCACGGGCTGCTTCCTGGGATGTGTGTGTGTGAGGGGGGGGGGGGAGAAGTAGTTAGTAAAATAGTTGATTGACAGTTGAGAGGCGGGCCGAAAGAGCGAAGCTCAACCCCCGCAAATACAACTAGGTGAATACACACATTGCACTTAGAACAAGGAAGGCATACATGTATTAAAGGTTACTGAAAGGGAGGAACGGTTGTAAAACAAGGCCACGGGGGAGGAACTCAACACTAAACACACAGCCCTCAGGAGTGTACACTTGAGAATGTAATCAAGGGAGTGACAGGAGGGAGCGACAAGCCTCGCCTACTGGAGGCCACTTGACGCCTCCACGTCTTAACATAGACTGGCAAGTGTATGATAAATCACCGCTTGGATCTCAGGGGTAAAAATCCTCTCACTCGACAAACTGTGTATGATTGGTCTAAATATTGATTTGTTAAGTTTTGGAAGGGAGAGTGAGGCAGCGGGCTACCTTGTGATGGTTTCGGGGCTTAGTGTCCCTGCGGCCCGGTCCTCGACCAGGCCCTCCTGGTTGCTGGACTGGTCAACCTGGCTGTTGGACGCGGCTGCTTGCAGCCTGACGTATATGAGTCACAGCCTGGTTGATCAAGTATTCTTTGGAGGTGCTTAACAAGTTCTCTCTTGAACACTGTGAGGGGTCGACCAGTTATGCCCCTTATGTGTAGCGGAAGCGTGTTGAACAGTCTCGGGCCTCTGATGTTGATAGAGTTCTCTCTCAGAGTACCAGTAGCACCTCTGCTTTTCAACGGGGGTATTCTGCACATCCTGCCATGCCTCCTGGTCTCATGTGGTGTTATTTCTGTGTGCAGGTTTGGGACCAGCCCCTCTAATATTTTCCACGTGTAAATTATCATGTATCTCTCCCGCCTGCGCTCAAGAGAATATAGATTTAGGCATTTTAGTCGGTCCCAGTAGAGCGACAATAAGAGTGAGGGGTGTTACCTTGGAGCTGTTCCGGGGCTTAGCGTCCCTTCGGCCCGGTTATCGACCAGGCCTCCATGTTGCTGGACTGCTCAACCAGAACACTGTCAAGTTTGTCAAGCATTTGACTCTAAATCTGTGTTGGCTTTTCCTTTGCTCTCTCCCTCCACGCGGCCTAATTATTCTTCATTGCAGGAGGGAGGCTGAGGGTGGTGGAGTGAGGGCGATAGTTTAGCCATTACTGGTCATTAGTGGATGAAGCACCTGTCAATGCAGGGAGCATGAATCATATTGCTGTAATATCACCGGTGTCGAGGGACGAATTAACCTGGGGATTAGAGTTATTACATAGTTTTCACATTTTAATAATTAAGCGCATTGTTGGGATGTGTTTTGTGATTACAAAAATGTCATCTGTTATTTGTTGCCTTCATAACAAAAAACAAAGAGTTCAGCGTTTTGTATTTTAAACCACGGGATGGAAAATGTGTTTGTAAAGTGTTAAAGCTGTGTGTTAGGTAGGCTCACGCTGGCTGGCTGGCTGGCTGGCTGGCTGGATGGCTGGCTGGCTGGCTGGCTGGCTGGCTGGCTGGCTGTCTGGTTGGATGACTGGCTGGCTGGCTGGCTGACGGACGGACCGATCGACAGACCGACTGTTAGACAGTCTGTCTCTCTGTCTCTCTGTTTGTCCTGACCTGTCCTACCCTTGTCATCTGCCCTGCAGATGACACAAAAATCTAGAGTCTAAGGCTTTAGAGTCTAAGGCTTTAGAGTCTAAGGCTTTAGAGTCTAAGGCTTTAGAGTCTAAGGCTTTAGAGTCTAAGGCTTTAGAGTCTAAGGCTTTAGAGTCTAAGGCTTTAGAGTCTAAGGCTTTAGAGTCTAAGGCTTTAGAGTCTAAGGCTTTAGAGTCTAAGGCTTTAGAGTCTAAGGCTTTAGAGTCTAAGGCTTTAGAGTCTAAGGCTTTAGAGTCTAAGGCTTTAGAGTCTAGGGCTTTAGAGTCTAGGGCTTCAGAGTCTAGGGCTTCAGAGTCTAAGGCTTCAGAGTCTAGGGCTTCAGAGTCTAAGGCTTTAGAGCACAGAGAGCGTGCTTGCCGGCCCTCCACAGACGAAAGGAAGAAGATGCAATGCTCTTAGATGAATGAGCACCCCCCTGAGGACGCGTCACCCCTGAACAACCTCAACACCACAGTCAACACGGAACATTTAACCCCCAATTGAAGAGGCAGACGAGTTGCGAAGATGCCGTCGGCGACCGAACTGCAGTCGGCTCCCAAATGTAGGCACCCGCCAGGGGCTGTAACCAGGAGGCCTGGGCACCCGACTGGGCACCCGACTGGGCACCCGACTGGGCACCCGACATTTCACTTTAAGGCATTCGCAATTGGTGGACGATGTGGACTTGTAACTGATACCTCAGGGTTTATTGCAAGCCTGATGAGGGTTGCACCCCCGGGAGTAATGAGGGGATGAAAGACATGTGTGAGTGAGAAATGCACTCAGGACCACATGAGAGGGGGGGGACCACGGGATGAGGGGAAGGGGGGAGATGGTGGGGGGGGGGGGTGGCCATGTCTCTCCTAATGGTAAGGTCGAGTTCTGGTAACGTGACGACTGTCTGGTTAATGGGTTTAGGATCCCTCCTTTTCTCTTATTTCCCTTATCCCGTCTCTGTCTGCCTCTCTCTCTCTCTCTCTCTCTCTCTCTCTCTCTCTCTCTCTCTCTCTCTCTCTCTCTCTCTCTCTCTCTCTCTCTCTCTCTCTCTCTCTCTCTCTTTCTCTCTTTCTCAGCGTCTCTCGTCCTCCCTCGCTGCCTTCCCCTCTTTCCCTCCCCCTCTCCTTCTTTCTCCCTCTCCCTCCCTTCCCCCTCTCTTTCTCCCCTTCCCTTCTTTGCCCCCTCCCTCCTTCCTTCTCTCCCTCCTTCCTTCTGTTCCTCCTCTCCCTCCTTCCTTCCCTCCCTCCTTCCTTCCTTCTCTCCCTCCTTCCTTCCTTCTCTCCCTCCTTCCTTCTCTCCCTCGCTCCTTCTCTCCCTCGCTCCGTCTGCCAAACGACACCGTAAATTAAGCAGGTATTACGGAGCTCATCTACACGACCAATTAAATGTATTCAGGGTGGAGGATCCTTCTGATTACTCGTGATTAGTCGCCGGAGAGTGGCTGAGGAGAGGGAGGGGGAGAGGGAGAGGGAGAGGGAGAGGGAGAAGGAGAGGGAGAGGGAGGAAGTTTGTGCTCCGTTTTCCTCGCTTTTGTGCTATGGCATGTTAAGTAGGGCAAGGTGATGGAAGCGGTTAATGTAAGGGTTAGTGGTTAATGTAAGGGGGAGTGGTTATTGTAAGGAGGAGTGGTTAATGTAAGGGGGAGTGGTTAATGTAAGGAGGAGTGGTTAATGTAAGGGGGAGTGGTTAATGTAAGGAGGAGTGGTTAATGTAAGGGGGAGTGGTTAATGTAAGGAGGAGTGGTTAATGTAAGGGGGAGTGGTTAATGTAAGGGGGAGTGGTTAATGTAAGGGGGAGTGGTTAATGTAAGGAGGAGTGGTTAATGTAAGGGGGAAGTGGTTAATGTAAGGGGGAGTGGTTAGTGTAAGGGGGAGTGGTTAATGTAAGGGGGAGTGGTTAATGTAAGGGGGAGTGGTTAATGTAAGGGGGAGTGGTTAATGTAAGGGGGAGTGGTTAATGTAAGGGGGAGTGGTTAATGTAAGGGGGAGTGGTTAATGTAAGGGGGAGTGGTTAATGTAAGGGTTAGTGGTTAATGTAAGGGGGAGTGGTTAATGTAAGGGGGAGTGGTTAATGTAAGGGTTAGTGGTTAATGTAAGGGTTAGTGGTTAATGTAAGAGGGAGTGGTTAATGTAAGGGGGAGTGGTTAATGTAAGGGGGAGTGGTTAATGTAAGGGGGAGTGGTTAATGTAAGGGGGAGTGGTTAATGTAAGGGTTAGTAGTTAATGTAAGGGTTAGTAGTTAATGTAAGGGTTAGTGGTTAATGTAAGGGGGAGTGGTTAATGTAAGGGTTAGTGGTTAATGTAAGGGGGAGTGGTTAATGTAAGGGTTAGTGGTTAATGTAAGGGGGAGTGGTTAATGTAAGGGTTAGTGGTTAATGTAAGGGGGAGTGGTTAATGTAAGGGTTAGTAGTTAATGTAAGGGTTAGTAGTTAATGTAAGGGTTAGTGGTTAATGTAAGGGGGAGTGGTTAATGTAAGGGTTAGTGGTTAATGTAAGGGGGAGTGGTTAATGTAAGGGTTAGTGGTTAATGTAAGGGTTAGTAGTTAATGTAAGGGTTAGTGGTTAATGTAAGGGGGAGTGGTTAATGTAAGGGGGAGTGGTTAATGTAAGGGGGAGTGGTTAATGTAAGGGTTAGTGGTTAATGTAAGGGTTAGTAGTTAATGTAAGGGTTAGTGGTTAATGTAAGGGTTAGTGGTTAATGTAAGGGTTAGTGGTTAATGTAAGGGTTAGTGGTTAATGTAAGGGTTAGTGGTTAATGTAAGGGTTAGTAGTTAATGTAAGGGTTAGTGGTTAATGTAAGGGTTAGTGGTTAATGTAAGGGTTAGTGGTTAATGTAAGGGTTAGTGGTTAATGTAAGGGTTAGTGGTTAATGTAAGGGTTAGTGGTTAATGTAAGGGTTAGTGGTTAATGTAAGGGTTAGTGGTTAATGTAAGGGGGAGTGGTTAATGTAAGGGTTAGTATTTAATGTAAGGGGGAGTGGTTAATGTAAGGGGGAGTGGTTATTGTAAGGGTTAGTGGTTAATGTAAGGGGGAGTGGTTAATGTAAGGACTAGTGGTTATTGTAAGGGTTAGTGGTTAATGTAAGGGGGAGTGGTTAAAGGGAATGGTAGGATGAAAGGAAGGGGTAGTGATGGGGTAAGGGGGGTGGAGGAGAATGGTGCACCATAACACAGGGAAAGTGAGGGGGGGGGGGAATATTGGAGTGGCTAAGTAAGGGAGGGAAGGTACAGGGAGGACTGGAGTGCCTGGAGTCTGGAGGAGACACTGAAGAAAATGGTGTCAAATTCCTTATTTGTGTAAGGAACGGTGTACTATAGGCCGCCTGTAGGCCGAAGGGACACCTAGCCATGTCTATTTACTTCTCATGCTCCTATACTGCAAGATAGGGTATATATATCTACACCTATATTATATACCTATACCCTATACGTCCAGCCTCTACACTTGAACACAGATATATAAACTGTTCAGTTCCACAGGACCAGTTCCCTGGTTTTTTTTCACAGCATCGGAGGGACTTAATTATTTGTGAATTAGCTGGCGAGGATGGTGAGGGGAGAGTAAAGGTGGTGAATACATCGTTAATGTGGCTCAGCAGCTCAGCTTAGTGTGTTGCTCAGCACCTTAATGTGTTGCTCAGCACCTTAATGTGTTGCTCAGCACCTTAATGTGTTACTCAGCACCTTAATGTGTTGCTTAGCAATACAACGTTTTGGCAAGCTGCTGGCGACCTTGTTGCCAACTGTCTCATCACTAGACGTTAGTCGATGTTTCTACCTTCCTCTCTCCAACTTTTCTGTTTTTTTCTCTCACTCACACACTCACTCACACACTCACTCTCTCTCTTTCTCTCTCTCTCTCTCTCTCTCTCTCTCTCTCTCTCTCTCTCTCTCTCTCTCTCTCTCTCTCTCTCTCTCTCTCTCTCTCTCTCTCTCTCTCTCACTCACTCACTTTGTTACATGCCCCCTCTCTCTTGCTCTCCGCCCCTAACCCCCCACCTTCCCTACTTTCCTCATCTCCCTCCCTCCCTCCCTCTAGCCTCCCTTACTGCCCAAAGTGAACCTTGGTATTTGGTGAGATATTGTGTAAATGAGAAGGGCAATTTCTCTAATGCAGGAGTTGGCCACGTTGTGAGCTTACAGTAATGACGTGGCTAATATTATGATTACCCGCTGAGGTAACCATTATGAACTAGCGACTCCTCCTTCCCCCTCATCCCCCCTTCCTCACCTCCCCCCCCCTCTCCTCTCTCTCCTCCCCCGGCTATCATCATAAGAGCTGCCTTCGTCTGCTGATACGGTGGATTATCGGCCTTAACCAGGTCGTCCGGATGCTTCCTGGGCTTAATCCCTTCTCCTCCTGCCCTTCGAGCTTCCTTGATGGTGCAGACGCATGTTATGATAGTCAGGGTGGAGAGAGAGAGAGAGGTTTAGAATGTCGGTTTTGAGGATTGGGAGGTTGGTCAGGCTGTGGTGGTGGTGGCGGTGGTGCGGCTGTTGCTGCGGTTGTGGGGGAGAGACAGACACAGACAGAGATAGCTAGGGTATCAGGTATATCAGGTATATATCAGGTATAGCAGGTATCAGGTATCAAGGTAGGGAGAGACAGGCAGTCTTGAAATCGTGTTGGTTCCTTGTCTGTCGTCTGAAAATGGCCCGGTCTTGCTGCTGTGTGCACGTCATCTTGTGTTCTGTGTAAACATTATTTTTTGCTGTGTGTACATGTCATGTTGCGGCCCGGACGGGCACGTAGGTGCGAGACGGGCGGTATAGACAGGTGGGGTGTGACGCTGCTCTCAGTAATAAACAGGGGCCAGATTCATGAAAGCACTTACACAAGCACTTACGAACTTGTACATCTTTTCTCAATCTTTGGCGGCTTTGTTTACAATTATTAAACAGTAAATGTGCTCCGAAGCACCAGGAGGCTGTTTATAACAATAACAACAGTTGAATGGGAAGTTTTCATGCTCGTAAACTGTTTAATATATGTAACCAAAGCCGTCAAAGATTGAGGAAAGATGTACACGTTCGTAAGTACTTTCGTGAATCTGCCCCCAGATCACTAACTTGGTCCACAGGTGCCTGCACTCACCCACACATTGGCCAACGGGGACTGAAAGAGAGAGAAGAAAGGGAGAGAGAGAGAGAATGCCCCCGCATACGGGGGGCATTTATATGTGTATGTCTTATACACATATGTGTATGGCCAATCATATGTCTTGACATGATCACGGCGTGCAAGATACTAAAGGGGAAGGGAGGGGGGGGGGAACTGGAAACACAAATGAGTTATAGATATGCACAAAATAATTGTTTGTTATCTCACCCGTGTGGGGGAAGGAAAGAGAATAAGATGATAATCGCTTAGGAGACGGTAGGAGAGGTTTAAGGAAGAAAGAAGACTGTTGGCGGAAAGGCAGGAGACGGGGTAGGAAAGGGAGGAGACGGGGTAGGAAAGGAAGGAGACGGGGTAGGAAAGAAAGCAGACGGGGTAGGAAAGGGAGGAGACGGGTAGGAAAGGGAGGAGACGGGGTAGGAAAGGGAGGAGACGGGGTAGGAAAGGGAGGAGACGGGGCAGGAAAGGGAGGAGACGGGGCAGGAAAGGGAGGAGACGGGGTAGGAAAGGGAGGAGACGGGGTAGGAAAGGGAGGAGACGGGGTAGGAAAGGGAGGAGACGGGGCAGGAAAGGGAGGAGACGGGGTAGGAAAGGGAGGACACGGGGTAGGAAAGGGAGGAGACGGGGCAGGAAAGGGAGGACACGGGGCAGGAAAGGGAGGACACGGGGTAGGAAAGGGAGGAGACGGGGCAGGAAAGGGAGGAGACGGGGCAGGAAAGGGAGGAGACGGGGTAGGAAAGGGAGGACACGGGGCAGGAAAGGGAGGAGACGGGGCAGGAAAGGGAGGAGACGGGGCAGGAAAGGGAGGAGACGGGGTAGGAAAGGGAGGAGACGGGGCAGGAAAGGGAGGAGACGGGGCAGGAAAGGGAGGAAACGGGGTAGGAAAGGCAGGAGACGGGGTAGGAAAGGGAGGAGACGGGGTAGGAAAGGCAGGAGACGGGTAGGAAAGGGAGGACACGGGGTAGGAAAGGGAGGAGACGGGGCAGGAAAGGGAGGAGACGGGGCAGGAAAGGGAGGAGACGGGGTAGGAAAGGGAGGAGACGGGTAGGAAAGGGAGGACACGGGGTAGGAAAGGGAGGAGACGAGGCAGGAAAGGGAGGAGACGGGGCAGGAAAGGGAGGAGACGGGGTTTGAAAGGCAGGAGACGGGTAGGAAAGGGAGGACACGGGGTAGGAAAGGGAGGAGACGGGGCAGGAAAGGGAGGAGACGGGGCAGGAAAGGGAGGAGACGGGGCAGGAAAGGGAGGAGACGGGGCAGGAAAGGGAGGAGACGGGGTAGGAAAGGGAGGATACGGGGTAGGAAAGGGAGGATACGGGGTAGGAAAGGGAGGAGACGGGGCAGGAAAGGGAGGAGACGGGGCAGGAAAGGGAGGAGACGGGGCAGGAAAGGGAGGAGACGGGGCAGGAAAGGGAGGAGACGGGGCAGGAAAGGGAGGAGACGGGGCAGGAAAGGGAGGACACGGGGCAGGAAAGGGAGGACACGGGGCAGGAAAGGGAGGACACGGGGCAGGAAAGGGAGGAGACGGGGCAGGAAAGGGAGGACACGGGGCAGGAAAGGGAGGACACGGGGCAGGAAAGGGAGGACACGGGGCAGGAAAGGGAGGAGACGGGGCAGGAAAGGGAGGACACGGGGCAGGAAAGGGAGGACACGGGGCAGGAAAGGGAGGAGACGGGGCGGGAAAGGGAGGAGACGGGGCGGGAAAGGGAGGAGACGGGGCGGGAAAGGGAGGAGACGGGGTAGGAAAGGGAGGATACGGGGTAGGAAAGGGAGGAGACGGGGTAGGAAAGGGAGGAGACGGGGCAGGAAAGGGAGGAGACGGGGCAGGAAAGGGAGGAGACGGGGCAGGAAAGGGAGGAGACGGGGCAGGAAAGGGAGGACACGGGGCAGGAAAGGGAGGAGACGGGGCAGGAAAGGGAGGAGACGGGGCAGGAAAGGGAGGACACGGGGCAGGAAAGGGAGGACACGGGGCAGGAAAGGCAGGAGACGGGGCAGGAAAGGGAGGAGACGGGGCAGGAAAGGGAGGACACGGGGCAGGAAAGGCAGGAGACGGGGCAGGAAAGGGAGGAGACGGGGCAGGAAAGGGAGGAGATGGGGCAGAAAAAGAGAAGAGAGACACTGGAAGAACACTGTTTGGACACCAGAGCTCCGGGTTTCTTTGACGCCCCATTCAACAAATTTAAAAAATATTGCCCAAACAAAAGCGGACATGTCCCCCAAAAACACAAAAAACAATTAGATAACTTCCTGTAGGAAGTGCCGGACCAGCCGGGTTGTAAAGGATACGTGGCCTTGCGGGCCGCTCCAAGCAACAGCCTTCTAGATCAACTTACCAAAAGACAAACCTGGCCTCAGGTCGGGTGTGGGGAGTAGAAGAACTCCCAGAACCCATTCCAGGTATGATCAGGAATACGGTGGGAGGGGGAAAGGGAGGGGATTAAAGAGATGGTGGGGGGGGGGAGGGGAGAGGGGGGAGGAGGGAGGGAATCAGAGTTGGAGAGTTGGGAAGTTTGAGAGGTTGTCCTCAGGCGATCAATAAGGCTTTTAAACTTCTCACATCCTTCCGAGACCCTCTTTTTCTCCCTCTTCACCCTCTTCACCACTGTCACCAGGTGGGGGTGTGGCACTCCACCACCACTGTCACCAGGTCCCCCCGTCACCAGCGGGGGTGTGGCACTCCTCCACCACTGTCACCAGGTCCCTCGTCACCAGCGGGGGTGTGGCACTCCTCCACCACTGTCACCAGGTCCCTCGTCACCAGGTGGGGGTGTGGCACTCCACCACCACTGTCACCAGGTCCCCCGTCACCAGCGGGGGTGTGGCACTCCTCCACCACTGTCACCAGGTCCCCCGTCACCAGCGGGGGTGTGGCACTACTCCACCATTGTCACCAGGTCCTCCGTCACCAGCGGGGGTGTGGCACTCCACCACCACTGTCACCAGGTCCCCCGTCACCAGCGGGGGTGTGGCACTCCTCCACCACTGTCACCAGGTCCCCCGTCACCAGCGGGGGTGTGGCACTCCACCACCACTGTCACCAGGTCCCCCCGTCACCAGCGGGGGTGTGGCACTCCACCACCACTGTCACCAGGTCCCCCCGTCACCAGCGGGGGTGTGGCACTACTCCACCATTGTCACCAGGTCCTCCGTCACCAGCGGGGGTGTGGCACTCCACCACCACTGTCACCAGGTCCCTCGTCACCAGCGGGGGTGTGGCACTCCTCCAACACTGTCACCAGCGCGGCACTTGGTGACATACACACTCTAGGTAGCCAGGGCTCCATTTCTTGTCAAAGAGGAGACGAGTAATTTGCCAGCCAAGTGGTTGGGTATATGGTTAGTAGATTTTGTGGTTAACTGATTAGTTAACTGTCATCCTAATTGGTTAACTGTCATCCTAATTGGTTAACTGTCATCCTAATTGGTTAACTGTCATGCTAATTGGTTAACTGTCATCCTAATTGGTTAACTCATCCTAATTGGTTAACTGTCATCCTAATTGGTTAACTGTCATGCTAATTGGTTAACTGTCATCCTAATTGGTTAACTGTCATCCTAATTGGTTAACTGTTATCCTAATTGGTTAACTGTCATGCTAATTGGTTAACTGTCATCCTAATTGGTTAACTGTCATCCTAATTGGTTAACTGTTATCCTAATTGGTTAACTGTCATGCTAATTGGTTAACTGTCATCCTAATTGGTTAACTGTCATCCTAATTGGTTGGTTGGTGGGTAGGAATGAACCTACTCATAGTGAAGCTGTTTCATACAACTAAACCCCCATTCTTTAATAATAGGAGGCTAATGAAGAGTCCTTGTCTTACCTGGTTGACCAGTCCAGCAACCAGGAGGCCTGGTCGGGGTCCGGGCCGTGGGGACGTTGAGCCCTGAAATCATCGAAAAGTAACCGCAAGGTCCTTACCTTAAGAGAGATAATATTCGTGCTGGTGGCTTGGAATCGCGGAGGAAACCCTTGGCGTACCTACCTTGTGTAGCTTCCGGGGATCAACAGCCCCGCGGCCCGGTCTGCGACCAGACCTCCCGGTCGATCAACCAAGTTGTTAGACGCGGCTGCTCGCAGCCTGACGTATGAACCCTCGTTGATCAGAGTGCGTGAACACAAATACCACGCCTACCTTGAGGTTACCTTGAGGTGCTTCCGGGGCTTAGCGTCCCCGCGGCCCAGTCGTCGACCAGGCCTCCCGGTTGCTGGACTGATCAACCAGGCTGTTTACGCCTCGGGGATTCCTTTCAACTAAAACAAAAGTTACTCTTACTGAACACACTGAACTAAAAAAGAATAAAGCAGGGGTAAAATTGATTAAATTTATCCAAGCGGCGGATTGTGGGGAAGAAGTTGGGTCTAAGAAGTTGGGGAGGAATGTCTTCAATATCAGTTTCTCGGAGCTTTACCGCCCTCCCCCTTTAACATTTTTTGAATGTTTTGGTCCGTGGAACTTGTGTTGGCGCTGGTGCTGGCGGCCAGGGGAAAGTGTGTTTGAGATTTATTGGAAAGATTTAGGCGGTAAAAAGCGCGAGGCTCGGCGTTTTGGGCTGGGTTGTGATGAGGTGTTGTGAACGGTGTGTAGCTCCTGGTCCCCGACTCTGGTGACACCCCCCATCCCTTGGTGGTGGGTTTACCTAGAGTTTACCGCAACTGGAGTCAGTTTCGAGAGTTGTTGGGCCGGAAGCAAGCAGTGAAAGTTGACAAAGTGCTGAGAGATCACCATTATGAGAAGGGAAGACTCCATCAAGGGGAAAGCGCCAAGCCATTACGACTATATAGCACTGGGAAGGGGTCAGGATAAGGATCTGGGATGGGACGGAGGGAAGGAATGGTAGTTGGCATTAATTAGAAGATCATCTTTACTGAGCAGAACCCATATAGGCGTAGGAATGAAGACTGCTGGGTGATACCTGCTTGATGGGGTTCTGGGAGTTCTTTTACTTCCCAAGCCCGGCCTGAGGCCAGACTTGACTTGTGAGAGTTTGGTCCACCAGGCTGTTTGGTGTGAGGCAGCCCTTACTTGTATCCGGCCATACTCATTTATATATATCTAACATAAGATTGCAACCGCCCAACGAAGTCACGTCAGTGGTGTTACCCGGTAATTTGTTGCAGAGATCAACAAGATTTGCTGTGTTTGGGGTTGTACCTGTTTCAACTTGTAGTTAATGAAAGTAAGTCACTCACGTACACTCACTCTCACTCACATAATATTACACACACACACACACACACGCACACACACACACACACACACACACACACACACACACACACACACACACACACACACACACACACACACACACACACACACACACACACACACAGGTGGAAACTGAGTATCCAAATGAGCCACAGGGACGTTAGAAAGAACTTTTTCAGTGTCCGAGTAGTTAACAGATGGAATGCATTAGGCAGTGATGTGGTGGAGGCTGACTCCATACACAGTTTTAAATGTAGATATTATAGAGCCCAGTAGGCTCAGGAACCAGTACACCAGTTGATTGACGGTTGAGAGGCGGGACCAAAGAGCCAAAGCTCAACCTCCGCAAGCACACCTAGGTGAGTACAACTAGGTGAGTATCCAGGAAGCAGCCCGTAACAACTGCCTAACTCCCAGGTACCTATTTACCGCTAGGTAACCGGGGAATCGAACTCTGGTCCGTAGGACTACGAGCCACGAGCGCTGTTCACTCGGCCGTGAGAACGGGCGGTGGGGTGGGGGGTGGGGGTTGGAGTATGAGTGTATTGGTGTAAAAGAGAAAAAGAGAGAGAGAGGAGAGAGAGGCAGGGAGAGGAGAGTAGCGGCGGTATAGGTGGGTGTGTTGGGTGTTTGTTTATTCCCAATGTGGACAAAGGGTCCTGGGAGCACTAGCAGTGTTGGTGGTGTGTGTACGTGCTTATCCCTCCTACCGTCGGTAGCCGGCCCCCCCCCACACACACACACCCGTGGGAGGGTGTCCTCCCCCGGGGGTGGTACCACTACACCGGGGGGAAGCTCCCCACGCCGACAAATATGCCACCCAGCCTCCCTGGGGCAATATCAACTTCGTGCTCACACATTTGCCGCAGATTATATTTGGCTGCGTCCCCCCCTTCCCCTCCGGTAATGTGCGCGTCGATCTCCTCCCTCGGGGTTGAGAGCCGTGATTGGCAGGTGTGGAGTGAGGGTGTAGGAGCCGTGAAGCGTGTGGAAAGTGTGTGTGTGTAACTGTTGAGGGTGTGGGTGTCGCCATCATCGCCAACTTTACCACCCGCCAACCTGCGAGATGTGGAACTCATTGCAAGTTGATGCGCCCAGAGTTACCGGTTCTCGCCAGGGGACGATTATTTCCAATTGCATGCTGTTGCCTTAGACTCTAAGCTACTCTCATGAATTTGGATATTAATTTCCATTTAGATGTTTCCACGGGTGCAGTTTGGATGGTCCGGGCTGCACCACTCCCATTAGAGGCAGGTACAATTTAAGGGAGTGTCAAGAGAAGAGGAATAAAGGCTGGGGCCAGGTTTGGCCGAGGCTGGGGAGAGCAACTTAATGTGTGTCAAGTTTGGAGCTCCTCATATGCAGTAAGTTGATTAAACGCGCGCTTTTTACATCCTAGTTGATTTTCTGAGGGGCGCTCCTGCTGCTCCTGCTGCTGCTACTTGCTGCCTTTACTGCTGCTGCTGCTGCTCCTCCTGCTGCTGCTTCTGCTGCTCCTCCTGCTTTTGCTGTTCTTGCTGTTATTTATGGGTGTTAGCCTTCGGGACGTAAGTATATCGGAATGGAAATATGTTAAAGAAAAGAGAGAGAGAGAGGAAGAAAAGAGAGAAAGAGAGAGAGAGAGACGGGGGCCGACCGACCAGTTTACCAACCAACTAACCAACATGTAGGGCAGGGAGGCAGATTGACTGGCAGATATAGATTGACAGATAAAAGAGGAAAGGAAGGAAGGGAGGGAGGGAGGAGAGAGGGAGCTCAACAAGCGTCGAGAAGTGTTGGAGGACCAGTCATTAGAGGTACCTCAAGGTCTGCAATTACTTGATCCTCTCCCATGTTCTTTGGCATATCCTCGCAAGCATCCAGTGTCTCCCAGTGCATATCACTGGTGCTTCTCCCATGTATGACTAACCATAAACCACTATGTACCTTAGTTTGTATAAAAACAAACCAAAAAAAGGAGGAGGTCGATGGGAGTGATGGAGGAGGGAGGAGAGGGTGGGATGTTAACTCAATGTAGTTGTAGCACAGTCCCCGGTGGTGAGAGTCCTTGTGAAAGGGAACACGGGTCTCCTGTGTGTGTGTGTGTGTGTGTGTGTGTATTTCTAAGGGTAACTATTAGCAGGCAAGGACTACCTCGTCTACCCTCACCCATGCGCCACCCGACTGAGAGGCCCAAGGGTTACATGCCGCCCTAAACCCCCCCCCCCAAAAGGCTTCTTAAATTAGCAGCAGTCTTCGCGAAGAAGTTGCGCAAAAATAACATTTTTAGTTACACCCGGCAGGGGCTTGGGAGGGCGACTTGGTTGAGCCACGAGAGGGATTTAAAGCAAGTTTTTTATATCTGGGGATCCGGGAGGAATTTCTTGCGGATTGGTGTGCTAGTTTTGGGATTTGGGACTGAATGAGAATTTTCGCGTGGAGGAGGAGTCTGCTAAGGGCTCCCGCCAGACCTTGGGAGCACCCAGGGATCTTCCCCCTTCTGGAATTTAATATCAATACAAATGGCAGGTGGTGGGGGTCGCTGGAGCCTTTGAAGGAGCCAGTTGGTCTTGATTGCATTATTCCCGCGGGAGTTCTTGCCTCACCTGATCCAGTTGCTCGCAGGCCGAAGAGGCTTGGACTAGCTAGCTGGCGGGTTCAGGGGAATGCAAGGAGCAACTGGTAAATGAATAAGGCAGGGAGGAATGCAGGGCTGGGGGATTACAGGGGGTGGGGGGATTACAGGGGGTGGGGGGGATTACAGGGGGTGGGGGGATTACAGGGGGTGGGGGGATTACAGGGGGTGGGGGGATTACATGGCATATAGCATCATTAGAATGATGAAACTTTGGGTAAATATAGCATAAATGTTCTAGTAATTTGTATACTTTATAACTTACAAATGACAAAAAGTAGAGTTATAAGATATATATTGACATGATTCTTCAAGTATTTGGTGGTAGTCCTCCGGCACGTGTTTGGTAATGTATATCCTGTATACAGTGACCCTGTATACAGTGACCCTGTATACAGTGACCCTGTATACAGTGGCCCTGTATACAGTGACCCTGTATACAGTGTGTGTCAACACAAAGAGACCCTGTATACAGTGTGTGTCAACACAAGAGACCCTGTATACAGTGTGTGTCAACACAAGAGACCCTGTATACAGTGTGTGTCAACACAAGACCCTGTATACAGTGTGTGTCAACACAAGACCCTGTATACAGTGTGTGTCAACACAAAGAGACCCTGTATACAGTGTGTGTCAACACAAGAGACCCTGTATACAGTGTGTGTCAACACAAGAGACCCTGTATACAGTGTGTGTCAACACAAGAGACCCTGTATACAGTGTGTGTCAACACAAGAGACCCTGTATACAGTGTGTGTCAACACAAGAGACCCTGTATACAGTGTGTCAACACAAGAGACCCTGTATACAGTGTGTGTCAACACAAGAGACCCTGTATACAGTGTGTGTCAACACAAGAGACCCTGTATACAGTGTGTCAACACAAGAGACCCTGTATACAGTGTGTGTCAACACAATAGACCCTGTATACAGTGTGTGTCAACACAAGAGACCCTGTATACAGTGTGTGTCAACACAAGAGACCCAGTATACAGTGTGTGTCAACACAAGATCCTGTATACAGTGTGTGCCAACACAAGACCCTGTATACAGTGTGTGTCAACACAAGACCCTGTATACAGTGTGTGTCAACACAAGACCCTGTATACAGTGACCCTGTATACAGTGTGTGTCAACACAAGAGACCCTGTATACAGTGACCCTGTATACAGTGTGTGTCAACACAAGACCCTGTATACAGTGTGTGTCAACACAAGAGACCCTGTATACAGTGTGTGTCAACACAAGAGACCCTGTATACAGTGTGTGTCAACACAAGACCCTGTATACAGTGTGTGTCAACACAAGAGACCCTGTATACAGTGTGTGTCAACACAAGAGACCCTGTATACAGTGTGTGTCAACACAAGAGACCCTGTATACAGTGTGTGTCAACACAAGATCCTGTATACAGTGTGTGCCAACACAAGAGACCCTGTATACAGTGTGTGTCAACAAGAGACCCTGTATACAGTGTGTGTCAACAAAGAGACCCTGTATACAGTGTGTGTCAACACAAGAGACCCTGTATACAGTGTGTGTCAACACAAGAGACCCTGTATACAGTGTGTCAACGCAAGACACTGTATACAGTGTGTGTCAACAAAGAGACCCTGTATACAGTGTGTGTCAACAAAGAGACCCTGTATACAGTGTGTGTCAACACAGAGACCCTGTATACAGTGTGTGTCAACACAAGAGACCCTGTATACAGTGTGTGTCAACACAAGAGACCCTGTATACAGTGTGTGTCAACACAAGAGACCCTGTATACAGTGTGTGTCAACACAAGAGACCCTGTATACAGTGTGTGTCAACACAAGATCCTGTATTCAGTGTGTGTCAACACAAAGAGACCCTGTATACAGTGTGTGTCAACACAAAGAGACCCTGTATACAGTGTGTGTCAACACAAGAGACCCTGTATACAGTGTGTGTCAACACAAGAGACCCTGTATACAGTGAGTGTCAACACATGCTGTGCCGTCATTTGTCAAGGGTTTATACAGCGTGAGGCCTCAGACGCGCCCCGCCCTCTAACGGTAAGGAAAATATATGGTAAAAATGGTGAAATATGGCCAGCCGTTTTTATTGGAAATGACACGAATATTATTTGAAACATGTTTCAGTTGGTGAGGTCGCTCGTGCGTGTGTGTGTGTGTGTGTGTGTGTGTGTGTGTGTGTGTGTGTGTGTGTGTGTGTGTGTGTGTGTGTGTTTACTATTTGTGTGTAGAATCGAGCTAATAGCTCTTGGACCCCGCCTTTCTAACCAGTCTATTTTTCTTCTAGTATATCTACTACATATATTTCTCTCTAACACACTTGCACAAACACATCCCCACGAAGCAGCCCGTAGCAGCTGTCCCAGGTACCTATTTACTGCTAGGTGAACAGGGGCATTAGGGTGAAAGAATGCCTATTTGTTTTCGCCTCCGGAGATCGAACCCAGGCCATTAGGACTACAACCCCCGAGCGTTATCCACTCAGCCGTGAGGCCCCTGTATATGTGTGTGGGAGTGTGTATACCCCCACTGGGACCGTGCTGTATCTCCTGGGCCCCACCTCTATTCACATTGTTTTAACTTATTACCACTCACTGTTTTTTCTCTTAGTATCTTTAACGTTGTGATCATATTTCCTCCGATTCATCTCACTGGTAGTGCCGTTGGAGTTAACGGGTCGGTGCATGTATTCGTCTAGATGCTTCAAGGTTATCAGTTGGTTCCTGTTCATGCCATTTCAATTTTTCCTTTCGTTCAGTTTTGATCCACTGACTTGGATTCTACATTTTTCTTATGTTTACACTTAAAATTTGGTGTTTGGAGTTTACTTGAAACACTCCTATATTTTTCCGTTCCGTTTCATTACAATAAGCTTGAATTATATATATATATATATATATATATATATATATATATATATATATATATATATATATATATATATATTATATATATATATATTATATATATATATATATATATAATATATATATAAGGCACAACTCTCCTAAACACGAGAGTCAAGTATACAACTTTAGAACACTTTCCCACCAGGAGACTCGAACCCTAGCCAGCACAGAAGCCTTCCAGCAACTGGCATAACAGGTACGCCTTAACCCTCTTCACCACCTGCTCAGACCCTTAAAAGAGATGGTAATTTCGGAGTATTTAAATACCACAAAGATCGCCACCTCCCAAGAGCACTAGAGCAAGTGAGGGGTCATTTAGACGTTAATTTCATCAAGTCCCTGTTAATATGGGAAGACACAGTGTCTATGCTTAAGGCACAACTCTCCTAAACACGAGAGTCAAGTATACAACTTGACTCATATATATATATAATATATATATATATATATATATATATATATATTATATTATATATATATATATATAATATATATATATATATATATATATATATATATATTATATTATATATATATATATAATATATATATATATATATATATATATATATATATATATATATATATAATATATGTGTGTGTGTGTGTATAAATTTAGTTTGTATATTGTGACATAATATCGCAGCGAGCCGTGTAGGCGAGGAGTATCGTAGCTCTTGCACATAAAATCAAGTTCCCAATTCCTGGAAAATATTGGAAAAGCGCGGACGGCATGGAACAAACGCCTTTCCAATGTCGGGGCGGGAAATGTGCCTCAGTTTCCTGTGTTGTGTATTCCCGTGTTGGAAGGTTTGTGTAACTTTGGTCCTGGGAGGTGTGGGGCCTGGGAGGTGTGGGGGCCTGGGAGGTGTGGGGGCCTGGGAGGTGTGGGGGGCTGGGAGGTGTGGGGTGGGGGGTTAGTGTTGGTCTTTGGTGGCTAGCCAACCAAGAGGTGCTGGGATAGAGGTGTGTGGGGCCGGGAGGTGTTGGCAGGAGGGGAGAGAACGAAGGAAAAGGGGGGAGACATAAAGGAGAGAAAGAAAGAGATGGAGGCGTTTTTATCAATCCGGTTTCAATGTAGATTGATCAAGATTAATCCACCCAAGAGGTGGCACGGGCATGAATAGCCCGTAATTCAATGGAAGTGTGAGTATGTTCTTTATACCCAGGTCAGCGTTAGTCTTCAGTTGTCCCCCGCTTTCCAATGATCACTATTTCGGTTTAGCAGTGTGTGCAGGTGGTGCTCTGTGGGCGTGGCTGAGCGGGAGGGTGTGGGCGTGGCGGAGCGGGAGGGTGTGGGCGTGGCGGAGCGGGAGGGTGTGGGCGTGGCGGAGCGGGAGGGTGTGGGCGTGGCTGAGAGGAACAGGAAGGGAAATATTAAGAGGACGATTGAGAGGAAGTGGAGGGGAGGGGGGTAGGGGTGGAGAGTAACACATCCCCCTCTTCCTCCACACGCAGGTGGAGGAAACGTGGAGGTGGGAGGTGTGGTATTACAGCGTGGGAGCTGTGCTGTTGGGAGGTGCTTGCTGAGGGCACCATGGGTGTGGGAAACCTTGTAACTCCCATCATTGAGACTATTGTGTGGTGTCTCTTGGGAGATGTCTCGTGTGTGTGTGTGTGTGTGTGTGTGTGTGTGTGTGTGTGTGTGTGTGTGTGTGTGTGCGTGCGTGCGTGTGCGTGCGTGCGTGCATACGTGCGCGCTTATGTTGTGGAAAATAGTGTCTGTAGCAAAGACTTTCGCTTGCGCTCTGTTATATCCAAATTTCAAATATATTGGTGCTCAACTCTCCTTTTTCTTGTTCCCGTTCGCATTGCCTTACATTTTCTAGGGTTGAATTCCAGTGGCCAGCTACTAGACCTCTCCCGCGGTGACTCTTTGCTTCCCATATTCTCAGCTCTCCTCCCATCCCTTCCTCTCACCTAATCCCTCGCAGTTTTAACGAAATCTCCCACACCCTTAAAATTGCGACGTATTAGGAAACATTAAAGCACTAATATTGATATTTTCTTTACATCGGCCTCTTAAGGGTTAGGCGGGATGGTTGGGTTTGGCCGTTTCTCGTTACCAAAAATACTTGTATTTTTTACTGAGCGACAAATGGAGATATTAGTCTCTTCCTCTGGCGTCATCTTCTTAGTAACCAAACAAGTAAATAGTTTAACCTCGTGATGAGTGCTAAGGCAGTTGGCCTTGACGAACTACCTTGTTAAGTTTTGTCAAGTAATTGTTAATTAATGCAAGTGGTGCTTCAGCCCTAAGCAACCCCCCCCCCCTTCCCACGTCCAACTAAATAAATGGTGATGTTGCCTTAATTATGCTAATTAGTAAATTGGTGTTTAATGAGAATAAGTGTAATTGGGTGGGGTAGTAGAGGCAGGTGTTGGGGCGTCTGTGAGGTGAGGTGAGGGTGAGCAGGTCTCTCTCTCTCTCTCTCTCTCTCTCTCTCTCTCTCTCTCTCTCTCTCGAGAGAGAGAGAGAGAGAGAGAGAGAGAGAGAGAGAGAGAGAGAGAGAGAGAGAGAGAGAGAGAGGGAGGGAGGGAGGGAGGGAGGAGTCCCCTCCGGCTATCTTAATGACTTTATACATTATAATAAGGTTAATGTGACTGATAACATTTTGTGTACATATTAGCTTTCCCATCACTTCTCCCCCTCTCCCTTCCTCCTCCTCCTCTCCCTCACCTTCTCTCTGCTCATGTTCCTCACACACACACACACACACACACACACACACACACACACACACACACACACACACACACACACACACACACACACACACACACACATGCATTCTCACAGAAGACATTCAAAAACTACAAGCTGATATTAATAAAGATTTTTCTTTTTTTTTGGGGCGGCAGAAAATAACATGATGTTTAATAGTGATAAATTCCACATGCTTAGGTACGGTAAAAATGAAGATCTTAAACAAAATACAGGTTACAAGACAATGAAATGTACCCATAGTGGGGAAGCAACATGTTAATGCTCTGGAAGTAATGATGTCTGACGACCTAACGATTAGGGAGCATAACCAAGCAAATATTGCGTCAGCCAGAAAAATGATAGGATGGATTACGAGAACTTTCAGATCCAGGGATCCCATCACAATGGTTGTACTCTTCAAGTCACTTGTGTTGTCCCGTCTCGAGTACTGCTCAGTACTCACTTCCCCCTTCAGAGCAGGAGAGATTGCTGAAATGGAGGAATACAGAGAACATATAAGGTAAACATAGACACGATAAAGCACCTACATTATTAGTATCGTCTCAAAGCTCAAATTGTACTCTCTAGAAGGAAGACGAGAAAGGTACCAAATTATATACATGGAAATACTGGAAGACCAGGTCCCAAATTTACAAAGTAAAAATAACAGCATACTGGAGTAAACGATATGGAAAGCGGAATAGAAACAGTGAAGAGCAGGGGTGCCATAAGCACAATCAGAGAACACTGTATAAACATGAGAGGTCCACGGTTGTTCAACATCCTGTAACAAACTAGGCTGTTGTAAGAATTATCCAGAGTGGTTTATCGACAAAAGAGAATGGGAAGCTGAGCCGCATGGTGACCTGACCCCCAGGGGAATTCGCGGTGGAAATAACCAACGCTTTGTTCATAGCTGCGTATAATGAACCATCCTATAGTATTCAGCAATTTAGAGAAAATTAGCCTTTATTCATTTTGCATTAAAATTGTATTGTATAATAGTACTGGATACAATATCAAGAGTATTCTAATTATTGAGTTTAAGTCACCATCAGTGACGTCACGAATCGGATCTAACTTTTAAGGCGGAGTGACCGGCGGTCATAGGTCAGCAGGGTTGACATGTCTAATATTTCTCAAAGTTTTATTAACCATTTTGGGGATCGGGAACAGCTCTGCCGTTAGATGTTTGTAATTTAATTCAGTAAAATAATTCAACCAGTCTGGATCAATTAAGTACAACAGAGTTTAATTGTTATAACTTAAACCTGGCTAGTAACTTGGTAAAACTTTGACTAGGCGGAAGGATACAAGGTTCTAGTCTGGGCTAGGCCAGACGAGGACAAATCAGTGTGAATACGGGAGCAGCTGGGAGAGGTCAACCATCTTACCTCTCCCCAAACCAGCACAACATCTTAGCTGGAAAACATAGAGGTATAGTTGCTATGGTTATGTATAGAAATAGTCTTCTCATTTGCCATTCAGGTCAAGTAGGGAGTGTTAAAGTGATAGGGAGTGAACACATTTAGATTTTGTTTTAGTTTTCTTGTAATAAATTAAATTTGTTATTAATTTGCATTTTATTGTTTCCATGTGTTTTATGTGTATACTTGTCCTGGTCACGTGGTCCACACGAGGCGGAGTTGCATTGGGCGCCGATTCTAACATCGAATCGGAATTATCATTACCGTGTAATTTATTCCACACTCAAGGTCATCGTTTATAGTGGGGATCAAGCCCCTAGGTTGATTAATTAGCGTGATCGATCCAGACCTCGATCATTGCTCTTGTATTACTGGTCTGGTGGTGGCAGCAGAGGTGACTCTAGGGTTTTGTTCAGAGCTTAGGTCACGTCATACTGGGTGTAGAATCCTAAGTCGGTCAATCGTCTTAGGACCACGTGGCGTGGAGTTGGCTTTGGTAAAAGTTTTGGAGTCCCTTGGTTTAGAAATAAAAGTAAGAATACGGGTAGAGGGAGTAGAAAGAAGGAAGTAAAGAGAGAGAGGAACATAACCCGAGTTACAATGGTGCACAGCGGTGGTTTCAACAATTTTGTTTGAAATTGTTGAAAGGCTCACGCGTCTAGCCGTTCGAACACGTGCGCGGATGCTAAGGAGACAGCCGCGGGCCAGGATTAGCAGTGCGCCCCACAAGTGCGTTTGAGTGGGGATTGGCGAATCTTAAGTCATGCGGGCTGATATGATTAAGGTTTAGTTAGTAAGATTAGGCTGTTAAAAATAGTTTTATTGAAAAGGAGACCGCTCCGAGTTGATTGGACTGGGTACCATACTCGACCCATTGCAATTAATTCAGAGGTGTTGGGAGCCACCATACTCTCAACAGCAGTTCCTTGAGGGCTGTCGGGGGCGGATATATCTGTGGGACGCCAGTAGATAGTCCGAGGGCGTTATTAGACGACCCAAAACGCTAAGGAAAAACGTAATCCGTGAAGGGCGTTGCGGCCTCCGAGGGACGGACTAGTAAACTACCTAGCAGCGATTCAACAACTAAGTGATCGCACACTTAGTGGAGGTTGAGTCGTCCCTAGTCATAATTGTTGCTGAAAGCTGCGTGTCGCTCTGTTGGAACCTAGATGGTGTGGCCTCTAGGCTAGGTGTGGTACGGCGAGCCGGTAGGAACAATTATAAGTTTAAGTCGAGTGCATTTTTGAATTAAGTATACTTAAATTTATAAAGTAATTTCCGTTTATTTGCGTTGTTCTAGATTAATTTTTTCCCCTAAATTCAATCCCCGGTTAAAATTTTTCCCAAGTGTTTAGCGTTTTCTTGCATATTAGGCTAAGTGCGTACGTTAAGTTTTGTTATTCCCTGTTCTATTAGTCTAAGTCAGAGGCGTTGTTACTAGAGTGTAGTTAATCCTCTGGACTTAGGGCTATGTGTCGGTCACGATAGATAAGTGAAGGAGTTTAAGGGATAGTAAGTTGCGTGTAAATGTTATTTGTCCGCGGTATATTTCTAAGTATTTTGGGATAAGTTTTCGGCTAAGTCGATGTCGGAAACTCGTTAACTAATTAATTTGTATTCGTGGGTCACGTGTATGATCTGGGCGTCATTAGGATTCTCCAGTCGATGCGAGTGATATTTTCTAGTTTTTACCAGTAAGACGGTAGAATTGTGTTTGTAGACTTGGAATTCTGTTTTCAGTAGAAACGTAGGTGGAAAATTTTCTAAGTCCAGCTTGGGCTAGAATCTGACTTTTTGGCGGAAATTCTAATTTTCATGTTTTGTGTATATTCTGGGGCCAGTATTACTCTCTAGTGCGCGCAAGGGACGTAATTCTGTCCGTAAGCATTAAACAGTGATAATTACATTTTTGCCGAATTTAGTTATTTTTCGAGAAAATCGTGTCGTAATTTTGTCAGAGTCCATTTGAGGTGAAAATCTCGGATTTTGACGAAAAATCGAATTAGTGAGTGTTGAAACCGCCCGAAGTGTCAGTATTGTTCTGTATACAACGTCAGTATTAAATAATAACGTATTTATATCTGGAAACGAGAAACCCAAATTTTTGTGAATTAAAGGAGTTTTGTGATATTTGGGGTGATAGAAATTTTTCCCTCGGAGTCAGGAAAATTGGCAGAGTCCAACAATTGAGTAAAAACGTAGTTTTTTTGATAAAAATTCAATTTTTAGTAAGCATTTATAGGTCCTGGGTGTCTATATTAATCGCTAGAGCGGTTTATTAACGTAAAACTAGTTATTTTCCTTCAGAACAAAAATTTTGATTTTTCAGCGTTTAAGCGAAAAAGCGCGGGACTTAGTTTTTTTCAGCGCAGTTGGTCCCGCTCCATCAGTCATCAGTGGCCACGCTGCTCACTTCAAGCGCGTTTAGTATTCAAGTACAGTAAATATTCTTTATTAATCCATCACGAGTGCTGCGCGTTAGTGGCGTTATCATTTAAATTGTTTTATATAAATTAGATTCTTTAATTTTTTTTAACGTAAAGGACTTAGGTTTCAGCAATAGAACTGCGGGATATTTCACGGTCAGACACGAGTGCGGGGCAGACACTCATTCATTGGATTCACTTCAGCGATTCTCTCGATAAATCGTTGTATTTCCTATTTTGGGAATCTAGTAGTTTTCTCTTAGAATAGAGTTGTGATTTTTTTTGTGTAAGATCACGGTTGTAGTGAGTCCGGGTCGAGGGTGTACTAAAGGGTAGTTTAGAAGAGACGTGGCACACCAGGAATCACAGAAAATGTTTAACCCTGATAATGACCAGTCAGTAGGGACCAGTGGGAATGGGAGTGTAGAGGATAGAACCTCTTCCGACACCACTGGGGATCGCTCAGGTAGCGATACTATTATTGACATGAGTGGGGAGTCTTGCGAGGAGTCGTCCCATGAGTGGGGAGAGCCGTCTTGGGTTCCCCCACAAAGAACATCGACGCCATGCCAGCAGGGCAGACAGGGGGCCTCAGTTAGTATGGCAGGACGTCCCACTTCGCTCGGTAGAGAACAGCAACCTGTTCAACGGGAACATGAACAACCACACCAACAGCAGGAACTACCCAACATAACACCAATACCACAGCACCCACAACACCTAGGTACACCTCATCCGTCACTACAACAACCCCAACCCCACCTCCCATACCAACCCCATCCTCAGTTCCCATACCAACCCTTCCCCCAACCCCAGGCCACTCCATACCCATTCCAACCCCAGGCCACCCCATACCCATACCCATACCCATTCCAACCCCAGGCCACCCCATACCCATTCCAACCCCAGGCCACCCCATACCCATACCCATACCCATTCCAACCCCAGGCCACCCCATACCCATTCCAACCCCAGGCCACCCCATACCCACCCCAACCTCAATCCACACCCCAACCCGAGGCCACCCACACCATACCTCAGCCTCAACCCCAACCTCAATCCACACCCCAACCCGAGGCCACCCACACCATACCTCAGCCTCAACCCCAACCTCAATCCACACCCCAACCCGAGGCCACCCACACCATACCTCAGCCTCAACCCCAACCCGAGGCCACCCACATCATACACCAGCCTCAACCCCAACCTCAATCCACACCCCAACCCGAGGCCACCCACATCATACACCAGCCTCAACCCCAACCTCAATCCACACCCCAACCCGAGGCCACCCACACCATACCTCAGGCCAAACCCCAACCTCAACCCAGTTCCCAACCCCGGGACCCACCCACTGCCAGTAGCTCCGCGTCACATACAGAGGGACTTGTGAGTCTGATTCCCAAGTTGACTCTGCCGACACTCAGAGGTAGGGAGTTGTCGCTTATTAAGGTGGAACGCAACCGCCAGGTGGAAGACTGGCTTTGTGAAATTGGTTCGATGCTGGAAGCTGTCCCGGGGGATAAATCGAAAATTGCTCTCGCTATGGGGGCTTGCGTGCACGTAGCCGGTCCACTGGCGGGATTTACAGAGTTTCAGCACCTGACATCTTGGCCTCAGTTTGTCCAAGCGATTAGGGGCAGATTCAAAGACAGGGTTTCGGAGGATGAGGCTTACTTTTATCTCGAGTCACTTAAGAGGGATGACCGAAGCACTGTCAAGGATTTCGGGTCAATATTAAAGAGAAGGGTTGACGACCTCACTAAGGAACTGGGGTTCGATTCGAGTCAGGCAGAGCAATTCGCTAAAGAGTTGTTTTGCAAAACGTTACCTTCCGATATGGGGCCATTGTTCCTTGCGGGGAGAGCGGGTGTGAGTTATGAAGACCTAGTCCAACAGGCCGCCACAGCCCTAGACAGGCAGACGCGCGCAGGGACATCGGGCACTCAGTTGTCGCCATACGTAGAGGCGGTAAGTAAAGGCGAGGGAGCCAAGCCGAGTCACTGTGGCGCGGGTTCATCAAGCAGGAGGCAGCCCTCAGCGGCAAGTTCGAGCCACCCTGCGCGGGGTAACAACAGGGATCCGCGTAGGTGTTACTCCTGCGGGATGCGTGGTCACATACAGAGGGACTGTAAAGTCACTATTACGAGAGCATGAAAGCAGTCTCCTAGTGATGGTAGGCCTACTTTTGAGGTGAAAGTGGAAGGTGTGAGATTGACAGCTTTTGTTGATACAGGAAGCCAGGCGACGGTAATTAAAAAGTCAGCCTTCAGCAATTTTAAGTATGCACGTCTTCAACGTTGCGCAAAGACATTAACAGCAGTCAATGGGGAAAAGATTGAGATCGTAGGTCAAGGTACAGTTAATTTTGAGATTGATGGGGAATTGCAGCCTCACACATGTACGATCGTAGAGAACCTTGATTTTCCTGGTCACATCTTAATGGGAACTGATTTTCTGTCGCGATTTGATTATTCCTTGTCTGCTCAAAAAGGGGCTAGGAACTGCAGGTTGCAGTTGGGACAGACTTCCTACCCAGTGGAGATGATCGACCATCCCCCAGTTGTAGCTTCAATTAAGAGGAAGCTGAAATATAATGCGCACTATCCAAAATTGATTTTTAAGTCTCTTCCAGACACAATTAAGAGGTCATGCGCATTGCATGCATTGACCAAACAGAGTTGCCCACCACATTCTGTTAAATTTATTAAAGTAGCCGTGGGACGTCACATACAACCAGGTACCACCCTTCAGGTGGCTGGGAGATGTGATAGTTTATTAATTCCTCATCACTTAGTTGTAGTGCTCGATAAAGGTGCACTCATTCCAGTTGTCAATCTTTCACATAAGACTTTTCGCTTCAGGGCAGGTGATAGGGTATCTCAGGGAACCATGGTGGAGGACACAGAAATCTTTCACCATGAGTCAGCTGAGACGCCAGCCGTCACTGCACAATGTAGTGCACTGAATATGTTGAAAACTAAAACACCATCCAAAGTACAATACGAGACGAGAAATGTTGCACAGAATGTTGAGGAAGTGGAAAAATTAATTTCAGCACTTGATTTGCAACATGTTGCACAGGCAGATAGGAAGGCACTGAGAGGAGTTTTACGAAAATTCCCGAAATTGTTTGCGACAGAGGATGACCAGATTGGTCTCCTTGATAAGATCGAGCACACCATTCCAACTGGTGACCATTTGCCTGTGTACACAAGACAGTGGAGGTTGCCGGAACAGGCAAAGAACATTATCAGGGAGGAGTGCCAGAAAATGTTGAGACAGGGCGTGATAGAGCCTAGTACGTCACCATGGCTCTCTCCTGTTGTGCTAGTTCGGAAACCGGACGGTAGTTATCGTTTCTGTGTTGACTACCGGAAGGTGAACGAACTAACTAAGGGTGATGTGTATCCGTTGCCCCGAATACAGGAGATAATAGATCAATTTGGTGCTGCTAAGTATTTCTCAACTCTTGACGCAAAATCGGCGTATTGGGCGATTCCGGTGGCAGAACAGGATAGGGAAAAAACAGCATTCTCGGATGGTAGGCACACTTATCAATTCCGTAGGATGCCGTTTGGTTTGAAGACAGCGCCTTCGTCGTTTCAGAGGGCCATCAACTTTATCCTTAGTCCGGTACTGGGTAGGCATTCTTTAGCGTACCTGGATGATGTTGTGATATATTCCAGGACGTTTGAGGAACACCTGCAGGACTTGACTGAGACTTTGAAGTTGTTAGATCAGGCAGGTTTCAGGCTGAATGTTCAGAAGTGCACCCTGGCGGCTCAGAAATTCAAATTTCTGGGGTTCCAGGTGTGCCCAGACGGTATCCGACCTGACCCAGATTCTTGCCGCGCCATTGCTGACATGCCTATTCCAAGGACAGCAAAGGACGTGCGTAGGTTTTTGGGGGCGGCCGGATATTTTCGTCGTCACATTGAAGGTTTCGCTGGCATTTCAGCACCCCTGACTGATCTGACAAAGAAAAATGCGAAGTTTGTGTGGAAATCAGAACATGACGAGGCCTATCGCAAACTGAAAGACCAACTAATCACGACACCGGTATTGGCTATTCCTGATTTTGAGAAAGAGTGGGAAGTGCACACTGACGCCAGCGGTATTGCTATTGGCGGGTGCTTAATTCAGCGAGACGCAGATAATTTACCCCATCCAGTAGCCTATTTCAGTAGGAAGGTCAAAGGACCTGAAGTTCGTTATTCAGCTACGGATCGGGAGGCACTGGCAGTAGTAGAATCAGTTAGGTATTTCGAGCCTTACCTATTTCAGCGGCATTTTGTAATCTACACAGACCATCGAGCGTTAACACATATATTTAAAAAGCGAACGAAATGCCCACGAATGTCACGCTGGTCTCACGAACTTTCGGCCCACTCATTCCAGATCTTGTACAAGCCTGGTCCAGCACATGTTGTGCCAGATACGCTAAGTAGAAATATAGCGGCAGTTCAAATTAATGAAAACATTGAAACCATTCCATCAGATAAAATGAGAGAATACCAGATGAACGAGCCTAGATGGAAAGAGATTATTGAGTATTTAGAGGGAGGAAAATACCCCAAAAAGAAAAAGAATTTACCTATTCATGATTTTGAGATGAAACAGGGCGTCCTGTATTATGTTAATAGCCAGAATGATAGGGCAGTATTTCAGCTAGTTATTCCGGACGCGTTGCGGTCATCAGCGTTAAAGCTTGCGCATGCTTCAAAAATTGCAGGGCATCCGGGGATCTTTAAAACGCACTTAAAAGCAAAGTCTCTATTTTATTTTCCAGGATTACTTTCTGAGGTAATCAATTTCGTGAAGTCGTGCCCTCGTTGCCAGAGGAGGAAAGGTACCCTTAAGGTACAAGCCCCACTTCAGGAATTTCCTGAAATTCGTGAACCGTTAGATCGTGTGGGGGCCGATCTGATTGATTTACACCACAGTCATTCAGGAAATAGATATGTGTTGGTGCTAGTTGACCATCTGTCTAGATACACTACACTAGTTGCATTACCTCAGAAGGATTCTCGTACGGTTGCAGATGCATTCTTGCGTAGGTTCGTTACTGTATTCGGACCTCCTAAAGTTTTAGTCTCTGACCGGGGTCAAGAATTCAATGGGAATATATTTAGAGAAGTTTGTAAGATTTTAGAGACAACTTCGGCTTTTACAACGGCCTACCACCCACAAGCAAACGGAATGACGGAACGGACTAATCGTTCAGTCAAGGATATGCTTGCAATCCTTGCTGAACATGATGCAAACACCTGGGATGAACACCTACCCTATGTTCAGTTCGCCTTGAATACTGCCATCCACCAATCAATTAACACCCAACCACTTCATTTGTTTACTGGTAATTCATGCAATTTCCCCTCAGGTCTGCTTAACAGACATAATGTTGCATACGGGGAGGACTATCCTTCAGAGGTCCTTGGAAAAATGAGAAATGCATGGAATATTGCAGCTGAAGCGTCCAAGAAGGCACGGACTCGGTATGCTCATTTTTATGACAAGAAAGTGCGCCCTCTTGAGTTGAAGGAAGGAAGCCTCGTATTGAGAGTGAATGAGGCTGCGCCCGCCAATCAGAGCAGGAAACTAGCTCCGAGGTGGCGAGGACCCTATAGAGTAATTAAAAGGGCGGGGCCGGTTAATCTTGTTATAAAAGGAGTGTTCGAGGACCAGGTGGAAAGGACAATTCACGTAAATAAATTGAAACATTATCATGCTAGAGAGGAATTAGAACTGCCTTCAGCGGGTCTAGTTCCTGACTCAGCAGTGCTGACTCATGGCTTCACCGACGAGTCAGAAGATGAGGATGACCCTCTGTCATCGCTCATCAGTAGTCAGGTGCAGTCTCGCCACCCTATGGTGACGAGATCTCGCGCTGTACAGTAAAGTAACTTCCTTAGTTAGTATAATTTAGTATTGGTTAGATTTTCCTGTAAAGGCGATGAGATGTACTATGTCTATACTTAACTCAGGTAGCAACTTTTACCGTGCTCTGGGGTTCCACCTCCACCAAACCCAGAGTATATCTATGCTTCCGCTGTGTTGTGTCTGTCTGTTCCCAGGTCTGATTGGTACACCGACCCAGTTGTTCCAGCCACACGTGAACCCTTGTCTGTAAAGACCGAGGGGGGAGGCACGTTACACAAGCCCTCCCCCCACCAGACCCAGTAACCCATACATCAGTTACTTTGGGGATAAGTGACTGTCCAAGAGTCACCCGGCCGACGCCTCACGTCACTAACGAGGTTGTCAGGGCCAGCGAGCTGTCCACATTATAGCAGTCACCGGAGGTGCCATACAACGCCGGGGTAGCTGTCTCGAGATCACCAATACCCACCTGCTGCGTCATCAAGACTGCAGCCATTCCAGCAGTGTTGGAGGAGAGGTCAAGAAATGGAAAGCGCGTAGCAGTACTCAAGAATTTCGCCGGAAGATTAATGATTACGTCATCTGAAGTAACAAGAAAGCGGAAGTAAGGCGGTCACAGGTGGAAGGCACGGTTTCCCTACAGAGTACCGGGACTCGCCAATAGAAGGTCGCAAAATTGTCTCCTTTGGCCTAAAGTCGGCGGTACGAGGGTATACACAGTTGGTGTTTACGGCCTAGTAACCTGGTGACATCAAGAAACGCCGGAGATGACGTGAGCAATGATGGAAGACGAGATTCACCTGTTCTGCAAACAAGCAACCCGCCTCTACGACCTTCTGACACCACTCCTGCTAAGAGACACCGTTGGTACATCCAGTCCTGCTCTGCTGTGGTCATCTGCGACAAGTTTAACATCAAGACTACCGTGTGAACTGTGATTGATACGAAGGCGTGTGGACTGTCGAGAGCAAGATTAATGGCCGAAGTAACAGTATTCTACAGCTGTCACTTGGCACTCCGCTCTACTACACTCTGTCGTCATTCAGGAGTACCGGATGGGAGTACAAGAGGACCAGGTATTGATGTCTACACATGAGAAGAAGCAAGATCGACACCGTCATCGTCAGCGACTACATTCAGCATCCGGCAGCATCGATTTTTTTTTCGATTACTCAATATGAACAATTGATACAAACAACAAAGTTGGCTCTGAACATCTGTGTAAAGAACATCTGGACACTTTTGTTTAAATGTTGAAAAACAGATTTAAAATAATAATTCTGGTATAATATATGAATTTTACTCTATAAATTGGTCAGTAATCAAAATCGAAGCTCCTGTGTAATTGTCTCAGCCCAGAACAAACGGTTATGGAAAATTATGTTGTGCTATTTTTTTCAGAATGTTTGAACACAGGAGAGGCGGACCAATATAAACATTGACACTTCTAGTGAGTGAGAACACTTGGCTGTACAGTCAGCTGAAACCTGTGATATAGTATAGGAATTTTTTTTATATTTTTAGATACATGTAATAAACGTTAGGTGTGTTCCTGACATTGATGGGGAGTGGTTAGTACACGGATGTGAGCTTGATAGTTCCGTAGTACGCTCCCGGATGACTGAAAGTTCAGTCTGATGATATAACTTTAATGTTTATGTTTGAGCACGGTGTGGCCGGCTCTAGAGGACACATGGACTTGGCTAGTGAAGAGCCAAGAGAGTTTAATAGCTAGTTTTTGATGGTAGAGTAGGGACATGTTATTTAGCTATGTCAGTAAGGATAGGATGTATGTTTCCTGATGTTGGAGGATTGCTGTCAGTTGACAGCTGAGAAATTTATGAAATATGAACATGTTCATTATGATGTTGGACTATTATTTGTCAAATTTTATTAGTTAGGTTAGCTTTTGTTTGTGGCATGAGTTGAATTGTGGGTTTGGATACTAAACCTCGTGAATTTTAACAAATTAACAAGGTTTACTAAGTGCTTGTGCGGGGGGGTTGTAACAAACTAGGCTGTTGTAAGAATTATCCAGAGTGGTTTATCGACAAAAGAGAATGGGAAGCTGAGCCGCATGGTGACCTGACCCCCAGGGGAATTCGCGGTGGAAATAACCAACGCTTTGTTCATAGCTGCGTATAATGAACCATCCTATAGTATTCAGCAATTTAGAGAAAATTAGCCTTTATTCATTTTGCATTAAAATTGTATTGTATAATAGTACTGGATACAATATCAAGAGTATTCTAATTATTGAGTTTAAGTCACCATCAGTGACGTCACGAATCGGATCTAACTTTTAAGGCGGAGTGACCGGCGGTCATAGGTCAGCAGGGTTGACATGTCTAATATTTCTCAAAGTTTTATTAACCATTTTGGGGATCGGGAACAGCTCTGCCGTTAGATGTTTGTAATTTAATTCAGTAAAATAATTCAACCAGTCTGGATCAATTAAGTACAACAGAGTTTAATTGTTATAACTTAAACCTGGCTAGTAACTTGGTAAAACTTTGACTAGGCGGAAGGATACAAGGTTCTAGTCTGGGCTAGGCCAGACGAGGACAAATCAGTGTGAATACGGGAGCAGCTGGGAGAGGTCAACCATCTTACCTCTCCCCAAACCAGCACAACATCTTAGCTGGAAAACATAGAGGTATAGTTGCTATGGTTATGTATAGAAATAGTCTTCTCATTTGCCATTCAGGTCAAGTAGGGAGTGTTAAAGTGATAGGGAGTGAACACATTTAGATTTTGTTTTAGTTTTCTTGTAATAAATTAAATTTGTTATTAATTTGCATTTTATTGTTTCCATGTGTTTTATGTGTATACTTGTCCTGGTCACGTGGTCCACACGAGGCGGAGTTGCATTGGGCGCCGATTCTAACATCGAATCGGAATTATCATTACCGTGTAATTTATTCCACACTCAAGGTCATCGTTTATAGTGGGGATCAAGCCCCTAGGTTGATTAATTAGCGTGATCGATCCAGACCTCGATCATTGCTCTTGTATTACTGGTCTGGTGGTGGCAGCAGAGGTGACTCTAGGGTTTTGTTCAGAGCTTAGGTCACGTCATACTGGGTGTAGAATCCTAAGTCGGTCAATCGTCTTAGGACCACGTGGCGTGGAGTTGGCTTTGGTAAAAGTTTTGGAGTCCCTTGGTTTAGAAATAAAAGTAAGAATACGGGTAGAGGGAGTAGAAAGAAGGAAGTAAAGAGAGAGGAACCCGAACCCGTGTTACAGGACTAGTGCAGGACAAACATATAAATTATGACACGAGCTCTCCTTAGGAGAGCAAGAGAAAATATCATGTGATATGCATCTTGTTGCAATTCCTCATTTTTGCAATTGAAAAAGATTCGACCAGAATCCACACTTGGCGCTCAGGTCCGAGTAAACACCCATTAGTGTACTCAACGCTGCGCACAGCTGATCAATGACAGGTAACAGCTGATCAATGACAGGTAACAGCTGATCAATGACAGGTAACAGCTGATCAATGACAGGTAAAAAAAATATTGGCACGAAACGGCTCACGCGCTGCGCCTGACAGCTCAATTTCTTGTGCAAGTCCGTCATGAAACCTTATTATCGCACTGCACTTACGCTGCCCAACCAGTTTGGCTAGACGGTAGAGCGACGGTCTCCCTTCATGCAGGTCGGCGTTCAATCCCCAACCGTCTAAGTGGTTGGGCACTATACCTTTCCTCCCTGTCTCATCCCAAATCCTGATTGATTGATTGATAAAGATTAAGCCACCCAAGAGGTGGCACGGGCATGAATAGCCCGTAACGACTCATCCTGACCCCTTCCAAATGCTATATAGTCGTACCTGGCGTGGTGATTTCTGGGTGGCTTAATCTTCATCAATCAATCGGTGATTTCTACCATTTGGTCCGGGAGACATCTCCCGTCACCCAGGGTGCAGTCGCACCTCCACAGATCTCCAGTATCAGCTCTTGATACTGGTAATGGCTCAAAAGGGCCACACCACTTACGGGCTATTCATGCCCGTGCCACCTCTTGGGTGGCTAAATCTTTATCAATCACTCATCGGCGATTTCTTTTGATAATTCCCTTCCCTTACGATGCTTGCTTGCCTGAGCCTTGTGGTGTAAGCTGGTGTTCCAGTCTTGTAAGAAAAGAACAGTTCACAGGAGAACAGCAATACAATAACAATTAGAGCGTATTAGTGGCTATGCCCAGACAAACAGAATACCAGAGTCTGCCCTGAACCCCAAGCCTAAGGCGCGAATTTAGTCGAGTTCTGTAATATACGCTAATGAATTGTCATTTAGGAAGTACACACACTGTGTACGAGCTATACCGTAATGAGTGACTAGGAATGAACTAGGTGCCTCTCATGTTCTCTCTGTGTGGGGGTCAGAGTGATAACTGACACTGTCATGTAGTGGTGAGATCTATACATTTATTTATTTATTTATTTATATACAAGAAGGTACATTGGGTTTGTGAGAATACATAGCATAGTACAGTATTTACACTCTTGTAAAGCCACTAGTACGCGCAGCGTTTCGGGCAAAAGTGATTGCCCTACGCAGACACACACAGCTGACAGCGGGCCGGTGAAGAGAATATATTCGCGTGGATCTGATGGAGGAGAGTAAGGACAGGCAGATGGATAGACAGCCTGGGTGCGCGTGAGGACGCAGGGCTCGAGTATAAACAGTCCCAGGGATGTACAGGCTTCATGGCCGCAGCAGCAGCTTGCGTAGAATAAACATTTCGTTTATATGACAGCTCTCTAGCAGCACTGTTCACTGCAGCTGCTGGCCTTACGAACCAACGGCATAAGCATCCCGTTTTCTTGATTTGAGACTCCGTAAAAAATCCAACCTAACCAAAAATGTACGAACCTAAGCAACCCGACTAACCTACGGAGTCATACGTAGGGAAAATGTAGTTGTCCAGGCCGTCCCTGATAAATACTACGTCGTATTTTGACGTATAAATTCCCTGAGGCCAAAAACTGATGTACAATCTAAGTCAAGTGTCTTTCATGAGTAGGTTTCATGGTTTCATTTCATGGGATTTTTGGGGGGATGTTTAAGACTTTTTGTTGGACTTTTGGGACTTTTTTGTTGGGCTTTTGGGACTTTTTTGTGTGGCGTTTTGTAATCTTTTGTTCGGCGTTTTTGGAATTTGCAATTTTGTAGTGGTGGCAACAGTGAAGCTTTTCTGTTTTGCATCATGGGCGAAGGTTCGAGCCCCAGCACCGGCAGCTGGAATTGCCAAGTATTTAAAATGCAGTCCGTGTACTATTCAGGTTAATCACACACACAATTATATTATACATATATATATATATATATATATATATATATATATTATATATATTACTCTGATGCCCAGCGAGCTGTACCCCGGGGAGCACTTACCCTGATGCCCAGCGAGCTGTACCCCGGGCAGCACTTACCCTGATGCCCAGCGAGCTGTACCCCGGGGAGCACTTACCCTGATGCCCAGCGAGCTGTACCCCGGGCAGCACTTACCCTGATGCCCAGCGAGCTGTACCCCGGGGAGCACTTACCCTGATGCCCAGCGAGCTGTACCCCGGGGAACACTTACCCTGATGCCCAGCGAGCTGTACCCCGGGGAGCACTTACCCTGATGCCCAGCGAGCTGTACCCCGGGGAGCACTTACCCTGATGCCCAGCGAGGTGTACCCCGGGGAGCACTTACCCTGATGCCCAGCGAGCTGTACCCCGGGCAGCACTTACCCTGATGCCCAGCGAGCTGTACCCCGGGGAGCACTTACCCTGATGCCCAGCGAGCTGTACCCCGGGGAGCACTTACCCTGATGCACAGCGAGCTGTACCCCGGGGAGCACTTACCCTGATGCCCAGCGAGGTGTACCCCGGGGAGCACTTACCCTGATGCCCAGCGAGGTGTACCCCGGGCAACACTTACCCTGATGCCCAGCGAGCTGTACCCCGGGGAGCACTTACCCTGATGCCCTGGGAGCTGTACCCCGGGCAGCACTTACCCTGATGCCCAGCGAGCTGCACCCCGGGGAGCACTTACCCTGATGCCCTGGGAGCTGTACCCCGGGCAGCACTTACCCTGATGCCCAGCGAGCTGTACCCAGGGATATTTGTGTTTCTTGTAAGTCTGAATGAAGGGAGTCCACTGGACAATATTCCGAACCTTCCGCCAATTGGACGGCTGAAAAAAAAGAAATATTACAATTAGCCTTAAGTCTTAAACCCACAAGTCTTAACATTAAACAATGGATTTATGGGTTTATCCAACGTCAGGGGACAGGAAGCCTGTTCGAATCCACCAGAGCCTTAAGTCTTAAACCCACAAGTCTTAACATTAAACAATGGATTTATGGTTTATCCAACGTCAGGGGACAGGAAGCCTGTTCGAATCCACCAGATCCGAACAGATCCCACCCTCTCCTCCTTTACCTAGGCCGACCACTGACTTTTCCCCCCAAGATACAACCCCACAATAGTTGCCTAATTCCCGCCACGTGAACAGAGGAATAAGGTGAACAGGTTAATCAGGTGAAAAGTAAATGTGGCCAAAAAATGCCAAGGCCTCGAACCCGGGACCATCTCGGTTGTGAGCCGACTGGAGTCCCACGTTTTATTTAACATGGAATTAAGCATTTAACATTTGTTAACACGGAATTAAAAGTAATAATTCAAAAACTACTGATTTGAACTCTATTTGTACAATGTTAGAAAAGTGTGTTTGGCATTGATGCTGGCCCTAAGGCCTATGAACCTCTGGAGGGTTATTAAGGCCTGTGAACCTCTGCAGGGTTATTAAGGCCTATCAATCTCTGGAGGGTTATTAAGGCCTATCAACCTCTGGAGGGTTATTAAGGCCTATGAACCTCTGGAGGGTTATTAAGCCTATCAACCTCTGGAGGGTTATTAAGGCCTATCAACCTCTGGAGGGTTATTAAGGCCTATCAACCTCTGGAGGGTTATTAAGGCCTATCAACTCTGGAGGGTTATTAAGGCCTATCAACCTCTGGAGGGTTATTAAGGCCTATCAACCTCTGGAGGGTTATTAAGGCCTATGAACCTCTGCAGGGTTATTAAGGCCTATGAACCTCTGGAGGGTTATTAAGGCCTATGAACCTCTGGAGGGTTATTAAGGCCTATCAACTTCTGGAGGATTATTAAGGCCTATCAATATCTGGAGGGTTATTAAGGCCTATCAACCTCTGGAGGGTTATTAAGGCCTATCAATCTCTGGAGGGTTATTAAGGCCCATCAACCTCTGGAGGGTTATTAAGGCCTATGAACCTCTGGAGGGTTATTAAGGCCTAGCAACCTCTAGAGGGTTATTAAGGCCTAGCAACCTCTGGAGGGTTATTAAGGCCTATCAACCTCTGGAGGGTTATTAAGGCCTATGAACCTCTGGAGGGTTATTAAGGCCTATCAACCTCTGGAGGGGTTATTAAGGCCTATGAACCTCTGGAGGGTTATTAAGGCCTATGAACCTCTGGAGGGTTATTAAGGCCTATCAACCTCTGGAGGGTTATTAAGGCCTATCAACCTCTGGAGGGTTATTAAGGCCTAGCAACCTCTGGAGGGTTATTAAGGCCTATCAACCTCTGGAGGGTTATTAAGGCCTATGAACCTCTGGAGGGTTATTAAGGCCTATCAACCTCTGGAGGGTTATTAAGGCCTATCAATCTCTGGAGGGTTATTAAGGCCTATCAACCTCTGGAGGGTTATTAAGGCCTATCAACCTCTGGAGGGTTATTAAGGCCTATCAACTTCTGGAGGGTTATTAAGGCCTATCAACCTCTGGAGGGTTATTAAGGCCTATCAACCTCTGGAGGGTTATTAAGGCCTATCAACTTCTTGAGGATTATTAAGGCCTATCAACCTCTGGAGGGTTATTAAGGCCTATCAACCTCTGGAGGGTTATTAAGGCCTATCAACCTCTGGAGGTTATTAAGGCCTATCAACCTCTGGAGGGTTATTAAGGCCTATGAACCTCTGGAGGGTTATTAAGGCCTATCAACCTCTGGAGGGTTATTAAGGCCTATCAACTTCTGGAGGATTATTAAGGCCTATCAACCTCTGGAGGGTTATTAAGGCCTATGAACCTCTGGAGGGTTATTAAGGCCTATCAACCTCTGGAGGGTTATTAAGGCCTATCAACTTCTGGAGGATTATTAAGGCCTATCAACCTCTGGAGGGTTATTAAGGCCTATGAACCTCTGGAGGGTTATTAAGGCCTATCAATCTCTGGAGGGTTATTAAGGCCTATCAACCTCTGGAGGGTTATTAAGGCCTATCAACCTCTGGAGGGTTATTAAGGCCTATGAACCTCTGGAGGGTTATTAAGGCCTATGAACCTCTGGAGGGTTATTAAGGCCTATCAACCTCTGGAGGGTTATTAAGGCCTAGCAACCTCTGGAGGGTTATTAAGGCCTATCAACCTCTGGAGGGTTATTAAGGCCTATCAACCTCTGGAGGGTTATTAAGGCCTATGAACCTCTGGAGGGTTATTAAGGCCTGTGAACCTCTGGAGGGTTATTAAGGCCTAGCAACCTCTGGAGGGTTATTAAGGCCTATGAACCTCTGGAGGGTTATTAAGGCCTGTGAACCTCTGGAGGGTTATTAAGGCCTATGAACCTCTGGAGGGTTATTAAGGCCTATCAACTTCTGGAGGATTATTAAGGCCTATCAACCTCTGGAGGGTTATTAAGGCCTATAACCTCCAGAGAGGTACCAAGGCCGCCACTAAGGCCTACTGGCCGGCATGTACACCTTAGGCCTACCACTCGCGTTTTTTACCTAAACCTTTACCACAACATAATAGAAGGGAGGCATATATAGGCCTATACGTCTGAAGCCTAACACTGTCTCGCCTCAGCTTCCTGTAAAGCCTATAACAGCCGCTAGGCCGCCCCGAACCCAAGTTAATTATTGTTATAAACAGCCTCGTATAGTGCTTCAGAGCTCATCAACTCCAATATGCAAACTAGTCCGCCATGATTGAGGAAAGATGTACAGGTTTCGTAAGGTGAGAGTGTATCCTGGCCCCCAGAGGTCATCCAGCAGCTTTAAAGTAGTGAGGTGGTGCACTCTAACCCCCACCCCCCCTTCCCCTATTTTGGTGCGGCTAATTACCCTTCCTGTCCAAATCACCGTTAACTATGCACGCCTACTAATTACCGCCACATTCACTACCATTACGAGCCATTTACCCACTTGGACTGGACGGTGGACGGTAGAGCGGTGGTTTCCCTTCATATAGGTCGGGGCGTTCATCCCCGATGCGTTCACGAGTAGTTGGGCACCATTCTTCCCTCCGTCCCATCCCAAATCCTTATCCTGATCCCTTCCAGGTGCTTTATAGCCGTAATGGCTTGGCGCATTCTCTGATATTTCCATTCCATCCCCCCATCCCCCCATCTTTCACATCCACTACCATGTTAGGGAGTATAACACTTGTGACACATGCCTGTTATCTTGAGGTTATCTTAAGATGATTTCGGGGCTTTAGTGTCCCCGCGGCCGGTCCTCGACCAGGCCTCCACCCCCAGGAAGCAGCCCGTGACAGCTGACTAACACCCAGGTACCTATTTTACTGCTAGGTAACAGGGGCATAGGGTGAAAGAAACTCTGCCCATTGTTTCTCGCCGGCGCCTGGGATCGAACCCAGGACCACATCTAGGTTATCTAGATTCAGTGTCAGCCTACTCCCCCCTCCCCCCTGGCTGACTACCTGTCAGTCACTGCTGACTTGTCGCTCTACACCCTATTCCCCCTTCCCTCCCCCCCCCCCCCTTCCTGTCACTTGACTGTCTATCATCTTGATGTCTCAAGATGACATCAATCAAACCCATTAAAGAAGAGATTAAGCTGATGATGCGACACTTAAGAAAGCTCTGAGTCCTCTCTTATCTCTTTACTTAAAATAATATTAACATAGTGGACATTACAAAACATAAACCCATTACCAAACAATAAAAACATGAGAGAAAATATTGAGGATACACAGGATCGAAACCCTAGACTTTCATCCCACAGACTTAGGTTCGAACCCACTGCACGACCCCTCACTAGTCTCATATCAAAATCGCGTTACTGGGAGTGCATGAGAACGGTTTTCTAAATGAGTCAAACTTTAGGCCTACCGGATAAAACCATTACAAAATAGAATGAATATCTTCAGTTTTTTGTTTTTCAAGATCCCAACGATGCAAACTCCAGTTATCCTGGTTCGGTTAGCCTAGTTCAGTTATCCTAGATCGGTTATCCAGATTCAATTATCCTGGTTCAGTTTTCTAGGTTCATTTATCCTAGTTTAGCAATCCAGGTTCAGTTTTCCTAGTTCACTTAGTCTAGTTCATATACTAGTTCAGTTAGCCTAGTCCAGCTATCCTAGTTGTTATCTTGGTTCAATTATCCAGGCTCAGTTATTAAACTTCAGTTATCCCATTCCATTTATCTAATTCTAGCTGACGTTAAGCCTACCACATACTCATCAACGAGTGGTTGACATACATCAATGAGTAATTAATAACTGATGAATAGTCATATTTACTGTCAGTTTTAACCAATTCACAGGCCACCAGCAGCTCCAGGATTCATCAAGCCTTCACCCAACCAGCTACGAAACATCTACATCTTTAAACAATCATAGCGGCGGCGGTGTGTGTGTGTGAGTGAGTGAGTGAGTTAGTGGTCCCAACCACCGCCAATCACTTAGGATTAAGAACTGCCAGAGCGAGCTGTTTCATCCAGGTACAATCCAGGTACTGAACAAAACCCTATACCTTGTTTGGTCTCGAACGAGAGCCCGTACTACATATATCGTCGTAGCTCCAATATGTATTACTACATATTTATGAATATATATATTTAGAAGGAGGTACAATGGTAAATTTATGAGATAACATAATGTTAGTATTTTTACAATGTTGCACAGCCACTAAGAGGCCAACCCGTTCTCGCAAATTCGTAAAGTCAATATTGACTTATTAACTACGTGCATAGGTGATATACTAAACATAATAGATACCCCTAAAAAGATTCATAGAAAACACCGACCTTACCTAACCTTGTTAGTATCTTAAGATAAGCATCTTATTGCTTCGTAATTACAATTATTACTTAACCTGTACCTATTATAGGTTAGGTAATAACTGTAATTACGAAGCAATAAGATGCTTATCTTAAGATACTAACAAGGTTAGGTAAGGTCGGTGTTTTCTATGAATCTTTTTAAGGGTATCTATTATGTTAAGTATGTCACCTATGCACATATTTAATAAGTCAATATTGACTTATTAAATTTGCGAGAACGGGTTGCATCGGCATAGAGTGTTCCTGGCAGAAACCTAACTGTGTGATACATAGTGGCTGATTGCCTTAGAACAGTGTTTACTTAAGAGCCTTGTTGAATACTGCCATGATCACTTAATAAAGTGACCTCAGCATACGATACAAGCTCCAGTTCCTATTGTAGTAAACCCCTACTCAAGGAAATAATTGGTCATTTTTTTTATTAATACATTAGGTACATCTGCATTTGTGCAGCTACCCTAGACTATATGAAGGGGAGTACAGTGTGTCAAAAAGCTAGCTACGTGATGCTAAAAAAATCCCCATCACACAGGATGGTTAGTCAGAGACATGTGATAAGCAGTCTGCACTGGCACACTCTGGGTTCGTTTTGAGGATATCATCAACACAAGAGTGAATAAGGTAGCAGTGATACTAAAAGTCCCCATCTGGCAGGATGGTTAGTCATACAGGGCCATATGTTCAGTAGCCGGCACTGGCAAATTTTGGGTGCACTGTGAGGATATCTTCAAGAACAGGAGAGTGAATAAAGTAATTGCAAAGCTCCAGGTACCTCATGCCAACGGGTCTGAAAGGTCTAATAACTGGACATTCGGTGATGTAGTGTGGGAGATCATGCCGTAGTTCCTGCTCACAGAGTTTGCACCTGGAGTGCTCAGGATTGGGAGATCCGTCACCTGTAGACACCTGCCACAGGTAACGGTAGCCACCTGCCACAGGTGACGGTAATCCTGGCAACCACTGTGTCGCACAGTCTGGTGGACGTTTTGTGCTGCCCATAAACATAGGTTTCAGATCTGAACAAATTATAGCTTTTTATACTGGTGCTTTCAGGTCGTTGGGAGTCAGTAATTTCTCTCCTGTCAGACCTGAGTGTTTGGACCAATACAGTTTTGACAGCAGAGATGGGGATATCTAGATCTAATTCAACTTCAAACTTGTTACACGCTAATTTGGCTGCAATGTCTGTCTCATTATGATGGGTTATATTTATGTGTGAAGGTATCCATACAAAGGAGATTCGAGACCCTTTACTCTGTGCATCAATTAGGTCATTTATAATTGGTAGTATGAGGTTCTTGCTGTCGATCTTCCAAGAGAAGTTTTCGATTGCTTGAAGAGCAGACTTTGAATCAGAAATATTATTCCTCCTCCAATGTTGTTTAATGTTCTGGTTGCTAAGTGTAATGCTGCTAGTTCTGCTTGTGTGGAGGTCAGCCAGTTGTTTAACCTGACATTGGAAGTCTTTGTGCAAATATTATTCTATAAAACCTACATGCCGCTGCAGTCCGTCCTGTAGAAGATCGGACTGAGCCGTCGGTGTAGACACAGTGCTCGTGAGATCTTAGACTCTCGATGGAGGAGGCAATTGTTTCAAGAGTGACAGCTTTGAGTAGAGTAAGATTCTCATTATCTTCCTTGGTGACGTGTGTGTATGATACTTGAATGGTGGGGTACAGATAAAGAGGAATATCAGAGACTGGTAGATTGCACTTAAAAGGAATGTTAAGTTTAATGAGATTATAGGCATTTTTGCTCAGTCATTTATCA
>NC_091159.1:11195003-11199600 GCF_040958095.1 Procambarus clarkii | reverse complement strand
GACAGTAGGGGTAGTCAGGGAGGGGAAAGAAGGGGTAGTCAGGGAGGGGAAAGAAGGGGTAGTCAGGGAGGGGATGCTTGCTGGCACTCGTAACGTTAACAATTAGCAAGCGGAGCTTGTCACAGGAAATATTTACAGGTGAATGCTGGTCCCGTGCAAAGTTAGCAAGATCAGGGCTCGCAGTGTGTGTCGCTGGCCCCGAGTGCCGCTCGAGTGCTTACTAATGCACTCCCAAGGCTGTCCGCGGCTCCGTCCTCTCCTGTACTCTCACACATGACGGCAGTCTCCCATAGGACGCCATCACCCCACCCCGTCCTCTTAAGGTTTCCCCAACGTCAAGAAACTGTCGCACTAGAGTCCCCTCTCTCCCCTTCCCTACCAGAGGACCCAAAACAGAAAACGGGACAGTACGTCACTTTCGCCAGCCGCTTCCATTTTCTGGTACGGTAATTTTTGGCCCAAAGGTGTCTAGGGTCTGAAGACTCAAGTTTGTGTTATATTTGATAAAGTATTGTCGATTTTCTGTTGGTACTTAAATTCACCCATTCCCATGTAGCTAGATGGTATATTCCAGCCGTATGAGTATATATAATATATAATGTCCTCACCTAGTTGTGCTTGTGTGGGTTGAGCTCTGGCTCTTTGGTCCCGCCTCTCAACTACCAATCAACTGATGTACAGGTTCCTGAGCCTACTGGGCTCTTATCATATCTACACTTGAAACTGTGTATGGAGTCAGCCTCCACCACATCACTTCCTAAAGTATTCCATTTGTTAACTATTCTGACACTAAAAAAATTATTACTAACGTCTCTATGGCTCATTTGGGCACTCAATTTCTACCCGTGTCCCCCTAGTGCGTGTGCCCCTTGTGTTAAATAATCCATCTTTATCTACCCTATCAATTCCCTTGAGAATCTTGTATGTGATGATCCCCCCTGAACTTGTGTGTGAGTGTGTGTGTGTATTCACCTAGTTTTCACCAAGTTGTATCTGAAAAAAAAACTCTGCCTATATTACGAGTCCTAAGCGCTGTCCACTCACCCACAGGCCCCCTTGTGTGTGCGTGCGTGTGTATATTAGCATAGTGTTTATGGTGGGTAACATGGTGAGTGAGTTGGTGTTGTGGTGGGTAACATGGTGAGTGAGTTGGTGTTGTGGTGGGTAACATGGTGAGTGAGTTGGTGTTGTGGTGGGTAACATGGTGAGTGAGTTGGTGTTGTGGTGGGTAACATGGTGAGTGAGTTGGTGTTGTGGTGGGTAACATGGTGAGTGAGTTGGTGTTGTGGTGGGTAACATGGGTACTACATATAAGTAATTCTTGTTGCAGCGCTGTGTGCGGGCGGCGGAGAAGGCTGGCACCAGGAAACTTGACCCCTTCCCTGACAGAGTCAAGCCCGACCCCGCCAAGAAGAAACCTCCCCCGCCTAAGATCAACAACAACAAGGTACGTTGCCAACCTGGAGAGTGGGGGGGGGGGGGTTACCTGGACCTGGAGAGGGGGTTTACCTGGACCTGAGGCCAGGCTTGACATGCTCTCATATGTAACGATCTCCTGCTTCCTGTGGACGAACACGTGTTGTCACTGGCTTCCTGTGGACGAACACGTGTTGTCACTGGCTTCCTGTGGACGAACACCTGTTGTTACTGGCTTCCTGTGGACGAACACCTGTTGTCACTGGCTTCCTGTGGACGAACATCTGTTGTCACTGGCTTCCTGTGGACGAACACGTGTTGTCACTGGCTTCCTGTGGACGAACACGTGTTGTCACTGGCTTCCTGTGGACGAACACGTGTTGTCACTGGCTTCCTGTGGACGAACACCTGTTGTTACTGGCTTCCTGTGGACGAACACGTGTTGTCACTGGCTTCCTGTGGACGAACACGTGTTGTCACTGGCTTCCTGTGGACGAACACCTGTTGTTACTGGCTTCCTGTGGACGAACACCTGTTGTCACTGGCTTCCTGTGGACGAACATCTGTTGTCACTGGCTTCCTGTGGACGAACACGTGTTGTCACTGGCTTCCTGTGGACGAACACCTGTTGTCACTGGCTTCCTGTGGACGAACACGTGTTGTCACTGGCTTCCTGTGGACGATCACCTGTTGTTACTGGCTTCCTGTGGACGAACACGTGTTGTTACTGGCTTCCTGTGGACGAACACGTGTTGTTACTGGCTTCCTGTGGACGAACGCCTGTTGTTACTGGCTTCCTGTGGACGAACACCTGTTGTCACTGGCTTCCTGTGGACGAACATCTGTTGTCACTGGCTTCCTGTGGACGAACACGTGTTGTCACTGGCTTCCTGTGGACGAACACGTGTTGTCACTGGCTTCCTGTGGACGAACACCTGTTGTTACTGGCTTCCTGTGGACGAACACGTGTTGTCACTGGCTTCCTGTGGACGAACACCTGTTGTCACTGGCTTCCTGTGGACGAACACGTGTTGTCACTGGCTTCCTGTGGACGAACACCTGTTGTCACTGGCTTCCTGTGGACGAACACCTGTTGTTACTGGCTTCCTGTGGACGAACACGTGTTGTCACTGGCTTCCTGTGGACGAACACGTGTTGTCACTGGCTTCCTGTGGACGAACACCTGTTGTCACTGGCTTCCTGTGGACGAACACGTTGTCACTGGCTTCCTGTGGACGAACACGTGTTGTCACTGGCTTCCTGTGGACGAACACGTGTCCACTAGAGGGCCACTAGACATTTGTCCAGTAATCTAGACAAATATCTAGATCACTATCCAGGTGGAATGAGGATGAGTGCGGCTTCTCATGCTAATGCCTTGGCTCTGAGGACGATCTCATTCATGAGAGACTGGGAGGTGATGTTGCACGGGGTACAGTGATAACAAGACAAGCTTCTTTAAGGATTTGACAAATAGGTTTATCAAGTTGTTTAGAAGAGTATCGTGTTCTACAAGCAGAGTAGTCAAGCAACTCTGGCTCCGTGCATTAGCTGCAGCAGCCTACTGTGATTTTGTTATTCATTAAATGTGTGTGTGTGTGTATGTATGTATGTATGTATGTATGTATGTATGTATGTATGTATGTATGTATGTATGTATGTATGTATGTATATATGTATGTATATATATATATATATATGTCGTACCTAGTAGCCAGAACGCACTTCTCAGCCTTCTATGCAAGGCCCGATTTGCCTAATAAGCCAAGTTTTCATGAAATAATATATTTTCTCTAATTTTTTTCTTATGAAATGATAAAGCTACCCATTTCATTATATATGAGGTAAATTTTTTTTTATTGGAGTTAAAATTAACGTAGATATATGACCGAACCTAACCAACCCTACCTAACCTAACCTACCCTATCTCTATAGGTTAGGTTAGGTTAGGTTAGGTAGCCGAAAAACTTAGGTTAGGTCAGATTAGGTAGGTTAGGTAGTCGTAAAAACGTTAATTCATGAAAACTTGGCTTATTAGGCAAATCGGGCCTTGCATAGTAGGCTGAGAAGTGCGTTCTGGCTACTAAGTACGACATATATATATATATATATATATATATATATATGTCGTACCTAGTAGCCAGAACGCACTTCTCAGCCTACTATGCAAGGCCTGATTTGCCTAATAAGCCAAGTTTTCCTGAATTAATATATTTTCTCTAATTTTTTTCTTATGAAATGATAAAGTTACCCATTTCATTATGTATGAGGTCAATTTTTTGTTATTGGAATTAAAATTAACGTAGATATATGACCGAACCTAACCAACCCTACCTAACCTAACCTAACCTATCTCTATAGGTTAGGTTCCGTTAGGTAGCCGAAAAAGTTAGGTTAGGTTAGGTTAGGTAGGTTAGGTAGTCGAAAAACAATTATTTCATGAAAACTTGGCTTACTAGGCAAATCGGGCCTTACATAGTAGGCTGAGAAGTGCATTCTGGCTACTAGGTACGACATATATATATATATATATATATATATATATATATATATATATATAATAATTCTCTGTCATTAATGCTTCCTTGATTGACCTTGAGCCAGATTTACACTGTGGCAACATTGTGGGCTATTGACTTGTTTATTTGGACTGCGTCCGAAGCAGTGGTCTTATGCTTGGATTAAAGTGCATTATAAATGGACGACATGCGATTATCCGGAGTGCTGCTTAGACCCACAGTGCCACTGCCGATATATAATACCCATGATATAATACCTATAGTGAGTTACTAAAACGTCGGCGGGTGTATAACTTCCTCAGACGCTGGTGGGTATACATTACAGTCCCTTCGGAGTGTGGGTGAGTTTACGGCGCGTCACTGAGTGGAGTTCCCAGTACCCCCTTAGTGTTGTCTGGTGTCCTTGCGCATACGGCACTGCTGAGGTCTAGAGGGTTGGCAAGGCCAAGAGACCCTCTGGGACCTCGCAAGGAAGAGCAGGACGACACGAGGTTCTCTTATTGTACACCATAGCTCTCGGGGGACTCGTGATGAATTTGGGGTCCTCTTGTGTTCGTTCTGGGGTCCCTTTGGCAGTGTGGCAAAGCGGAAACGTCCGTAGCTTCCTGTCGACGATCCACTTTGTCAGTGGCTTGCTGTGGACAATCCACTCTCAGTCACTG
>NC_091159.1:11187503-11190003 GCF_040958095.1 Procambarus clarkii | reverse complement strand
AAGAGAGGCCAGGTATGGCCAGGAGAGCCCAGGTATGGCCAAGAGAGGCCAGGTATGGCCAGGTATGGCCACGAGAAGCTAGGTGAGGCCAGGTATGGCCATGTATGGCCAGGAGAGGCCAGGTGTGGCCAGGAGAGGCCAGGTATGGCCAGGTGTGGCCAGGAGAGGCCAGGTATGGCCAGGTGAGGCCAGGAGAGGCCAGGTATGGCCAGGTATGGCCAGGAGAGGCCAGGTATGGCCAGGTGTGGCCAGGAGAGGCCAGGTATGGCCAGGTGAGGCCAGGTGTGGCCAGGAGAGGCCAGATATGGCCAGGAGAGGCCAGGTATGGCCAGGAGAGGCCAGGTATGGCCAGGAGAGGCCAGGTGTGGCCAGGAGAGGCCAGGTGTGGCCAGGAGAGGCCAGGTGTGGCCAGGAGAGGCCAGGTATGGCCAGGTGAGGCCAGGTATGGCCAGGAGAGGCCAGGTGAGGCCAGGTATGGCCAGGAGAGGCCAGGTGAGGCCAGGTATGGCCAGGAGAGGCCAGGTATGGCCAGGTGAGGCCAGGTATGGCCAGGAGAGGCCAGGTATGGCCAGGTGAGGCCAGGTGTGGCCAGGAGAGGCCAGGTATGGCCAGGTGTGGCCAGGTATGGCCAGGTATGGCCAGGAGAGGCCAGGTATGGCCAGGTATGGCCAGGAGAGGCCAGGTATGGCCAGGAGAGGCCAGGTATGGCCAGGAGAGGCCAGGTATGGCCAGGAGAGGCCAGGTATGGCCAGGTATGGCCAGGAGAAGCCAGGTATGGCCAGGAGAGGCCAGGTATGGCCAGGTATGGCCAGGTGTGGCCAGGTATGGCCAGGAGAGGCCAGGTATGGCCAGGTGAGGCCAGGTATGGCCAGGTATGGCCAGGTATGGCCAGGAGAGGCCAGGTATGGCCAGGAGAAGCCAGGTATGGCCAGGAGAGGTCAGGTATGGCCAGGAGAGGCCAGGTGTGGCCAGGAGAGGCCAGGTATGGCCAGGAGAGGCCAGGTATGGACAGGTGTGGCCAGGAGAGGCCAGGTGTGGCCAGGAGAGGCCAGGTATGGCCAGGAGAGGCCAGGTATGGCCAGGTGTGGCCAGGAGAGGCCAGGTATGGCCAGAAGCCAGGTATGGCCAGGTAGTGACCAGGTATGGCCAGGTGTGACCAGAAGTAAGTGTTCTCTGTACCAATCTACCAATCTAAACCAAGCGTTCAACACGCTTCCACTACACATAAGGGGCATAACTGGCCGACCCCTCACAGTGTTCAAGAGAGAACTGGATACCTGATCAACCAGGCTGTGACTCATACGTCAGGCTGCGAGCAGCCGCGTCCAACAGCCTGGTTGATCAGTCCAGCAACCAGGAGGCCTGTTCGAGGACCGGGCCGCGGGGACACTAAGCCTCGGAAGCACCTCAAGGTAACCTCAAGGTATCTACATCAAATTTCTAGGTTCGAATTACCGGTGATACAAGTGAATGAAATTGTATTTCCCAAAATATTGTGGATTACTGCATCATATATGTGAGGGAGGGGAGAGGAGCTTCTGATATACATAAGAGCTATAAGGGAAAACGGGAACACGCGCGCGTGTGTGTGTGTGTGTGTGTGTGTCAAACACGTAGATATACCATGTTTCTTTTAAAGTTGATTCAAGAAGTTATCTCGAGGATGAAATGTTCTTCCAACAATGACGACAAGGAAGAAGGGGTTCATTGAGTCCTCACCGACGCGACGGTTGTGGTGGCGGCGGTAGTGGTGGTGGTGGTAGCTCCCGCGGATAGTGGTGGCTGGTTGCTGGTGGTGGTGGTGGTAGGGAGAGGGTGGTGGTGGTGGCGGCGGCGAGGCTGCCGTGCTCTCAGTGTGGCTCCAGCCCTTGCACAGTGCGCACGGTGTTGACGCGGGCTCCAGCGGGGTTACTATCGCATCTGCGCACCACGCCTGCACACCCACGTGTTTCTTCCCATACTTCGCTCCTCCTCCGGGATTTGAGGATTACGTCTTGCAAGAAGGAATTTAGTGCTGATCCATCGGAGAAAAAAATAGTGGGATTATTTGTTAATAAAATAGTTTTTAAAGCATTCGAGTTGATTGTGGTGGAGGGGTCAGTAGTGCTGCACTTTGCTCTGTGATGAAAAGTGAAGTTTGATATTACGTGTGTGTGTGAGTGCGTGCACGCTGGCAAGTGTGGGCGGAAATGGTTGCGTGATGCTCTTGTGACCACAGGTGTAGTGCCCTCCAGCACGGGAGGGTGTGTGGTTTACCTGTGTGGTTTACCTGTGTGGTTTACCTGGTGGTGGTGGTGGCCAACCACAATCTGGCCCTGAGTGCTGGTGGCCATTGGAGGATTGTGCTCATCTAGCCAGGATGTCCCCAACTCATCACTGAATTGCTTCACCCCTTATAAAGGTAAGATACCTGCCTGACATGACACCTGTATTAAGCCTGTATTGAACGGAATCTGTTCGCTATGTTCACCTAAGTTGGAAGAACAGTGTTATTCAGACG
>NC_091159.1:11157503-11185003 GCF_040958095.1 Procambarus clarkii | reverse complement strand
GACCCCACCTTAGGGCGAGCTTTGTGTTGGGATGTGGTACGTCAGGCGTTATTGGCCGGCCTGTTTGTATTGTAAGACATACTGACGCCCGCCCTCTCTCCCACACACACACACAATGTTTAGATTTGCTGTGTCGGTGGATTATACGGTGGGAGACTTGGCCCACGTGGGAGGGGGCGGGAGGTGTGTAGTTTATCGGGGCTGACCGCTGGTCGTATTGATAATGTAATTGGAGGATCAAGTGATATTTGGAATTAATTGCTGTTGGTAATGGAAGAGGATTGTAATATTGCCGCGTGTGTGTGATCATTTAGTTGTGTTCACCTAGTTGTGTTTGCGGGGGTTGAGCTTTGCTCTTTCGGCCCGCCTCTCAACTGTCAATCAACTGTTTACTAACTACTTTTTTTTCCACACCACACACACCCCAGGAAGCAGCCCGTGACAGCTGACTAACTCCCAGGTACCTATTTACTGCTAGGTAACAGGGACATTCAGGGTGCAAGAAACTTTGCCCATTTGTTTCTGCCTCGTGCGGGAATCGAACCCGCGCCACAGAATTACGAGTCCTGCGCGCTATCCACCAGGCTACCAGGCCTATGTGTGTGCTTGCGGGGGTTGAGATTCGGCTCCTTGGTTCCGCCTCTCGACTGTCATCTGTGTGTGTCGTGTACGTGTTCAGTGTGTCGGGTCAGCTTGCTGTTACTGATCACTCGACATTACATTAGTTATATTTTACGTTAATATTTTTCAGTATTTAATACTTTTTAGTAACTGGATGTGGCGAGGTAATATATTTGTTGTTGTTGAGAGTGGCCGAGACTCTCAACACAGGTGTGAGTGTGTGTGTGTGTCATTAGTCTTAAACAAAAAAGTCAATACATTGAGCGATTTAGTAGTACAAGGCTGGTGATGTCGACAGTGATTGATTAGATTGGTTCAGTTGCCGGTAGTGATTCAGTACTAAAAAAAACATGTGTTGCAACATGTTGATATCACTGAAGGTGCAGTTGAAGATTCGTCATGTCGCTGACAAGGGCTCTTGTCTGCAGTCAACTCTTAGCCAGACTTCTCATCTACTAGATTATAGTTCTTCCTAATTTAAATCCCCATTTGCTTATGCAAACCCGGATTTTACATGTAAATAGTGGTGTGGGAGGAGTGTTGCGTGCCCAGGATGATGGAGAGTGTAGGTTATGGGGGTGTGGGGGGTATAATTTGGGCCAGTGGTGGGTGGAGGCTTCCCCCTGGCCCTTATCGGTGGGTGGAGGCTCCCCCTGGCTCCTACCCGTGGGTGGAGGCTCTCCCCTTGCCCCCCTACCGGTGGGTGGGGGCTCCCTGGCGCCCTACCGTTGCGGGGAGCTCCCCTGGCTGGCTCCTACCCGTGGGTGGAGGCTCTCCCTGGCCCCTACCGGTGGGTGGGGGCTCTCCCTGGCCCCTACCCGTGGGTGGAGGCTTCCCCTGGCTCTTACCGGTGGGTGGAGGCTTCCCCTGGCTCCTACCGGTGGGTGGGGGCTCTCCCTGGCCCCTACCGGTGGGTGGGGGCTCTCCCTGGCCCCTACCGGTACACAATAATACATTGGCGGTGTCCCTTAGCCACTCTCACCAGGTATACTGATGGCTCAGCATGCAACCTGTCAATACACCTCCCCCCCCCGCTCTCTCTCTCTGTTACTCTCTCTGTTACTCTCTCTGTTACTCTCTGTTACTCTCTCTGTTACTCTCTCTGTTACTCTCTCTGTTACTCTCTCTCTCTCTCTCTCTCTCTCTCTCTCTCTCTCTCTCTCTCTCTCTCTCTCTCTCTCTCTCTCTCTCTCTCTCTCTCTCTCTCTCTCTCTCTCTCTATATATATATATATCCACCAAAAAAAAAAAAAGATTCCCCACTTTTTCATTCATTCATATATATATATATATATATATATATATATATATATATATATATATATATATATATATATATATATATGAATGAATGAAAAAGTGGGGAATCTTTTGTTTTGACAACATCTTTTGTTCTCCTTCCCTTCACAGAACTAATTGAACATGAGAATTTTGGACGAAGGCATGACAATAGAGGTGATCAAACAACAGAGACACCCCCCCCCACCCCCATCTCCTCAAAAAATAGTCCTGTATTGTTAAGATGCCATTTGAGTTGGGCGGGCGTGATTAGGACCCGAGCCAAGGTGGTCGCTTGTCAATGGTTCCCCTGGACACGCTCCTCGGCCGCCAGATGGCACTCTTGTTTATTGTTATTGTGATGTATGTTGTATGTTGTGGTGTTGTGAGGCTGCTTGTGTTGTGTTATGGTGTGGCCGCTCGTGTTAGTGAGCGGGCCTCTTTTTGACTAGTGTCGAGTAATTCGTTTAATTCTACAATTCTTAATTCTACAGAACTACGGTTCTGTAATACGTTGCAAAGATTTATCTACGAACTGTTGGCATCCATTGGATTCTGCTGTGTCTCGGGTAATACCACTCGCTGCAGCTGAGTGAGGGAGGGACAGTGCCAGGGGGCTTGGCACTCTGTAGGAAGAATGAGAGCGCTTGTAAAAACAGCCTCGGGGAAACAAGAGGATCTTCTAACACCGGGGTAGGTGGTGTGGTGGGCAACTGCACAAGGTGGTGTGGTGGGCAACTGCACAAGGTGGTGTAGTGGGCAGCTGCACAAGGTGGTGTGGTGGGCAGCTGCACAAGGTGGTGTGGTGGGCAGCTGCACAAGGTGGTGTGGTGGGCAGGTGCACAAGGTGGTGTGGTGGGCAGCTGCACAAGGTGGTGTGGTGGGCAGCTGCACAAGGTGGTGTGGTGGGCAGCTCCACAAGGTGGTGTGGTGGGCAACTGCACAAGGTGGTGTGGTGGGCAACTGCACAAGGTGGTGTGGTGGGCAACTGCACAAGGTGGTGTGGTGGGCAGCTGCACAAGGTGGTGTGGTGGGCAACTGCACAAGGTGGTGTGGTGGGCAACTGCACAAGGTGGTGTGGTGGGCAACTGCACAAGGTGGTGTGGTGGGCAACTGCACAAGGTGGTGTGGTGGGCAGCTGCACAAGGTGGTGTGGTGGGCAGCTGCACAAGGTGGTGTGGTGGGCAGCTGCACAAGGTGGTGTGGTGGGCAGCTGCACAAGGTGGTGTGGTGGGCAGCTGCACAAGGTGGTGTGGTGGGCAGCTGCACAAGGTGGTGTGGTGGGCAACTGCACAAGGTGGTGTGGTGGGCAACTGCACAAGGTGGTGTGGTGGGCAGCTGCACAAGGTGGTGTGGTGGGCAGCTGCACAAGGTGGTGTGGTGGGCAGCTGTACAAGGTGGTGTGGTGGGCAGCTGCACAAGGTGGTGTGGTGGGCAGCTGCACAAGGTGGTGTGGTGGGCAGCTGCACAAGGTGGTGTGGTGGGCAGCTGCACAAGGTGGTGTGGTGGGCAACTGCACAAGGTGGTGTGGTGGGCAGCTGCACAAGGTGGTGTGGTGGGCAGCTGCACAAGGTGGTGTGGTGGGCAGCTGCACAAGGTGGTGTGGTGGGCAGCTGCACAAGGTGGTGTGGTGGGCAGCTGCACAAGGTGGTGTGGTGGGCAGCTGCACAAGGTGGTGTGGTGGGCAGCTGCACAAGGTGGTGTGGTGGGCAGCTGCACAAGGTGGTGTGGTGGGCAGCTGCACAAGGTGGTGTGGTGGGCAGCTGCACAAGGTGGTGTGGTGGGCAGCTGCACAAGGTGGTGTGGTGGGCAACTGCACAAGGTGGTGTGGTGGGCAGCTGCACAAGGTGGTGTGGTGGGCAGCTGCACAAGGTGGTGTGGTGGGCAGCTGCACAAGGTGGTGTGGTGGGCAGCTGCACAAGGTGGTGTGGTGGGCAGCTGCACAAGGTGGTGTGGTGGGCAGCTGCACAAGGTGGTGTGGTGGGCAGCTGCACAAGGTGGTGTGGTGGGCAGCTGCACAAGGTGGTGTGGTGGGCAGCTGCACAAGGTGGTGTGGTGGGCAGCTGCACAAGGTGGTGTGGTGGGCAGCTGCACAAGGTGGTGTGGTGGGCAGCTGTACAAGGTGGTGTGGTGGGCAGCTGCACAAGGTGGTGTGGTGGGCAGCTGCACAAGGTGGTGTGGTGGGCAGCTGCACAAGGTGGTGTGGTGGGCAGCTGCACAAGGTGGTGTGGTGGGCAGCTGCACAAGGTGGTGTAGTGGGCAGCTGTACAAGGTGGTGTGGTGGGCAGCTGCACAAGGTGGTGTGGTGGGCAGCTGCACAAGGTGGTGTGGTGGGCAGCTGCACAAGGTGGTATGGCACAGTGCCTGACCTCACCGTGCAGGTGAGGCACTCAGCGAGCACACAGGTGCTCCACATGGTTGTGTTGACATCATTCTCCACTCACGCGCGCGCGCGCGGCGTTCAACAACCTGTTTGAGGTGGTTGGTGGTTCCCATGAGACCAGAGGAGTGATGAGAAGATGGCGTGCAGCGACCCACCACCACCACCATCTGCCCGCATCAAGTTGCGTGTGCCTCACTCACATATTGCGTGCGCCCTCAATGTTGCGTGTGCCCTCAGCCAAAGCCTCCCTTCATCTGGGAACCTCGTATACACAGACGAGGGCCCGACCTCCTCTTAAGGGGGATATTCTCACGTCTAGTTAGTGGCCGTCGACCGTAACTGCAGCAGGGCAGCCGTCGGGACAGGACAGGTGGTAGCGGGATGCCTGGCGTGTTAAGAACATATATTTTACATCCTGGAAGGAGCCGGGACCCATGAGAAAACGTGTGAACTACAAGAGTAAAAAAAGAAAGAATAATAACATTAGAAGATGAAGATAGATATCAAACAGATACTTCAGGTTGCGAACCCCTTTTGAACTCATCATGGTTCATTGATGAGTTCAATGGCAGGGTATGTTGATGAGTTCATCATTAAACTACTGAATGAACTCAGTAGTTCAGTCGTTAGTGTGCATGGAGAGTCCAAGGTATACCAGTTCAATGCCGTTGTATGGCCGCAGTGTTATCATAGGTTATCGTTATCATAGGTCACGACATCTTAGGTGTACATATGGGGTGGCTTCCCGTTATCCAGGTGTAGTGCACAAACGCTTCCACAACTGTCTGGAGGCGAGAGTGCCCGAGGAAATATAATTGGAAATTGAATTGCAAATAGCGAGGGAGCAAAGTGTAATTTTTATAATTTAAGACTATTGGTGGGATGAGTGTCGGTAATCAGTTGGTGCACAATAGTCACAATTTGGCGGTGAAGGTTGGTGTCGAGTTGTACCCACGAGGAGTACAGGTAACAGCGGCTGTTGTGTTCATGAAAGCTGTTATGGTCGGCACCCGGTATGTTCAGCTTGAGGTCTAGCATTAGCTGAAGCGGGGGCCGGTCATGCTTATTACTGGAATGGAAGGCCAAGAGTCCTCTGGGACCTGGCAAGGCCAAGAGTCCCTCTGGGACCTCGCAAGGCCAAAAGACCCTCTGGGACCTTGCAAGACCAAGAGACCTCTGGGACCTCGCAAGGCCAAAAGACCCTCTGGGACCTCGCAAGGCGAAGAGACCCTCTGGGACCTCGCAAGGCCAAGAGTCCCTCTGAAACCTCGCAAGGCCAAAAGACCCTCTAGGACCTCGCAAGGCCAAAAGACCCTCTGGGACCTCGCAAGGCCAAAAGACCCTCTGGGACCTCGCAAGGCCAAAAGACCCTCTGGGACCTCGCAAGGCCAAAAGACCCTCTGGGACCTCGCAAGGCCAAAAGACCCTCTAGGACCTCGCAAGGCCAAAAGACCCTCTGGGACCTCGCAAGGCCAAAAGACCCTCTGGGACCTCGCAAGGCCAAAAGACCCTCTGGGACCTCGCAAGGCCAAAAGACTCTCTGGGACCTCGCAAGGCCAAGAGACCCTCTGGGACCTGGCAAGGCCAAGAGACCCCCCTGGGACCTCTCCGACACCGTCTATAATGGCAGCAGCCCTGCACTCATGTCTGGTCGGGGGTCTGTTGTGTATAATGGTATTGTTGTGGTCCGAGATCTGTTTTTGGACCTACTGGTGCGTGGGCTTGTTCTATCATGCTGTTGTGTTCTGGCCGCAGTGGCTAGTGTGTCATGGCATTGGTGTCATGTCAGCCGTGTCATTCACCTACTCAGGGACTCGCCTTTCCTTGAATGTAGACATGGTCACTTTGTGAATCTATTCATGTTTGAATCTATTCAATCTATTCATGAACCTATTCATGCGTGGAGGGGTCGTGTGGTTCTTGGTAGAGAAGTTGATGAATTAGTACGTTTGTTTCAGATTTAGCTACTTAGAACGAAGTGTCCATGTAGCACGGGCTATGGTGAGCCCGTATAATTAGTACGTGATTCTTGTGCTCGTTTCTTCCAGCTTCCTTAACTAATTTGCTATTTCTGTGGTGGATTTAGGGATCGATTGGTGTGCAGGTAATGAAGGGGGCACTATAACCATGGTGGAATGCGTGTAAGTGGGACACTAGCTTACCGTTAATGGGGTAAAGTAGTTAAGATAAAAGAGTGAAAGTAATCACTTACTGTAGTACATTGCAGTATTACATCTTTAGGTTAATGAATTTGATTTTGGATTGACGGTTTAACATGGAACTGGGTTATAAAACTTCGCCTAATATCTGAACGTTGGGAAGCGTTCAGTATTAACGGTGATTAATACGTTCAGTATTAACGGTGATTAGTGATTTTAATTATTCAGTGGGGAGCCGACGGCTGAGCGGACAGAACACTGGACGCGTGATCCTGTGGTCCCGGGTTCGATCCCGGGCGCCGGCGAGAAACAATGGGCAGAGTTTCTTTCACCCTGATGCCCCTGTTACCTAGTAGTAAAATAGGTACCTGGGAGTTAGTCAGCTATCAAGGGCTGCTTCCTGGGGGTGGAGGCCTGGTCGAGGACCGGGCCGCGGGGACTAAAAGCCCCGACATCATCTCAAGATAACCTCAAGATAACCACACCTACACACTTGTAGGTATGTTTGAGGATACAGGTGGAGACTGAGTACGCACATGAGCAACAGGGACGTTAAAAAGAACTTTTTCAGTGTCAGAGTAGTTAACAGATTGAATGCATTAGGCAGTAATGTGGTGGAGGCTGACTCCATACACAGTTTAAAATGTATATATATGACAGAACCCAGTAGGCTCATGAATCTGTACACCAGTTGATTGACAGTTGAGAGGCGGGACCAAAGAGCCAGAGCTCAACCCCCGCAAGCATAACTAGGTGAGTACTTGTCACTCTGGTGGAAGTTTCTAATACTGTTTGATTTTATGCAACTGTTCATGCAGGTCGGCGTTCAATCCCCGACCGTCCAAGTGGTTGGGCACCATTCCTCCCCCCCCCCCGTCCCATCCCAAATCCTTATCCTGACCCCTTCCCAGTGCTACATAGTCGTAATGGCTTGGCGCTTCCCCTGATAATTTCCTTCAATTCCTACGCTGGCCTCAAGTACTTATACATTTGCCACGTGTCCACACAGATGGTCACGTGATTATTGTCTTGTTAGTCTGGTTGTTCTGCTACTATCCTGGAGACCGTACATCGTTCGGCACCATAAGGGGACTTACTAGGGCCCGGTTTAGTGTTCCAGCGCTCTCTGTCCAACCCTGGAGCATACCTGGAGAGTTCTGGGAGTTCTACTCCCCAAGCCCGGCCTGAGGCCAGGCTCGACTTGTGATAACTTGGGCCAACAGGCCGTTGCTTGGAGCGGCCCGCAGGCCCACATTATCATTCCTGTCTGTTGGCAGGCTTACCAACCTGCAGTTGTGTGTGTTCCAGGCCTCCCCCACCTCCATTACTGTCTCTTCCACCTTCCTCACCCTTAGTCCTGTCTGTTCTAGGCTTCCCCACACCCAGTCTTGTCTGTTCCAGCAACCCTTAGATCTAGGCTATTTCCACTCCTGCGTGTTCCAGGTTTTTAATTGCACTCCTGTCTGTTCTCGCCTTCTTCATGCCTATTTGTTTTCCCTTGCCCGTCGTAATCCCCATTATTGTACGTATCAGTCCTCTGGATCCTTTATTCTATTTGTATCTTCAAAAGGCATCCTTATCACCCGTGATGTCTGCTGCAACCCTCCTCATCTCAACCCGTGTCTGCTCTAGTCATCATCGCCGGTACTCGTGTGTACTCCAGGGCTCCTCGGCCCCACTCGTAGTCTCGACAGGCCTCTAAAGCTGTCCTCTGCTCGAGTCGCTTGGAGTTCGGTGGGGTGCACTGGAGGGCCCTTGGCATCCTGGGCATGTCCTCAGGTGGTGGTGGTGGTGAGAGGCAGCCCTCCAGCCCTCTCCTACATGTTTACCTGCCTGCTTAGGCTTATAACCTGCTGGTTTAGGCCTATAGCCTGCTTACCTGGCATCTTGTTTAAGCTTACAGCATACTTATATGCCTACCTGTTTATCTTTTATCTTGTCTAGCGTCCTGCAACATTTGAGGGCAGCAGAATAACATTTTGGTATTGAGCGGTTGTGCCTCTCCGCCGCAACACCTTGAAGGCTGTCTCTTGGCAAGACAGGCGGAGGAGGAACCACTGGAGCATCTTTGACAACGTCACTGGTCGAGATTTTTATTTTTACCTTTACACAGGAAAGTGTACTTGATTACCTTGAGAGCTCAAGTGAGTGGATGTTTAGTATTTTAGTCTCGAGACTCGTGTAGACGTCGCAGGAGACTTGAATTAGCGTCGTTGAGAATGTGAAGCCGTCTGTGTGTGTGTGGTTGAGAAGCTGGCAATTGACTTGTGTGTGTTGAGTGTGGCAGGTGAGGTTAGACAAGGTAGGAAGGTAGGAAGGTAGGAGATAGAGAGGTGTGTGGCGCTGATGACTGCTAGAGGCTATGAGGTAACACAAGGTAGACAAGGTAGGAAGGTAGGAGAGAGAGAGGTGTGTGGCGTTGATGACTGCTAGAGGCTATGAGGTAACACAAGGTAGACAAGGTAGGAAGGTAGGAGAGAGAGAGGTGTGTGGCGCTGATGACTGCTAGAGGCTATGCTGCAGAGTGTAGCTGGGGCCGCTCCTCCTCCTCCTGACTCCTTGCTATTATTCCATTATGGCTTTGGATTATAGGCTCTTGTTCTTCTTAATGATCAGACGCTCTTGAGGGGGATGATAGGAGCGAGGTAGTTAGCACCCTGACGAATACTTACGAGGCGTGTGATTTAAAGTAAGATGGATGAGAGGCACTTACTTCTTGGGTGATTTATAATTTACAAACGTACTTTTAGTCAAGGTAATAATATATTGTGAGCAATAAATCATATGGTTGTTGGCGAGTGTGGACGTTGTGGAACAGGAGGGAGGGAGGCAGGAAAAGTGCGAGAGGAAGAAGAGTGAGAGAGGAGGAAAAGAGAGAGAGAGAGAGAGAGGAGGAAAAGAGAGAGAGAGAGAGAGAGAGAGGAGGAAAAGAGAGAGAGAGAGAGAGAGAGATAGAGAGGCTGTTTGAATTGGTCTTCACATGGAGGTTCCTTGAGGCAACTCATCTGGAAGGCGTCGACACGAGAGGTACAGATCCGTCATAAACTAATTGAAGGTCTGTTCCCAGATGTGTAAATTCAGGTAAGTTCATGTAACTTGGCTGAGTAGGGCCAACTTAGCCAGTGCCTCACATTGATAGCATCATTAGACGAATGTAAAAACAAAAAACAAAAAGGAAGATTTGGGTCCAGATTACAGTTTGTATTGGTCGCTTGTGAGGCGTAGTGGAATGTCTCAGTCATATTGACAGGTGTTTGATTTTATTGTAAATATTGTTGAAGAAACTGAACTATTGTTTTGTGGATCTCTCGCTGTTTAAAACATGTGGTATTGTGTGGTTTCTTGGTATTAAAACATGTGTCAAGAGGCAGAGAACGACAGGTGTTGACCTGACACTCCCCCTTCCCCCTACAGGTCTTGGCTCCTGGCTAGGTGCTGTAGGTAAGGAGAAGAACCTAAAAAATGCCTAGAACTAAACAGTATAAGGAAAAACAATACCTTTATTTAATACATTAAGGTACATCTGCATTTATGCAGCTACCTTAGACTATATGAAAAATTGATACATCAATTCAAAGTGTGTCAAGGACTACCTACGTGATGCTAAATATCCCCATCACACATGGCCATGTGATCAGTAGCCTGTACTGGCAAATTTTGGGCGCATTATAAGAATATTCCCAGGAACACTAGTTAATGAAGTGATTGCAGAAGGTCCAGGGACCTCTTGCCAGGGAATCTGAAGGGTCTAATTAGGCATTGAATAATGTAGTGTGCGAGAGGTGCAAATGAGGTGGTAGAGGTACTGGGAGTAAAAAAAAAATAGAGAAAATAAACTTAGTTATTATTCTAATATCCAAACCGCCAGAGGAATTCGCAGATCAGATTAACAAAATAGAAAATAGCCTTGATAATTTGGAGAACCCGATACCTGATATTATCTTCCTAGGTAACTTCAATTTGCCTAGTCTAAGATGGAGAATAGCAAACAATAATATTATACAAGGAAATTTATCGGGACATGCCAACCACAGATTAGAGAACTGTTTAGATCCTGTGACAATTTTTCACTCAACCAGCAGATATCAGAGCCAACGAGAAATGAAAATATTCTAGATCTGGTCTTTACAAACAATAAAGACATAATCAGGGACATTACGATATCAGATACCACATACTCAGATCACAAGCTCATTGAAGTGCAAACTACCATCAGTTCTCAGAATATACCTAAAACAATGATCATGCGAGAGGGGTTATTCTGTAAATTCAATTTTAATAATAAAAGGACAGACTGGGAGAAAATAAACAGGGGAGCTTACAAACATTCCATGGGAAACTGTTCTAAGTAATACAAGTCCTACAGAAGGAATTGAAAAACTGACTTTGGAAGCGTATCAAGTCTGTCTGAAACATGTTCCGTTGATTAAAACCAGAGGTCCAACGTAGAAAGAGAACGCAGACGACACTACAAAAGAGGGAGAAAAAAGTAACGGAAATGCTTAAACAGACACGACTTTCCCGTTAAAGAAGGAATAATTTAAATAGAGAGATTGAAGAAATCGAGCGGAAATTGAAACACTCATATCAGACTGAAGAAAAGCAGTTAGAACAGAAAGCAATTCAGGAAATAAAGAAAAATTCAAAATACTTCTTCACATATGTGAAATCAAAAGCAAAAACCACTGCCAGTATTGGACCTATTCGTACGAGTGAAGGTTCATACACGGAGGATGACAAAGAAATTAGGGTACAGTCCTTGCACCCACTCCAGGTAAACTCCAGGTACAAGAGGCATGATCAATGGAATCCCTTAAATGTGTGAAAGATGGAACTTGATACATGTCTACAATCTATCCCTAATCATCCATGTTTTGGTTCCTTTGCGTCGAACTACAAGCACTAACAGCCTGACTTAATCAGAGACCAAGCCCTGCAGGCACTGACATATCACAAGACATGTTCCCTGGAACGTGTTTACTGTCGCCCACACGACTGCTTGGCGGTGCATAATGTACGCCATGAAGCCATATGCAGTGATGAAAGGGGGCCGGTTGTTGCACTGGTGGCAGGTGTCAAGATTGTCTGGTGATCACCTTGCGAGGTGAGACCCTCCCCTTGTGAGGAGGTGAGACCCTCCCCTGGTGAGGAGTGACCCTACCCTGGTGAGGAGGTGAGACCCTCCCCTTGTGAGGAGGTGAGACCCTCCCCTTGTGAGGAGGTGAGACCCTCCCTGCATTAGCCAGGAGCGTGGCTTGCTCCCCGGCACCTGTTCTCTCTCCCTCCCCCTCAGTAGAGTGGTGAGGGAGGAGACAGTAGTGTGACTGAGTTGCTTCTTGCAGGTCGGCGTTCAATCCCCGACCGTCCAAGTGGCTGGGCACTATTCCTTCCCCCAGTCCCATCCCAAATCGTTATCCTGATCCCTTCCAAGTGATATATAGTCGTAAAGGCTTAGCGTTTTCACTTGATAGTTCCACGTGGATAGTTCCTCACCACGTGTGAGAATCTTGGAGAAAAATTGGAGAATGTTGAAAGCTTTATATTTTGACCTGTGATTTCTTGACAGCGTTGGGCCAGTGGGGACCAGGACGGGTGCCACGAGGGGAACCAGGACGGGTGCCACGAGGGGAACCAGGACGGGTGCCACGAGGGGAACCAGGATGGGTGCCACGAGGGGAACCAGGATGGGTGCCACGAGGGGAACCAGAACGGGTGCCACGAGGGGGAACCAGGACGGGTGCCACGAGGGGAACCAGGACGGGTGCCACGAGGGGAACCAGGACGGGTGCCACGAGGGGAACCAGGTAGAGTGCCAGGGTTGCAGAAGTGAGTCATTGAGACGTGGCAAACCCTTCACATCCAATTAAGAAATGGGCGGCAGTGATTACGTGTTGAGGGGAAGGGGGAGACGGGGTTCCTGATGAGGGTCACGGGCGGTGGTGCAGACAGACTAAGTGCCTCAAGTCGGTGGAGACAGAGTCAAGTGCCAGGCTCACTCTGTGTTGCAGCGGGACGGGGGGGGGGGGGGGGGGAGGGGGGGGTAGCTAGATACCCAGTACGTCCTCCTAAGGTTTCTCAACATTTAGAAAACGGTCAGTGTAAAGTGTCCTCTTCTACCTGGGAGAGGACACGGGTCCTGACAGCTGAGTGGACAGCACTTCGGATTCGTAGTCCTGAGGTTCCAGGTTCGATCCCCGGTGGAGGTGGAAACAATTGGGCAAAGTTTATTTCACCCTGATGCCCCTCTTACCTAGCAGTAAATAGGTACCTGGGAGTTAGACAGCTGCTACGGGCTACTTCCTGGGCTGTGTGTAACAAAACGGAGGCCTGGTCGAGGACCGGGCCGCGGGGACGCTAAGCCCCGAAATCATCTCAAGATAGCTTTTATTTTACCTGGGATTATAATTTAACAGCCAAAACAGGACACAATACAAATAATAAAACAAAATGAAGTAAATTATTACATCAATAGTTGAAGGTGATTGTTTGAGGCTTTGAGGCTTTTGTAGCCTTTTTCTTTTAAGAATAAACTAAATGAGAGACGTCGTTGCTTACTGAGTTACCTGAAGCAGGACCAGAAGATGATCAACTATTGCACAAAAGATATTGCTGACCAGGAGAACGTGCAGAGATCTTTTTACTACTCGAATCCATGCAATAACCCACCTGAATTATTGGGAACGTTTTCTACAATTTCTCACAACTTTTCTCACAATTCTACAACTTTATTTTCTTAGAGCGCGCACCTCCCTCCTCCTCCTCCTCCTCACCCTTCGTAATGTAACATGACCCTGGAAGACCTCGTAGGGGCTGACAAGTGAGGGGAGGTGAGGAGAGGTTAGAGGCATGCCTAGAGTGGGTGCTGAAGAGTTGTATTCCCGGGGCCTGGCCCTGGTCAGCCTTTCCTGCTGATTGGCTGGTCTGTGAGGCTGTTAGTCTTCGTAGCCTCGAGGTCTGTGTAGCCGCCACAGCCAGGCTGATCCGCTAGCTCCAACTGAAACATGTAAAGGTGTGTCTTAGAAGCTTCGTCAGCAGCGGGAAGTATCATCTCAGTTACTCACAGATATTAAAGTTGTACAAAACAGTTCACTAACAATAAAAACACTGGCTGGAATACGCCAAGGAGGAGGCCATGTCGGGGACCGTGCCGCGGACCGTGCCGCAGGGACGTTGAGCCCCGAAATCATCACAAAGTAAGGCAAGCACAGTAACATTGCTTTGATCAACTTAACTGTGTTAGTTGACAACAGAGCACCCTTATGCACGCAACCCCCCTCGCCTTTAAACAAGCCAAATTATTCATCTTCACGTTATTAAATTGCTTTATATATTTCACCCTCGCTCGCTCACACCCAACCTTGTCATTACCGGAGTTCCCTGGAAGAGGAGCGGGACGGACACGAATAATGAAATAAGCAGGCCGGGGGGGGGGGGGGGGGGACACGCGAGCCAGAACACAGACACAGCATCAACAAGACCGGGGCGGCAGTCGGGGTCCCGCTTCAATCACCATTAATACCCGTAACTGCATATTTGGTCAGAGAAAATGTTACACGACAAAATATTAGCCGAGGATAAAATAGATTAGTCCCCGCGCGGAGACTTGGGTCCTAATTCGCGTAATAAGGAGCGTAATGCGCGCAATTTGGCCTAAACGTCGTCGACTGGCAGTCTTAACTATCACGCACGCGAAATTATCATACCAGACCCCCCCCCCCCCGGCCACCCTCCATGGCAGTAGCACAATTGCTACTGGCGGGGGGGGGGGGGGGGGGTTCCGTTCTGGTCTCCCGCCCGATAACACGTCATGTCTGGCTCTTATCCCTGCTACATTACTTTATATTTTACTCTCGCTCGTAATTTTAAGACCCGAGTTCGAACCTCCGATGATCCAAGAATTAAATAATTATAATATATATATATATATATATATATATATATATATATATATATATATATATATATATATATATATATATGTATTAATGTGAGGTACCACTTATGGTTGTGTTTGTTGGGACTCTGGGCCTCATATGAATAAATACATATGAATAAATACATATGAATATTTCCTTCTACCACCCTGGGTTTTTTTTCATTATACACTTTTGAGAAAATACTTTTGTTTTCTCAAAAAGTAGATCTCATAAAGTAGATATACTTTATTATGTAAGGATACATAAGCAAAATGTGAACATTAAGAGAAAAGGAGAGGGAATTTGTTCCATAAAAGCTGTAGATTTCTGCGAATTCCTCCGTCGACGAACAAGGACTGAGGATGCAGCGGGCGTTCCCCCTCTGGATCGCCACGCTGAGGCGCTGGAAAAGAAAGTTCGCCGCTCTAAGGAGTCATATTTCGATGAGCCCGGAACCCAGATCCTTGAGAATCCTCCTTGCACTCACACTCATTTTATGATTTATTTGATTACATTGTTACAGTTTACAAAATACATGTATAGCAATCATTGTTCAGAATCTTTAATCCAGCTTCACAGAGGAGAAGATGCTCAGTTGTTGTTGTTTAAGAATCGCTACTTGGAACAAAAAGTTCCAAGTAGCACGGGCTATGGTGAGCCCGTTGTGGACTTACCTGGCACAGGAGCGGGGCTGTAACTTTGGAAGATGCTCAAGTTGTTGTTGTTGTTTCAGATTTAGCTACTCAGAACGAAGTGTCCATGTAGCACGGGCTATGGTGAGCCCGTAATGCTCAAGAAAAGCCAGGCATTTTTATACAAGATACACCTCTCTGGATGGTGACATTGAGGCGCTGAAACTGGAAACTGGCCACTCTTTAGTTTCTGGCTTGCCATATGAATTCTATTTATATGAGCCTCTTCAGTTAGGTTTGATGTTATGTCCACTCCCAGGTCTTTTTCTCTAGTCATTATAGGGAGATAGTTTCCCTTCATCGTGTATTGGCCTTTCGGTCTCCTGGCTCATGTTCCCATTTCCATCACCTTGCACTTGTTAGTGTTGAACTTCAGCGGCCATTTAACGGACTGGCTCTGCAACCTGTTCATCTCATCCTGGAGAATCTTGCAATCCTCATCTGTCTCATCCCTCCTCATTAGTCTTGCATCATCTGCAAACAACGACATAAAAGACTCAACTCCTGCAGTCAAGTCATTTACATAAATGCGGAATAGAATGGGTCCCAGCACCGATTCTTGAGGCACCCCGCTTGTTACTCTACGTCAGCTGGACTCCTCGCCCCTCACTGTCACCCTGATACCTGTCTGTTAGGTAATTCCTTACCCATGATAGTGCGTTTCCGTCATCCTTACCCATGATAGTGCGTTTCCGTCATCCTTACCCATGATAGTGCGTTTCCGTCATCCTTACCCATGATAGTGCGTTTCCGTCATCCTTACCCATGATAGTGCGTTTCCGTCATCCTTACCCATGATAGTGCGTTTCCGTCAACGCCCGCCTGCTTCTCAAGTTTGGATAGTAACCTTCTATGTGTTACTGCATCAAAGGCTTTTTGGCAGTCCAGAAATATGTAATCTGTTCATTGTTTTCTGTCTTGCCTAATTTTCGTTACCTTATCACAAAACTCCAGGAGGTTCGTCAGGCATGATTTCCCTTCTCTAAAGCCATGTTGTTGTTTACTTACAAATTTAATTCTTTCTAGGTGTGCACCTAGTCTTACCCTTATAATTCTCTCAAGTACTTTACAAGGGATGCTTGTGGACGACACTGGTCTGTAGTTGTTACCCGCCAAACACACACCGAAACTACGACGTTGGTACAACGTTCGAACAAGTTTTACTACCACCTAACCAGTTATAACAACCAATATAGCAAGTTGTAACAACGTTCTAATACGTCATAAACACGTTAAGCCAAGATGTAACAACTTTATTACAAGTTTTAATATGCGGAAAATAGAGACAGTTTCGGTTTGTGTTTCCAGGGTAAGTGCTTCTTTATGTCCTTTCCTGCAGACAGGCGCCACATTTGCCTTCTTCCACCAGCTGGGCAATTCCCCCAGCGTGTGTGCGTGTGCGTGTGTGTGCGTGCGCGCACACATAATAAAAAACTTGTTTACTTCCAAACCTACAGGTCGCTCCATCCACCTTTCATCATAACCCCCCCCCCATCCTTGTCTGTTGTAAGGGTCCTCATTATCCCATGCTCCCTCTCCCACCACGCCTTCCCCCATCTCCCACCTTCATGTTGAGAGGCACTGCTCCCACGGTGACCTGGTTGACGACCCTCCCACCTCTCCCCTGACACACGTGTGATTCACGGGGGCTTCCAGTCTCCTGCTGAGCAATATCCGGCGTTACTCCCTCTCTTACCAAGGGTCACAATCCCTGCGTCTTCAAGACGGAATTCGGGATCATTATACTGAGAGAGTGTAGGTGTTCGTGTGGTGGGGGCCGCGTCTTGGGGGCCCGGTGGCCCTGTGGCCCGGGGGCCCACTCCGGAAGGGCCACCTACACACCTCTTCGGGATTATATATGCAATAGCTCCTCCCACAGCCTCGAAATTTGCAAATTATTATTATGATCTAGGGCCAGGCTAAGGCGCTGTAAAGGGCCCCGGGTTCATTGTGAATCTGGGCTTAAAAAGTCAGTCTGTCAAAATGTTTCTTTATAAACACCATAAGAAGACATCTTGACCGAAAGTGCAGCACTTAACAGCAGCTGAGTAGCAACAGGGTGATGCAACACTTGCTTAACAGCAGCTGAGTAGCAACAGGGTGATGCAACACTTGCTTAACAGCAGCTGAGTAGCAACAGGGTGATGCAACGCTTGCTTAACAGCAGGCCAAGATTACATTTCTTACATCACTTTCTAAGTTATCGTACAGTACAACACTAGATTAGTCTGTGCTCTCTCACACGTTGAGGAGACAGCACAGATCTAAAATCTAATCCTTTTTTGTATTAATGAACGGACAAACTAGAATTTTTAACCTGAAACCTGACCTAACCTAACCTAACCTAACCTAACCTAACCTAACCTAACCTAACCTACCTTCTATTAAACCCGAGCTTAATACATGGTATCCTAGGCTTAATATACTATATAATGCTATACTAGCCCTAGGAATGTTTAAGTTTGCTTTTTTAGTTATATATTTTCCGCACTATAAAACTGACAGTACAAAAGTGGCTTACTCAGTAGTCCCTCACACATAGTGGTACTTTCTGGTGGTCCATCACTACATGCTGGTACTTTCTGGTGGTTCATCACTACATGCTGGTACTTTCTGGTGGTTCATCACTACATTCTGGTACTTTCTGGTGGTTCATCACTACATACTGGTACTTTCTGGTGGTTCATCACTACATGCTGGTACTTTCTGGTGGTCCATCACTACATACTGGTACTTTCTGGTGGTCCATCACTACATACTGGTACTTTCTGGTGGTCCATCACTACATACTGGTACTTTCTGGTGGTTCATCACTACATACTGGTACTTTCTGGTGGTCCATCACTACATACTGGTACTTTCTGGTGGTCCATCACTACATACTGGTACTTTCTGGTGGTCCATCACTACATACTGGTACTTTCTGGTGGTCCATCACTACATACTGGTACTTTCTGGTGGTCCATCACTACATACTGTACTTTCTGGTGGTCCATCACTACATGCTGGTACTTTCTGGTGGTCCATCACTACATACTGGTACTTTCTGGTGGTCCATCACTACATACTGGTACTTTCTGGTGGTTCATCACTACATACTGGTACTTTCTGGTGGTCCATCACTACATACTGGTACTTTCTGGTGGTCCATCACTACATACTGGTACTTTCTGGTGGTCCATCACTACATACTGGTACTTTCTGGTGGTCCATCACTACATACTGGTACTTTCTGGTGGTCCATCACTACATACTGGTACTTTCTGGTGGTCCATCACTACATACTGGTACTTTCTGGTGGTTCATCACTACATACTGGTACTTTCTGGTGGTCCATCACTACATACTGGTACTTTCTGGTGGTCCATCACTACATGCTGGTACTTTCTGGTGGTCCATCACTACATACTGGTACTTTCTGGTGGTCCATCACTACATACTGGTACTTTCTGGTGGTCCATCACTACATGCTGGTACTTTCTGATGGTCCATCACTACATACTGTACTTTCTGATGGTCCATCACTACATACTGTACTTTCTGATGGTCCATCACTACATACTGTACTTTCTGGTGGACCATTACTACATACTGGTACTCTCTGCTGGTCCATCACTACATGCTGGTACTTTCACCAGTACTTTCGTCCAAATAGTTTCTATAAGTACGATGTAGAACAACGTTGTTTTCTTCAAGAAGTGCCGGACCAGCCGGGCTGTGGTGGGTATGTGGGCCTGCGGGCCGCTCCAAGCAACAGCCTGGTGGACCAAACTCTCACAAGTCAAGCCTAGCCTCGGGCCGGGCTTGGGGAGCAGAAGAACTTCCAGAACCCCCATCAACCAGGTATCAACCAAGTTCATACGCTCCTAGTTGGACTAAAAGGTTTGATTTTTTGTTTTTTGTTTTTACGGAGCGGCAAATCCAAAAAACTGGGTAGGTAGTGCAAGCATTAACGGAAATCAATTAACTAATTTACCTGTGACAGGTGTTAGTGGAAACTAACGTGCCGAGCCAGATGCCAGATTCACGAAAGCAGTTACGAAAGCACTTACGAACGTGTACATCTTTCCTCAATCTTTGACGGCTTTGGTTACATTTATTGAACAGTTTACAAGCATGAAAACTTCCCAATCAACTGTTGTTATTGTTATGAACAGCTTCCTGGTGCTTCGGAGCTCATTAACTGTTTAATAATTGTAAACAAAGCCGCCAAAGATTAAGAAAAGATGCACAGGTTCGTAAGTGCTTGTGTAAGTGCTTTCGTGAATCTGGTCCCCAGGTGTTGGTGGAACTTGCCTGCTAATTTACAGAGGACAGGTGGTGCTACACAAGTTGCAGTGTTTAAAAATCTTTATATTTATTTTGAAGTTGGACATATAGGCAGCAGATGCATAATGTGAGTAGGGCAATATTGTGTGGTGGTGGTGGGAGGGGATTGCACACTGGATATATTACTGATTTTTGTGTTACGATTTTATTAAATATATTTAGGTGGGGGTGGCAATGAGTCTCAGATGTCGACCATCTTAGACTCGTGGCTTATAATAGGCCTCGTTAATATAAGCCTATAGGGAGAAACCTGCCTGAGAATCAGCTGTTTCTCCTTGTGAATTCTGTGGAAATGGATGTCCCTCTTGTAATACACGGCTGGATGGTTTTAAGAACCGTGGGTTTAATGAAGATAAGTGTAGCCTTTGGTAATATTAATGTGAATCTTGTTACAATCTATATTATTTCAATACTGGATCTGTAACATAGATGGAGGAGCCGCTTCCTCCTTCTAATTCTCAATTTGGCCGTGATTTAAGTGACCGATTCCAACGCTTGTCAGGTCGTGAGGCTGGCTGAGTAAACTCCGGGATACAACAGTGGAACCTTTCAAGTGCCAGATCGATAAGTTGGTTGCGGGAGTTTCCGGATCAGTCTGGCTGTGATGGTGACTGTGTGGGCCTGTCACCTACACAAACACCCTCATTTGCCAGCCAATCGCCAGAGAAGCCTGGCAAAGTAGAACAATTCTAGAGATTGTCCACAGGAAAAACTGCATGCTACTTTCCCCTCATTCACTACACTCCTACCGCCACTCGTAGCCTCCGCTCGTAGTGTCCCTCGTAGCCTCTGCTCGTAGTGTCCCTCGTAGCCTCCGCTCGTAGTGTCCCTCGTAGCCTCCGCTCGTAGTGTCCCTCGTAGCCTCCGCTCGTAGTGTCCTTCGTAGCCTCTGCTCGTAGTGTCCCTCGTAGCCTCTGCTCGTAGTGTCCCTCGTAGCCTCTGCTCGTAGTGTCCCTCGTAGCCTCTCGTAGTGTCCCTCGTAGCCTCCGCTCGTAGTGTCCCTCGTAGCCTCCGCTCGTAGTGTCCCTCGTAGCCTCCGCTCGTAGTGTCCCTCGTAGCCTCTCGTAGTGTCCCTCGTAGCCTCCGCTCGTAGTGTCCCTCGTAGCCTCTGCTCATAGTGTCCCTCGTAGCCTCTGCTCATAGTGTCCCTCGTAGCCTCCGCTCGTAGTGTCCCTCGTAGCCTCCGCTCGTAGTGTCCCTCGTAGCCTCTGCTCGTAGTGTCCCTCGTAGCCTCTGCTCATAGTGTCCCTCGTAGCCTCTGCTCATAGTGTCCCTCGTAGCCTCCGCTCGTAGTGTCCCTCGTAGCCTCTGCTCGTAGTGTCCCTCGTAGCCTCTGCTCGTAGTGTCCCTCGTAGCCTCCGCTCGCTCCCGTGGCACCTCATAAGGGAAGTGGTCGCAGAATTCTGAGTGGCGGGGAAGATTTATGTCATTGGCCGGCCGGAGGTCACCATAAAGTTCCCTGGAATCTGAAAAGTGGTGGCGAGAAGTTTTATAGATGAGTGTGCCTGGCTGGAGGTGTGTGTGTGCTTGTAGTTCCTGCTCCAGGGCGGCAGTCCTCAGTCCCATGAGATGTATGGGGGGTCCATATGAGAGGTGGTGCTTTCTATGGGAGGTAGCGTGCCCTGTACGCCATGGGAGGGCTGTGTATTTGTAGTAGGTGTTTGGGAATATACTTATGAGCTTGGGAAGTTTGTGGATGGGTTTGGTTTTGCATGTAAGGCCTGGCCCCAGGCCGGGTTCGGGGAGGAGGAAAACTCCCGAAACTCTCTCCAGGTATGCTCTAGGTAAGGTAGATTGGGTTCTCGGCTGTGCCTAGTTTTATCTTATTGTTAGATTGATGTACAGCTGGTGAAAAATTTGTAAAACCACACCCTCATTTCAGACCTCATTGGAGTCGCTTGGAGTCACAATTGGAGCCCATTCTATTAATAAGGGGCACTGGGGCACACCTCGATCTGCCTTTCAGGGCCGTCTTAACAGTACGTGGGCACGTGGGCAAAACTCAGGGTCCCATCTGGGTCCCTACCCAGTTCGTAGGGCCCGCCAGTTCGCTAGAGTGCAAGACCCAGGCCTTCTGAGCGGGAGGTCGATGAATTACCCACAGGCAAAGAGATACCTGCTTGATGGGGTTCTGGGAGCTCTTCTACTCCAACTAGATCTTTCGTGAATACAGAAGCATCTCTCCCCTCCCTCTCTTGAATCGTGAGGTCCCTGGAATCCTAGTTGAAAAAGGCTTGAAATAAGGCGGCGAATCACAACCCAGTCAGTTTTTTTCCAACGATGCATATCAGAGGCGGCAAGCAATAATCCTTAACCATGGCAGTTCTATTGTTATGTTCATTGCCAATGGCAGTTCGTGGGTGCCCGCCGCCCTGACGGTGTGGTGGTCGCTGGGTGCCTGCTGACTGCCCCAGGAATGGCTGCCTCTCACCCCTGCTGTATGGCACTGAGGAGAGGTGATGCCTACACGCTTCAAAGGCTCAGGGGCCAGATTCACGAAGCAGTTACGCAAGCACTGACGAATCTGTGCATCTTTTCTCAGTCTTTGGCGGCTTTGTTTACAATTATTAAACAGTTAATGAGCTCCGAAGCACCAGGAGGTTGTTTATAACAATATCAACAGTTAATTGGCAAGTTTACATGCTTGTAAACTGTTTAATAAATGTAACCAAAGCCGTCAAAGACTGAGAAACGATGCACAGGTTCGTCAGTGCTTGCGTAACTGCTTCGTGAATCTGGCCCCTGGTCTTGAGCCACTGACCTCGGGTGGTGATAAACATTATTATACAATAAACTCCGTTACGAAAGGTCTTAATCCCATTAAGCCGAGTTCATGGTAAGTTGGAGTTTGGGTACCAAGGTGAAGAATGATGGATGGTGAAAGACGCCTTCCCTTCCTTCCTTCCTTCCTTCCATCCTTCCCTTCCTTCCTTCCTTCCTTCCTTCCTTCCTTCCTTCCTTCCTTCCTTCCTTCCTTCCTTCCTTCCTTCCTTCCTTCCTTCCTTCTCCATCTCTAGTGTTCGTGTATGTTTACTAAGGCAGTAGATTGCACCAGTGACCTTAATAAGACTTAATCTAAATCCTCAGATTAGGCAAAATTGTAATTAATTTTGTCACTAAAGATGTTACTAATAATAAAGTGAGCCAAGAGGTTACCTCGCTATTCCCCTTAACACACACCAGCCCTCCTCCTCCTCTGCCTCAACCCTGCTATCCATAACGCCTCCACCACCGCTCGTAAGCAAATAAACTCGGTATTTAAAATTCAGCACCGGACATTAAAGTTACACGGCATAACGGTGGTGCAAGAATAACAAGAGGGGTAAATATTAGGGCATAATGGGGGTTTTATATGGCCTGGGGGCATAATTCTGGAGCGTGCCTGGCGGAAGCTATTGGGCTGTGTGGGGACGTGGGAGGGGGATGTGGGCACGGGTACTTCTGTACTTACAGGGTCGAACGGTAGGTCGAACTGGGTTCGTATCCTAGCCGGGTAGGATTGACTGGGTGCCACTCCTTAACTGTATGTAGCCTCATTTCACCCAGCTTTGAATGGGTACCTGGTTGTTAAACGATTTGTCGAGTCGTATTCCGGGAAGAAATTAGGAATTAAGGACTTGCCCGAAACGCTATGCGGCTGTACAAGAATGTAACAACTTTTTGTTTACATATATATATATATATATATATATATATATATATATATATATATATATATATATATATATATATATATATATATATATATATATAAAATCACCCCATGTTCGTTAACTCATCATTATTACAAGAGCATATTGAGCTTCAGTAGTTGTCAGGGAAAGTCGAAAATTCGAAAGGTGAACGAAATCATCTGCCTGTCTGCTAATGCCTGCCTGTCTGTCTGCTAATGCCTGCCTGTCTGCTAATGCCTGTCTGCCTGTCTGCTAATGCCTGCCTGTCTGCTAATGCCTGCCTGCCTGTCTGCTAATGCCTGCCTGCCTGTCTGCTAATGCCTGTGTGTCTGCTAATGCCTGCCTGCCTGCTAATGCCTGTCTGTCTGCTAATGCCTGCCTGCCTGCTAATGCCTGTCTGTCTGCTAATGCCTGCCTGTCTGCTAATGCCTGCCTGCCTGCCTGCCTGTCTGCTAATGCCTGTGTGTCTGCTAATGCCTGCCTGCCTGCTAATGCCTGTCTGTCTGCTAATGCCTGCCTGCCTGCTAATGCCTGCCTGCCTGCTAATGCCTGCCTGCCTGCTAATGCCTGCCTGCCTGCTAATGCCTGCCTGCCTGCTAATGCCTGCCTGCCTGCCTGCCTGTCTGCTAATGCCTGTGTGCGTGCCCGCGTGCTCGTTCTTGGATAATGGAAACAGTAGTAGGTGAAGGTGGAGGGGGAGCGGCAGCCGGGCCTGGTACACCTCATTAACTTTAGTGGGCATAAAAGTGACGATAAACATGGCGAGGTTTGTCCCCAGGGGCTCGCTTGCCACCTCGCCAGGGGAACTGTTGGGCAGCTGTGGCCCCTGGGGAAGACTGTGGCCCTGAAGGAGGAGTCGGGAAGGGGAGGCTTCGTCGAATGGGAGGCTTCGGCGTGGGTGTGGCACTTGGATTGTCTGGGGAGAGTATGCTCCTGGGGGAGGCCCACCCGCCCAACACTGCCCATGGAGAGGTAGAGGAACACTGCCCATGGAGAGGTAGAGGAAGTGGTAAGGAGGGAGTAATAGAGATGGAACAGGAGACCATGGAAGGGGAGCAGAGTGGTGTATCTTGAGGCTGGTGGAGGCCATGGAGAGGGGCGGAATGGGACATAAGTGTTGATGGGATGAGATTGAAGTTGAGGGAAGGACGAGAGAGGATTGAAGAGAGATGGGGGGGGGGGTGAGGTTGAAGGGGAGAGGAAGAGGGTGTAGTGGAGTAGGTGGCCTAAGGAGGGAGAAGGGGGGGGGGGTGATGGTGGTGAGTACTCAACTGGTCGTGTACTTAATTGTGCTTACGGGCTCAAGACTTGTAGAAGGCTTAAGGCTTGTAGAAGGCTTAAGGCTTTTTAAAAGCCTGTTGTAGGCTTCCCCTTCGACAAATGTGACCATGGTGTTGTTGCACACAAAATGCGTTCAAAGGGAATAACCGTAAAAATAGGCAGATGGATTTATTATTTCCTGACTATTACACATTTCCCAATGTGTATTAGTTAATCAAATCCGGACCATCAACCGTGAAGAGCTCAGTTCCTCAGGGTACTGTGCTTGCTCCAGTACTTTTTCTCCTCCTCATATCGAACATAGACAAGGACACCTCAAGAAGGTGCCACATCCAGTGATGTGGGTGAGGAGCTGTACAAACTATGGCACTACAGGCACCTGCAAAACACTCTCGGTAATACTCAAACATCACTATTCAATTCCTAGCATGATAGTTACCTTCGGGCTATATTCAGTAATACCTGTCTGCTAATGCCTACCTGTGTGCTAATGCCTGTCTGTCTGCTAATGCCTACCTGTGTGCTAATGCCTGTCTGTCTGCTAATGCCTGTCTGTCTGCTAATGCCTGTCTGTCTGCTAATGCCGCTCGTCAATGTCTGCTGTCTGCCACTAGTCAAAATATCACAATAACATATCTGATTTGCTAGGACTACAAACTTCTCTTACGCCTCGCTGTGTTGATAATGATAATAAGTATTGCATACAATTTGTGTGGATCCCATCCCATGGTGGAGTTGGAAAACATGACTTTGTAAATCGTTTGGCCAATGAGGCAGTTCTGACAACTTTTGTAATAATAGGTATTTGTATGGTCAGCACAGTAATCGGACCAGGCAATGTGAAGTAGTCATTGCGCGAATTCGCCTTGGCTATAGACACATCTGGCAGGTTAGTGAGGCTGAGCCACTACCAGAATATTCAGATTGTAAACTCTGTGATAAAGCTTTAATGCATTCACTAGAACACTATTGTTGAATGTGAAACCGTAAGAGACTTTACACCAAGTTCAAGTTCAAGTATGTTTTTTGAGATAAGCAATAAATACATCTCAAAGGGATAGAGTAGCTTAGGCTATTTCTACCCCCCAAGTTCCCTTCTGGGACTTTAGACTTTACACCTCCTGGCCTCTTGTACCACCAAATGTGTAACTATTTCATTGAATTTGGTGTACTGGACGGCATCCTAACAATTTATCCAAAATTTGCTTGTCCATTTTAAAGAATGAAGAACAATTTTATGTTATTTTTAAGCTGCATCTCTTATGAACCCATCCCTGCCCATGTGTGGCAGTGCACAATTTTAAGTTGTATTTACATATTCGTACATTGAAACGTGTATACTGTCTAATGTAGTTGATTGTAACCATGATATCTATGTGATTCAGCCTACAGTTTAGACCTACTGTCTTGTGTATGGACCCTCTGTCCTGTGTAACAGTGAATACCAGCATTATCCTCACTCTAATGAGACAATTGAATTCCTCGGCTTAGGCAAAATTTTAATTAATTTTTGTCAATAAAGATATTAATAAAAAATAATAATTCAAGATGACAAATTGTCTACATTTTCTAATAAATACGTCTTTCTTATAAAACATACAAGAAACATTATTTGTAAATTCATTACTTTATAATCTACAACGATTCAGATCCTGTCACAGTCTCCCTGGTTAGTAAAAATCAAGATCTCCCACGTCTTCAAATTAAACAAACATGTCTTCGTTCATCCATAACATCTGCGCCCCGGCACTCTATAGGATCGTAACTGCCTGGAGTGAGTTCTGGCAGTTCTAATCCTCAACCCCGGCCTGAGGTCAGGTTTGGCTTGTGATAACTTGGTACAGAGGGCTGTTGCTTGGTGCGGCGTGCAGGCCCACATATCCTCCATAGCCTGGTTGGTCCGACATTGGGGGTAGAAATAGCCTAAGCTACTCTATCCCTTTGAGATATATTTCTTTCTTGTCTCAATAAGCATACTTGAACTTGAACTTGGTCCGACATTTCCTGCAGGAACTTGTCTGATAAAGGTTTTTATTACACGTTAAAGCTGCGTGTAAAATGAGTCATTGTAGTTAGTGTGTGGTGGCACCAGGTGCAAGTACTTACACCGCTACAAGCAACAGCCTGTTGGACCCAGCTCTCACAAGTTAAGCCTGGTTCTGAGCCGGGCTTGGTGAGTAAAAACCCTCAGAATCCCATCCAGGTACAATCCAGGTGTGTACCTGCACCAGGTACCACCTGGCCGCGGCTGGTGTGGTGGTGTTGTGGGGTGCACTGGCGGGTTCTCGTGTGGATCTGGGAGGTAAAAACTATGAAGTACATTATCATAACTCAAGTAGCGGTAAGGGGAGCCCTGATAACCTCTCCGGAACCCTACAGACCTGTCCAGGGTTAACTCTATTTGTATTTACCATTTTGATTTGCGGTTTGTGTCTGCAAAATCGAGTTGTTAGTTCTGGGACTCCGACTTTCTAACCGTCGGTTGTCTAATTTACAGATTCCCGACCTATATTTCATCTATATTTCCCTCACATACACACATCCCCAGGATGCAGCCCGTGACAGCTGACTAACTCCCAGGTACCTATTTACTGCTAGGTAACAGGGGCATCAGGGTGAAGGAATCTCTGCCATTTGTTTTTTTCCGGCGGTGCCGGGGGATCGAACCCCGGTCCTAGGACCACGAGTCTAGAGCGCTGTCCACTCGGCCACCACCCACCCATGTGTGTGTGCGTGCGTGCGTGTGCATGAGCGCGCATGCTTGCGTGCTTGTGTGCGTCGTTCTCCTACAGTGTTTCGTTACATCCCTGCGCCTGTGGCACATCTACGCCACTACATAACTTAAACTATCCTATTTCATCTATTTTTGTGTGAAATCCTGTTGGTGAAGTGAAGGTGGTGGAGTGCGCCGTGTGTGACACGGTGCAGTCGTATTCTGGTGGGGTTCTCCCGTGTGTGGTACCTTGAGGTGTTTTCGGGGCTTAGCGTCCCCGCGGCCCGGTCGTCGACCAGGCCGCCTCCTGTGTGGTGACTCTTTCTGCGAGTGTCGTCTCAGAATCCCCCAAGTGTGTGCGAGTGGCTTTCAGGACGGCCCTTGCACCTCAGGTATGGTCGTCCTCTTCTCCAAGACACCCTCCGTCTTACCCATGTACTCACATCTTCCTCTTA
>NC_091159.1:11117032-11157003 GCF_040958095.1 Procambarus clarkii | reverse complement strand
ATGATCATGACCCAGCTCCTACTCACAGAGTTTCCTCACGAGTGCTCAGGATTGGTCGGTTCGTTACCTTCCGAAACCGGACACAGGAATTTGAGCCCAATCTGATCCTTCAGTTTCTTCTTAGATGTGTGTTAATTTCCGTGGGCTGCCCGGGTCAGGCATCACCATTGTCTCCAAGATATGAAGGTCATAGAGGCTGTCAAGATGCTTCTTGGCCGGTAATTTGTCGAACATCTGAGCTTCACTTGTCTTCATAACTGTGCCGTTCGTTTCTCAGCCTGGGAGCCGGCGCCTGACGAGTTTATCGTATTAGTTTTGGGTTATGGGAACAGTTGGGGGCTGATGACGACTGTAAGGAACCTTGATGGGGGTCACCCTGTCATATCTTTAGATACCACGTGTTTCTTGAAGTGATTGTGGCCATTTAGCGTCTTATTGTAGATTAGACATTATAGATTAGATTATGACCAAGTCTTGGTTTGTATATGTGCTGAGAAACCAATTTTTAATATATATACAAGCCTGGCCTCGGGCCGGGCTTGGGGAATAGAACTCCCAGAACCCCATCAACCAGGTATCTTCACCAATCTTTAACAGCAACTACAGAATCTCTGCTTATTTAATACAGTGGTCCTGCCTATTTAGAACTCAGGTCCTGATTAAGTTCACAGGGTCCTCCATCTTAGTACAGAGGTCACAGATATTTAATAGGCCTATGGAGGGGCCTCGTAGCCTGGTGGATAGCGCGCAGGACTCGTAATTCTGTGGCGCGGGTTCGATTCCCGCACGAGGCAGAAACAAATGGGCGATGCAGCGCTTATGTTATTGAACAGGCAAAAAGTAGGAATATCGTGACAGTCTAAAATGCAATTGCAATCTCAATAGGCTCTTGTCAGTCTTGGCCATGAGACAGGGTTGTTATAGTGACAATAACAAAGTGATATAAGTGATGAAGTCCCTTATAGTCCCTTAGACACTATAGTCCCCTTATAGTGATATAAGGGATGAAGGCGTAGTATGCGGGATAATGTTGCCACACCCCCATGTGTTGTCAACATTCAGGTGTGCTGTGTAGCAGTTACCAGTCCCCAGGTGTAGAGTGTAGTACAGTGTTGCCAAGACCCAGGTGTGTAGTAAAGTGTTGCCAAGACCCAGGTGTGTAGAAAAAGGTCACCAATCCCTAGATGTGGAGTATAATAAAGTGTTGCCAAGACCCAGGTGTGTAGAAAAAGGTCACCAATCCCTAGATGTGGAGTATAATAAAGTGTTGCCAAGACCCAGGTGTGTAGAAAAGGGTGACGAATGTGAGAAGAAAAGGTTCACCAATCTACAGATGTTGCCAAGAGGCTCACACATCTCTTACCCCCACGCTGGGATATTTGATTCCTTTATTCATACCCCTTCTCCTTTTATGCCTGCATTTTTTCCTTCTTTCATACTCTATAAATATATTATCGTCTTCGAAGATAGAGTAACATTCCAAAGTCCTTTTATGAGCCATGTTAATGACATAAAAATATCTGAAGAAGATAATCAACACAGAATCGCATTCCCCAGCACTTTTATAAGCCATATTAAGGATCCACATCTGTTTCTGGGGTCCTCCAGACGTTTATAGCCTCCACTCTCTCGTATGTTGTGTGTTATGGAGCTGTTTACCGCCCTCATCAGTAAGGCAACGGCAAGATAGTGACGGTATTGGTGGTGCCTAATGACCCCCCGCCACGGTTCTGGTCGTCCTCTCTCGCTGCTGCTCATCATCCAGAGAGCCACGCTCTTCCCGCCAAACACACACCGAAACTACGACGTTGGTACAATGTTCGAACAAGTTTTAACACCTAACCAGTTATAACAACCAATATTGCAAGTTGTAACAACGTTCTAATACGTCATAAACACGTCAAGCCATAATGTAACAACTTTATTACAAGTTGTAACAAGCGGAAAATAGAGACAGTTTCGGTTTGTGTTTCCAGAGTTATAAGTACGGTCGTGGCTGTAGCCACAGAGGCGGTCAGCGTATCTGTGGATTCAGTAAATGCTGCGTGGTCAAAGAGGTTCCCCGAAGCAGATGGATTAAGTTCACCTGGATGACCTGGGACTGGTGGGGGCAGCGGATTCCGGATAGATTTTGATAATGCTCTGAAAGTCGGGAAATTAATAGAGGCTTTAACCCGAGAAAAAGTTACAGCCCCGCTCCTGTGCCGCGTAATCCCACTACGGGCTCGCCATAGCCCGTGCTACTCTGAACTTACGTTTCGAGCAGCTGAATCTAAAACAACAACAACCGAGAAAACTGCGTACATGTGTTCTAAATATGGTCAATAGAGTGCTGAGATAACGTCTAGAAGCGTTAATAAGAAAGGCTTGATTAAATATGTATGTGTATGTATATATGTATGTATATGTACATGTATGCATGAGTATGTGTACATGTATATATAACATTTATAATTTTGTGACTAGCGTCAAAAGATTTTTATTTGCTTAGCTAAACGAACTAGAGGTTCCTGAACCGATTATGTGCCTCTGTAATCCTTTACACCACCGCCCACCGGATGGGTATGGGGTGCATAATAAAGAAAGAAATTGAATCTCATGTTATCAATCAGCATTATCTTGTCCTTGTGAGGCCCAAGTTGGATTATGCTATACCGTTTTGGCCACCTAACTACATGAGTGCAAATTATCCTGAGCCGTGTGACTTAAGATAATCTCTGGCTTTAGGAACCTCTTAAGAAGAGAGATTAAAACAACTTGTGTTCCTTCCCAAGGTGTAGAGTGAGGGGTAACGTGCTTCAAGTATACAAATAAATGTAAGGGTTTAATAAGTTTGAGTTCCAGAAATATCAACCCCAAGTTAGTTCGCGAAACAATGGATTCAAATTAGAGAAATTTTGATTCAGAAAATATTTATGAACACTTTTTTCAGAGGTAATATTGCACGTCTGTTGTTGTTAGCAAGCGGCATCATAAAGGTAAACTTACCGGGGAGTTTCAAGCCTCGGTCAGACAAATAGTTGAGGGGGTGTGGCTGTGTGTAAACTGTCTCTCATGGTGGGTGTGGCCGGGTGTAACCTGCCTCTCATGGTGGGTGTGGCCGGGTGTAACCTGCCTCTCATGGTGGGTGTGGCTGGGTGTAACCTGCCTCTCATGGTGGGTGTGGCCGGGTGTAAGCTGCCTCTCATGGTGGGTGTGACCGGGTGTAACCTGCCTCTCATGGTGGGTGTGGCCGGGTGTAAGCTGCCTCTCATGGTGGGTGTGGCCGGGTATAAGCTGCCTCTCATGGTGGGTGTGGCCGGGTGTAAGCTGCCTCTCATGGTGGGTGTGGCAGGGTGTAAGCTGCCTCTCATGGTGGGTGTGGCCGGGTGTAAGCTGCCTCTCATGGTGGGTGTGGCAGGGTGTAAGCTGCCTCTCATGGTGGGTGTGGCCGGGTGTAAGCTGCCTCTCATGGTGGGTGTGGCCGGGTGTAACCTGCCTCTCATGGTGGGTGTGGCCGGGTGTAAGCTGCCTCTCACGAGCAAATAGGTCTTGTATAGACTCTCTTTATCACCACATTCTTATCTTGAAATATGGAAGGAGGGCCAACGACAACAGTGTCTGCAATAATATGATAAATGTCTCAACTTCAGCAACATTATCAACGGAAAGGACAACAGTACTCCAGCAACAGTATCAACATTTAAAACAACAGTAATAACATCAAAGACGATAACAATAGACGCGATAGTAGAGATAGTAGATAATGTTAGCAGAGAGATTTAGTGCATAATAGTCGCCTTACACCTCGCCATTCTATCGACGTTCTAATTGGCACTCTGGACCGGCGTGTCAATAATTTAACAACGGACTCAAAGCATCTCCAAGTCAAATTGTAAGCAGCGTTGAGTGGCCATTATCCGACAGCGGCCAACATTATTATTGAGTTACGTGGCTCGCTATCTCCTCCACTCATCGACAATAAACACATCACCGGCAGGGGGATGAGGGACGAGATATGAACGCTGAGAGAGAGAGAGAGAGAGAGAGAGAGAGAGAGAGAGAGAGAGAGAGAGAGAGAGAGAGAGAGAGTTCAACGGGAGGTTTTTATGGTTGTGCTGTAATTGGCGTGCCACTGAGAATGGGCTTGGTGGTGGTGGTGGGTGAAGCAGAACTTGTGCGGGCTACTGTAGCAGCAGCAGCAGCAGCAGGAACAGCCAGCAGCAGCCTCGGGAATCTTGACCGGCGGGTCTGGAGGAAGAATACAAAGGAAAATCGGCAGCGGAGATGGAAACAAGAGTTCCAGATTCTACAATTACAGTGGCCACGGTTGTGCAATAACAGAACCACAATAGCTGGCTAAAACTTGCAGCAGTGTCAAGGGGGAATTTGGAAGTCTTGTTTGTGATGCTGTTAGGAGGACACAGTGGCGGCGAAAAGAGAGCTTGACAAGGTTCTTCAGGAGGTGTGCTGGATCAGCCGGGTTGTGATGTCTTGTAGATAAACCGGCTGCTAGCACAAATAGCGTCATTGACCAATCGCAAGGGAAGTGTTTTGAGTGGAAGAAACTCGATAGCGATCAGGCACGAGTGAATACATTATGTGTAGAAGAACTGAGAGTGGAAATGATAGGGGTTAGGTGGGGGTTAGCAGAGAGGAGTAAAGGAAGGGGAGGCAGATACCTGCTTGATACCTGGTTGATGGGGTTCTGGGAGTTCTTCTACTCCCCAAGCCCGTCCAGAGGCCAGGCTTGACTTGTGAGAGTTTGGTCCACCAGACTGTTGCTTGGAGCGGCCCGCAGGCCCACATACCCATCACAGCCTGGTTGGTCCGGCACTCCTTGGAGAAAATTATATAGTTTTCTCTTGAAGATGTCCACGGTTGTTCCGGCAATATTTCTTTTGCTCGCTGGGAGGACGTTGAACAACCGCGGACCTCTGATGTTTATACAGTGTTCTCTGATTATGCCTATGGCACCTCTGCTCTTCACTGGTTCTATTCTGCATTTTCTTCCATATCGTTCACTCCAGTACGTTGTTATTTTACTGTGTAGATTTGGTACTTGGCCCTCCAGTATCTTCCACGTGTATATTATTTGATATCTCTCTCGTCTTCTTTCTAGTGAGTACATTTGGAGAGCTTTCAGACGATCCCAATAATTTAGGTGCTTTATCGCGTCTATGCGTGCCATATATGTTCTCTGTATTCCCTCTATTTCAGCAATCTCTCCTGCTCTGAAGGGGGAAGTGAGTACTGAGCAGTACTCAAGACGGGACAGCACAAGTGATTTGCAGAGTACAACCATTGTGATGGGATCCCTGGATTTAAAAATTCTCGCAATCCATCCGATCATTTTTTTCTGGCTGACGCAATATTTGCTTGGTTATGCTCCCTAAACGTTAGATCGTCAGACATCATTATTCCCAAATCCTTTACATGCTGTTTTCCTACTATGGGCACATTTGACTGTGTTTTGTACCCTGTATTATGTTTAAGGTCCTCATTTTTACCGTACCTGAGTACCTGGAATTTATCACTGTTAAACATCATGTTATTTTCTGTTGCCCAGACGAAAACTTTATTAATATCCGCTTGAAGTTTTTCAATGTCTTCAGCAGAGGTAATTTTCATGCTGATTTTTGTGTCATCTGCAAAAGATGATACGAAGCTGTGACTTGTATTTTTGTCTATATCTCATATGAGAATAAGGAAAAGCAGCGGTGCAAGGACTGTACCTTAAGGTACAGAGCTTTTAACTGCGCTTGGACTCGATTTTATATGGTTGACTGTTACTCTTTGTGTTCTGTTCGACAGACAACTGAATATCCAGCGTCCTACTTTACCAGTTATTCCCATTGACCTCATTTTGTGTGCTATCACTCCATTCGATAAATGCCTTTGGCATTTATCGAATGCCTTTGCAAAGTCCGTGTATACCACATCTGAATTCTGTTTTTCTTCTAATGCCTCTGTGACTTTGTCGTAATGATCAAGCAGCTGTGAGAGGCACGATCTTCCCGCTCGAAATCCACGTTGGCCTGGGTTGTGAAGGTCATGGCAGGTGGTCTGACAGATGTGATGTTTGGGGGTGGGTGAGGCCTGACAGGGGGTGAATGGCATCCCCTCTAAGAGGGGAGGGAGGGCTGATATCCACCACTAACCCCTATGGGTTATTCATCGTCTTCTGTTGATTAACTTTGCTGTTGGCCTGTGAATACCTGCATTGTTCAGGGGATCATTGTTTTGACAGTGCCATTTGTTGGCTTCTTAGACGTGCAGTCGAGGCTAATTGCAGGGGGAGAGACTGGAAATAATTGGCTATTATCGATCAAATTGGCGGTTGCTGTATTATTAAGCGAGTATAAATTGGTGGAGATGAGCAAAGGGTCTTCAGTCACAGAGCCGAGCAATGGAGATAGTTACCTGGCTCAGATATGGACCTGGCTCAGGTGTGGACCTGGCTCAGGTGTGGACCTGGCTCAGGTGTGGACCTGGCTCAGGTGTGGACCTGGCTCAGGTGTGGACCTGGCTCAGGTGTGGACCTGGCTCAAGTGTGGACCTGGCACAGGTCTACACTATCCCATAAGTCTGTATTTTGTTTGTCTTAACTATTGCATTAGTCATTGGTATGTGTGGGTGTCGTGAAGAGAGAGAGAGAGGGAGAGAGAGAGAGAGAGAGGCCTTCACACCTTTGCCCAAACTGTTCTCTTGCGAGTAACGACCCTCCCTGGGCTCTCACACGCACCTCGTGGCACTCTGGGGGTCCCCATCAGCTGCTTTTAGTGCCACAGTTATTGTTTGGCATTGTGGTGTTCCTCGCTTGACGGCCCTCCTCCTCATTGCACATCTGGGACTGCACAGATTGTGGCGCCCAGCTTCCTCGCTTTGTGTGTGTGTGTGTGTTTGTATTCACCTAGTTGTGCTGAGAATGGTCACACACACACACACACACACACACACACACACACACACACACACACACACACACACGCACACGCACACGCACACGCACACGCACACGCACACGCACACACACACACACACACACACACACACGCACACGCACACACGCACACACGCACACACACACACACACACGCACACACACGCACACACACGCACACACACAAGAGGCAAGAACTAAGAGGCATGAGTTACGAGGAAAGGCTGCGGGAAATGCACCTTACGACACTGGGAGACACGAGAGTAAGGGGAGACATGATCACAACCTACAAAATCCTCAGGGGAATCGACCGGGTAAACAAGGATTAACTATTCAACACTATTGGTACGCGAACAAGGGGACACAGGTGGAAACTGAGTACCCACATGAGCCATAGGGACGTTAGAAGGAACTTTTTCAGTGTCAGAGTAGTTAACGGATGGAATGCATTAGGCAGTGATGTGGTGGAGGCTGACTCCATACACAGTTTCAAGTGTAGATATGATAGAGCCCAGTAGGCTCAGGAATCTGTACACCAGTTGATTGACAGTTGAGAGGCGGGACCAAAGAGCCAAAGCTCAACCCCCGCAAGCACAAATAGGTGAGTACAGACCCAGGAAGCAGCCCGTAGGAGCTGTCTAACTCCCAGGTACCTATTTACTGCTAGGTAACAGGGACATCAGGGTGAAAGAAACTCTACCCATTTGTTTCCGCCTCCACCGGGGATCGAATCCGGAACTTCAGGACTTGGAATCCGAAGTGCTGTCCACTCAGCTGTCAGGCCCTTGTGTGTGTGTACTTACCTAATTGTACTTACCTAATTGTGCTTGCGGGGGTTGAGCTCTGGCTCTTTGGTCCCGCCTCTCAACCGTCAATCAACTGGTGTACAGATTCCTGAGCCTATTGGGCTCTATCATATCTACATTTGAAACTGTGAATGGAGTCAGCCTCCACCACATCACTTCCTAATGCATTCCATTTGCTAACTACTCTGACACTGAAAAAGTTCTTTCTAACGTCTCTGTGGCTCATTTGGGTACTCAGCTTCCACCTGTGTCCCCTTGTTCGCGTCCCACCAGTGTTGAAAAGTTCGTCCTTGTTTACCCGGTCGATTCCCCTGAGGATTTTGTAGGTTGTGATCATGTCCCCCCTTACTCTTCTGTCTTCCAGTGTCGTGAGGTGCATTTCCCGCAGCCTTTCCTCATAACTCATGCCTCTTAGTTCTGGGACTAGTCTAGTAGCATACCTTTGGACTTTTTCCAGCTTCGTCTTGTGCTTGACAAGGTACGGGCTCCATGCTGGGGCCGCATACTCCAGGATTGGTCTTACATATGTGGTGTACAAGATTCTGAATGATTCCTTACACAGGTTCCTGAACGCCGTTAAGATGTTAGCCAGCCTCGCATATGCCGCAGACGTTATTCTCTTTATGTGGGCTTCAGGAGACAGGTTTGGTGTGATATCAACTCCTAGATCTTTCTCTCTGTCTGTTTCATTAAGTACTTCATCTCCTATTCTGTATCCTGTGCCTGGCCTCCTGTTTCCACTGCCTAGTTTCATTACTTTGCATTTACTCGGGTTGAACTTCAACAGCCATTTGTTGGACCATTCACTCAGTCTATCCAGGTCATCTTGTAGCCTCCTACTATCATCCTCTGTTTCAATCCTCCTCATAATTTTTGCATCGTCGGCAAACATTGAGAGGAACGAATCTATACCCTCTGGGAGATCATTTACATATACCAGAAACAGTATAGGTCCAAGGACTGACCCCTGCGGGACTCCACTTGTGACGTCTCGCCAATCTGAGACCTCACCCCTCACACAGACTCGTTGTCTCCTGTTGCTTAGGTATTCCTCTATCCACCGGAGTACCTTCCCTCTCACTCCAGCCTGCATCTCCAACTTTCGCACTAGCCTCTTGTGTGGCACTGTATCAAAGGCTTTCTGACAATCCAAAAATATGCAGTCTGCCCACCTTTCTCTTTCTTGCCTTATTTTTGTTGCCTGGTCGTAGAATTCAAGTAACCCTGTGAGGCAGGACCTGCCATCCCTGAACCCATGTTGATGCTGTGTTACAAAGTTCCTTCGCTCCAGATGCTCCACTAGTTTTTTTCGCACAATCTTCTCCATCAGCTTGCATGGTATGCAGGTTAGGGACACTGGCCTGTAGTTCAGTGCCTCCTGTCTATCCCCTTTCTTGTATATCGGGACTACGTTAGCTGCTTTCCAAGTATCTGGCAGTTCCCCTGTTGCCAGTGATTTGTTATACACTATGGAGAGTGGTAGGCTCAGTTCTCTTGCTCCTTCCTTTAGAACCCAAGGGGAGATTCCATCTGGGCCTATAGCCTTCGTCACGTCCAACTCTAGTAAACACTTCCTTACTTCCCCACTGGTAATCTCAAACTCTTCCAGTGGTTCCTGGTTAGCTATTCCCTCACTTACCTCTGGAATTTCTCCTTGTTCTAAGGTGAAGACCTCCTGGAATTTCTTATTCAATTCCTCACACACTTCCTTGTCATTTGTAGTGAATCCTTCCGCCCCTATCCTTAATCTCATAACCTGTTCCTTTACTGTTGTTTTTCTCCTAATGTGGCTATGCAACAATTTAGGCTGAGTCTTTGCCTTGCTTGCGATGTCATTTTCGTATTGTCTTTCTGCCTCTCTTCTCATCCTGACATATTCATTCCTGGCATTCTGGTATCTTTCTCTGCTCTCCAGTGTCCTGTTATTCCTATAGTTTCTCCATGCCCTTTTACTTTGCTGCTTAGCTAGCCTACATCTTTGATTAAACCATGGGTTTCTCATCTTCATTTCTCTGTTTTCCTTTTGGACTGGGACAAACTTGTTTGCTGCGTCCTTGCACTTCTGCGTGATGTAATCCATCATATCTTGGGCCGTCTTTCCCCTGAGCTCTGTTTCCCATGCTATATCTGTTAGGAATTTTCTTATCCCCTCATAGTTTCCCTTTCGGTATGCTAACCTTTTGGTTTCGGTATCCCTCGTCGAGTTCAATAACCCTTCTTCAATCAAGTACTCAAACACCAGTACACTGTGGTCGCTCATTCCTACTGGGTCCTCAAAACCGATTTCTCTTATGTCGGAGTCGTTCAGAGTGAAGACTAGGTCGAGTCTCGCTGGTTCGTCATTGCCTCTCATCCTTGTGGGTTCTCCGACATGCTGCGTTAAAAAGTTGCTTGTCACCACCTCCAATAGTTTGGCTCTCCACGTATCCTCGCCTCCATGCGGTTCCTTGTGTGTGTGTGTGTGTGTGTGTGTGTGTGTGTGTGTGTGTGTGTGTGTGTGTGTGTGTGTGTGTGTGTGTGTGTGTGTGTGTTGCAGTATCAGTGTTGCATGTCAGGCAGCTTAGCAAGTAGTCGTGGAAGATAACAATCTGGAAGGGTGGCAGTTGTTTTAAGTGTTAATTGGCCATTGTGCGGGCGTAACCCGGCTGATTGTGGAACATTGCCGCCGCGGGGGGAAGACGGTGCTAATCCATTCAAACAAGAGAATGAGTGTAGCATTAGAACATAAATAAAGCTAACTGCTGAAGGCATATATATACTCTCCCCATACGAGGCAGCTCCTATTTATAAACACCTAAACTCGCCCATATATACATGTCTAACCTACGCTTGAAACAATCAAGCGCTCCCACCTTTACCATGTTATCAGGCGCCATCTCGCATCTCCCTCTACTACCACTGTGTAATTTTCTATGCAAAGTCGCTGGGCCCAGCGGCCGCCGAGGACGTTAAAGTTCACCGTGGAGGAGCCGCTGGTGCAGGAGGCTGACGCCATACGAAGCAACAGTGTGAAGGCAGCCCCGGGAAGATTTACATGTTCCCGAGGGCGTCGCCTTGTCCCCGTCACCCTCACCTCATCTCCGAGGCCATCACCAGCCGGAGTGTAAACGTTCACAGCCACACTGCAGGATTACCTACCCTCCTGATTTATCGCCTCGTGAGCCTGGCTTTGCAGCGTGCATCCTATGCCGCCGGCTGCTGGGGGCGCAGGCGGCGCTGGCGGGGTGATTGGACGTGTTGGCGGGGTGATTGGAGGTGTTGGCGGGGTGATTGGAGGCGTTGCTGGGGGTGTTTCTGAAAGGTGGTGACGCCACAACAAGGTCTGCGTACCACCAATAAGATAAGAATGGAAGGGAATTATCAGGGGAAAGCGCCAAGCCATTACGACTATATAGCACTTGGAAGGGGGGTTATCTTGAGCTAATTTCAGGGCTTTAGTGTCCCCCCGGCCCGGTCCTCGACCAGGCCTCCACCCACAGGAAGCAGCCCGTGACAGCTAACTAACACCCAGGTACCTATTTTACTGGTAGGTAACAGGGGCATAGGGTGAAAGAAACTGCCCATTGTTTCTCGCCGGCGCCCGGGATCTAACCCGGGACCACAGGATCACAAGTAGAACGTGCTGTCCTCTCGGCCCACCGACCGACCCCGGGGGGGGGGGCGGGGGTTAATAAGATCAGGGCGTGTAGGTATATGGTTACATAATGCGCCCTTGTATGGTGTAGGGTGCGGCTTGTTGTTCAACACTTGGGGTGTGTTGCTTGGGCACATCACTTGGCACATGTGATTCCATACCTGGCACGGGCGGGTGTGTGTGTGTGTGTGTGTGTGGGAGAGACGCTGAGTTAGTTTAGTTCAGGTGTTATGTATCCCATACCCATCCTGTGGGCGGTGGGGGAAGGGGGTTACAGAAATTTAATTGAAATTGAAATAAGTTTATTGAGGCAAATTACACACAAAGGGATGAGGTAGCTCAAGCTATTCTCACCCCGTTGGGGTTACAGAGGGACATAATGGGCTCAGGGACTGAACCTCAAAATTCATTTAGCTAAGCAAGTTACAGTCGTCATAAGTTAGTTACACTGTTTAATATATATAGTTGTATTATATGAACAGTCATTTGTCACTTCGATACGTTCTTGCAAGAAGTGCCGGACGAACCAGACTAGTGGATATGTGGGTCTGCGGGCCGCTCCAAGCAACAGCCTGTTGGACTAAGTTATCACTAAGTCCAGCCGGGCCTCAGGCCTGGCTTGGGGAGTAGAACTCTCGAGACCCTCTCCAGGTATACTCCAGGTATGTACAACACGCCCCATCCAGTGGGCAGCGGCGGAAAGGTTACAGTCCCCACGTTTACTACCGACAGTTAACAACCCGGAATACAGTATTTGGCTAAAATGTCTTGTAGTCGATCATTTAAATGAAATATTTACACATTTCTTGAATGTTGTTGTTTAAGATTCAGCTACTGGGAACAAAAAGTTGCAAGTAGCACGGGCTATGGTAAGCCCGTAGTGGACTTTCCTGGCACAGGAGCGGGGCTGTGTGATTTCTTGAAAATTTGTTATTGACCCTAAATTCACGTATCTTTCGTACTCCATCACGTAGTGGCGGAGGGTGAGCGATAAATGTAGCCGACACAATTTACATCAAGTCTACATCAGCAGGTAATGTAAATTCCCAGAGATACTTGTAACGGAGTGTAAGCCAAGTAGGAGTGCAAGATGTGCATCACTTAGTCGCAGTCACCGAGCAAGGCGCACGTGTGGTGGTGCTTCAGGCACCACCCACCATCTTACCCCTGTCGTCCCTACCTCTTCCAGGGATTGGCCTTTCATTACGCAGGCTTTACTGAATACCAATACAGGATGAAACAGATAGGATGCTGTCTCATTTGCATACCTTGGAGCGTCTGGTGAGTTTATCCGGGGAACATGGAGCCCCTCTCTCTAGCCTCGTCCCATCCACTACCTTACTGTGACTTTTATCATGACACATAGAACAGGTCTGTGGCTGGTGTAGAGATAGCTTTGTCTGGCAGTGGAGGATAGGTGATGCTGGTGGGGTATCGTCGTCGGGACCACGGTGAGGCAGACCACCTCAGGCTGGGATTTAGGTACCATAGGAGGCTAGTTTAAAGGTGGTGTGGGGGTACCAACTTGTGTCCAGTTATTAGAGAGACCAATCAGGCGGAACCAAACATGCGCATTCGAGCTGTGTTGCTCCGTGGGCGTCTTTATGGAGGTGCCCAGCGGGACTGTGAGAGGAAGAAGTCTATGCTGGAATGCTCATCAGGTCGTTGTGCTGATGTATGCTGCTGGGAAACACAGCCGTATGGGCAGTTGGAGTTGTGCCCTGAAGGCCGCCAGCCACGTCATTGGCGAGTGATGGGTGAGGAAAGTTTGTGAAACATGCACGGCCGACTTAGCCCGGTGTGAAATGTAGCAAGTGGGTGGGTGTGTGTGTGTGTGTGTGTGTGTGTGTGTGTGTGTGTGTGTGTGTGTGTGTGTGTGTGTGTGTGTGTGTGTGTGTGTGTGTGTTTTAATGTGTAGGTTGGCCAGCCGTAGGGGCAGGCTGGACGATGTCATTATCTCCCTTTATTCCCGTTGCTTCCTTGTGTATTCGTGTCCAACATGGAGGGTATCCACGCTGGTTATGCTGCTGGGGGATGTAATTGCTGATTACTTAGATTTCAATGTCTGTTGCATTGGTTGCATCTGCGAGTGTAATAAAGGAGCAGTGCTGTAATTTGTGTCTTGGGCACAAGTGCTCGCATTCCCCCTACACTTCAGCGTAAATGGTTTTCACCTCAACTGACATAGTTGGCGTAGCTGACATAGCATAGCTGACAACCAGGCGTCCAACAGCCTGGTTGACCAGTCCAGCAACGATGCGGCCTGGTCGACGACCGGGCCGCGGGGGTCGCTGAGCCCTGAAATCACCTCAACGTAACCTCAAGGTAGTTGGGGGGGGGCACAGGTGCAATTACAACTGCGTCAAAGGTTAGTGTATGTTCGGTTAGTCTCCAACACCCCAAGATGACAATAACTTGTTCAGTCACCAGGAAATTGTTCTCTTAACAATACTTATTATTCCCGTGAAGTGTTCAACTAATTCTCAGTTCTTCTGTAGAACAGAAGAACATTCCATAGTTGTTGTTATTCCATCCTTGATACAAGCGCGAGTTCCAATTCACTTAACACACTACTTCTTGCCTTATTGGCACCGCTCTAGTGCCTCTTATCCCAGGTACTGAAAATTATGCTCTTTCTGTATTTTTTGTGATTGTATTATAAATTGATGAGATGGACTGTGAATGATTTTCCTGCTTTTTGTTGTTTACCTCTTTGTTTGTATGTAAGACTAAGGGTTCATTAGGAATGCTATTGATGTTACTAGTGAAAGTACAAGCTAAGAGCTATTTTTGTTTTGTGTTTGTCTGTCTGTCTCTGTCTTTATCTCTCTGTCTCTGTCTCTGTCTCTGTCTTTATCTCTCTGTCTCTGTCTCTGTCTCTGTCTCTCTCTCTGTCTCTCTCTCTGTCTCTCTCTCTCTGTCTCTCTCTCTCTGTCTCTCTCTCTCTGTCTCTCTCTCTCTGTCTCTCTCTCTGTCTCTCTCTCTCTCTCTCTCTGTCTCTCTCTGTCTCTCTCTCTGTCTCTCTCTCTGTCTCTCTCTCTGTCTCTCTCTCTGTCTCTCTCTCTGTCTCTCTCTCTGTCTCTCTCTCTCTCTCTCTCTCTCTCTCTCTCTCTCTCTCTCTCTCTCTCTCTCTCTCTCTCTCTCTCTCTCTCTCTCTCCTCCCCCCCCCCCCGAGCCAGAAGTTTTGGTTACATCAGCAGGGCCCAGAATGGCCCTGAGCCCCACGGTTGCGTGCCAGCCGATGGTAAACTTGGAATTCTGCGCTCGTTCATGGGGTCGTAAATTTTCAGGAAATATCATTTTGCGCAGCTGCTTCATTATGCATGCAACAGCGATGGCGCTTCCCCCTCTGGTCCTACCGCCCAGACTGTCCATCGGGCAGCCTCCCGTCAAAGGCCGCCTGATTCTCTGTCCAGTAGCCTATGGCGAAGACTAGACGACTGGATACCTGTCCGGCGGATCGTATGCCAGTCCGTCCGAATGTCAGTTCAATTGCTGTTGATGATAATGGTAGTGTTGATGAGGCCCAGGTGTGTGGAACACCATTGGCGGTGATGTTCAACTATTCATTGGCATTTTAGGCAAAACTGTATTCCCTTATTTGTGCTAGTGGGGGTTAAGCGACGGCTCTTTGGTCCCGCCCTCTGTGCAGTGTTAAGCTAGTTTCTACAAGTGGCTTAGAGGAATGGATAGCGGGACAGCAGGTGACGGCACAGTGTGGTATAGTAACTGTGAGGGCGGCGGCACAGTGTGGCATAGTAACTGTGAGGGCGGCGGCACAGTGTGGCATAGTAACTGTGAGGGCGGAGGCACAGTGCGGCATAGTAACTGTGAGGGCGGCGGCACAGTGCGGCATAGTAACTGTGAGGGCGGCGGCACAGTGTGGCATAGTAACTGTGAGGGCGGCGGCACAGTGTGGCATAGTAACTGTGAGGGCGGCGGCACAGTGTGGCATAGTAACTGTGAGGGCGGCGGCACAGTGTGGCATAGTAACTGTGAGGGCGGCGGCACAGTGCGGCATAGTAACTGTGAGGCTCAACAGAGCCTGGTCTTTACGCTGAACCATTGAATTATAGGGAAGGAGCTGGCGGTCTCTCGGATGCTTAACAGCCCCGGTTCCTGCTCCTTGCTGCTACCATTATTTTTGTTTTATCCTTATATTATTCAAGAGCGAGCTGCCGTGCGGCGCTATCGCTTGGTATGCATTGTCCTGCTTAGTTCATCAAATTTACTGGTGCCTTGATTGGATCGGAGGTCGGACACTGCCCATGAGTGTTTATGGCCTCGCGAAAATGGCTCCCAAGAAATTGGTTTCTCGGGAGGAGAGGGCTAAGCTACCTACCCCCCCCCCCCCTCGTCTTAATCCGCACAGCAGGGACGCTCCCAACCCAGTCATGGATAAGGCAGGACGCAGTGGGGGGGGGGGGGGTCTGGGGCGTGTGCTACCACCGCCCTGGAACTGAATTGTGGTCTCTGGTCCCTGGTTCGAATCCTTCATGGACGGTCTAGCCTCCTGGAGGAATTGTAGGATTAGGGAAATGTAAGTATGGCAGTGTGAGGGGTCTAGATAGAGACTGCATGGCTATGTAGAGGCCTTTACGGGCTCACCATAGCCCGTGCTACTTGGAACTTTTTGTTCCAAGTAGCGAATCTTAAACAACAACAAAAGCAGAAGCCTTGCCACCCTCACATATAATATGGTGGAGGTTGTGTTGGGGTGTAACTTGGGACATACTTGAAGAGGGCCTCGGAAGTTGTTCTACTCCCCGAGCCCGGCTTGAGGCCAAGGTCGACCTGGTGTTTGGGAGATCATCAGACGCCGTCTCTCATTTCTCTATAATTATCCCGTGTACAACATTCAGCTGTTGCACCTCCACGACATTTTTCCCGTTGTCGCTAGTCTTCAACTCTTACCTGCAGCAGGGACATCCACACGGTCACATTTACTCGTGAATTTCTTTGACATTCTTGCTTTTGGTTCTTTCGCTCCATGCTGAGTAACCCGTTCTCCCTCGCTAGCCTCCTTAAGAGCCACTGACGGCGGCAACCCGGCATGCCTCCACACTCCCGGTCTCAACGTACAATAATGGCCACTTTACACGGAAAGTGCCCTGATAACCGACTTAACTGGCGCACGCTTCGCAAGTGTAACCCGCCAGTTTCTGCAGCGTGAGGTACAGAGGGTCGAGGGCGGGTGATTGGCTCCGTTACGAAGAGGGAAAGAGTTCGGGGACTCGGGATTAAACTCGGTGAAAGAACGGTGATAAAGATAGACTTGAATGGAATGCTGTGATGGTAAGGAGAACTGTCCATCCATTATCAGGAACAACAGCTTGTGGAGCGTTAAGTGAGCACTTTTAAAACCTGTGGAGAGCCTTTAAGTGTATCTCTTGGCCAGTCGTGAAGGGTCCTAAGTAAGGCCTCGTGGACGCTTGTGGAGCGTCGCCAACAATGATTCTTGGCCAGTTGTGGATGGTCTTCAGCAAATATTCTTGCACAGCCCCTGCAGATACAAGGCAGGTTGTCGTTGGTACAGTCATACAAGTTCCTTCCTGGCCAGTTGTTGATGGTCGTCGCAAGAGAAGACTATTGCACAAGTGGATGATTATCCCCAGGTTAAATTTGGGCAAGGGGTAATGAGCCCTAGATCATTCTCTTGTCAGCTTTAGCTTTTGAGGAGGAAAAAAACCTTGGGTGTTGATATTTAAAGACCGGTTGTGTCGGTGTGGTAAGGTTAAGGAGTGTGAGTGTGGCCCTTGAGGAGAAGGTAGAGGCGAGTGGGTGGTGTGGGGGTCATAAAGACAAGAACAGGATGGGTAGAGAGGTCACCTACTCTTTGAGGAGTAGAGTAGGTGGTCAAGGGCCTTGATAATACCTTGGGACACCAGAGTGTTTACGGAAGTGTGGCGATTTCTTGTTGCGGTCCCACGCCTTCTTCCTGATGCATCATTATCTCTTGCTGCACCACCACCACTACTACCTCCTGCTGCACCACCACCACCACTACCTCTTGCTGCACCACCACCACCACTACCTCTTGCTGCACCACCACCACCACCACCACTACCTCCTGCTGCACCACCACCACCACTACCTCCTGCTGCACCACCACCACCACTACCTCCTGCTGCACCATCACCACCACCACTACCTCCTGCTGCACCACCACCACCACTACCCACTATTCCCACAAAGCCACTCGCCCGTTTATGAACCAGCTCGTTTCCTGGGCAGCGATTAACGACGTGGTCTGGCCGCCTGACGGAGGCAAGCACCAACACTTGGCTCCTGTAACGCTGACGATTTGCGTTATTTGAGCGCCATTTTTTGTCATGATGACCACCATTCAGATTGTGTTCTTGGGGAAATACAGTTGATGTTGGGCCGTGGGTGTTACTGCATGATATCGCGGGTGTTACTGCAGGTGTTACTGCATGATATCTGTTGTGCATCTGTTGTAGCAGCTGCGACTCAAGCTTTTAATCTTTCACCTCGCGGTTATCTTCATGCATCAACCAAGCCGTTACCGTCACTGAAGATAAACACTTTATACAATTTATATGGAAATTACCTAAACACAATGAATTTTAATGGGAGTTTAGAGGTGTCTGACTGAACCAGGAGGAGGTTCTTGCGGCTAGTGACGCCATGTTGGGTGTGTTGGCCAGTGACGCCATGTTGGGTGTGTTGGCCAGTGACGCCATGTTGGGTGTGTTGGCCAGTGACGCCATGTTGGGTGTGTTGGCCAGTGACGCCATGTTGGGTGTGTTGGCCAGTGACGCCATGTTGGGTGTGTTGGCCAGTGACGCCATGTTGGGTGTGTTGGCCAGTGACGCCATGTTGGGTGTGTTGGCCAGCGACGCTATGTTGGGTGTGTTGGCCAGTGACGCCATGTTGGGTGTGTTGGCCAGTGACGCCATGTTGGGTGTGTTGGCCAGTGACGCCATGTTGGGTGTGTTGGCCAGTGACGCCATGTTGGGTGTGTTGGCCAGTGACGCCATGTTGGGTGTGTTGGCCAGTGGCGCCATGTTGGGTGTGTTGGCCAGCGACGCTATGTTGGGTGTGTTGGCCAGCGACGCTATGTTGGGTGTGTTGGCCAGTGACGCCATGTTGGGTGTGTTGGCCAGTGACGCCATGTTGGGTGTGTTGGCCAGTGACGCCATGTTGGGTGTGTTGGCCAGCGACGCTATGTTGGGTGTGTTGGCCAGTGACGCCATGTTGGGTGTGTTGGCCAGTGACGCCATGTTGGGTGTGTTGGCCAGTGACGCCATGTTGGGTGTGTTGGCCAGTGGCGCCATGTTGGGTGTGTTGGCCAGCGACGCTATGTTGGGTGTGTTGGCCAGTGACGCCATGTTGGGTGTGTTGGCCAGTGACGCCATGTTGGGTGTGTTGGCCAGTGACGCCATGTTGGGTGTGTTGGCCAGTGACGCCATGTTGGGTGTGTTGGCCAGTGGCGCCATGTTGGGTGTGTTGGCCAGTGGCGCCATGATGGGTGTGTTGGCCAGTGACGCCATGTTGGGTGTGTTGGCCAGTGACGCCATGTTGGGTGTGTTGGCCAGCGACGCTATGTTGGGTGTGTTGGCCAGTGACGCCATGTTGGGTGTGTTGGCCAGTGACGCCATGTTGGGTGTGTTGGCCAGTGACGCCATGTTGGGTGTGTTGGCCAGTGACGCCATGTTGGGTGTGTTGGCCAGCGACGCTATGTTGGGTGTATTGGCCAGCGACGCTATGTTGGGTGTGTTGGCCAGTGACGCCATGTTGGGTGTGTTGGCCAGTGACGCCATGTTGGGTGTGTTGGCCAGTGACGCCATGTTGGGTGTGTTGGCCAGCGACGCTATGTTGGGTGTGTTGGCCAGTGACGCCATGTTGGGTGTGTTGGCCAGCGACGCTATGTTGGGTGTGTTGGCCAGTGGCGCCATGTTGGGTGTGTTGGCCAGCAACGCTATGTTGGGTGTGTTGGCCAGTGGCGCCATGTTGGGTGTGTTGGCCAGCGACGCTATGTTGGGTGTGTTGGCCAGTGACGCTATGTTGGGTGTGTTGGCCAGCGTCGCTATGTTGGGTGTGTTGGCCAGTGGCGCCATGTTGGGTGTGTTGGCCAGTGACGCCATGTTGGGTGTGTTGGCCAGCGACGCTATGTTGGGTGTGTTGGCCAGTGACGCTATGTTGGGTGTGTTGGCCAGCGACGCTATGTTGGGTGTGTTGGCCAGTGGCGCCATGTTGGGTGTGTTGGCCAGCGACGCTATGTTGGGTGTGTTGGCCAGTGGCGCCATGTTGGGTGTGTTGGCCAGCGACGCTATGTTGGGTGTGTTGGCCAGTGACGCTATGTTGGGTGTGTTGGCCAGTGGCGCCATGTTGGGTGTGTTGGCCAGCGACGCCATGTTGGGTGTGTTGGCCAGTGACGCCATGTTGGGTGTGTTGGCCAGCGACGCTATGTTGGGTGTGTTGGCCAGTGGCGCCATGTTGGGTGTGTTGGCCAGCGACGCTATGTTGGGTGTGTTGGCCAGTGGCGCCATGTTGGGTGTGTTGGCCAGCGACGCTATGTTGGGTGTGTTGGCCAGTGACGCTATGTTGGGTGTGTTGGCCAGTGACGCCATGTTGGGTGTGTTGGCCAGTGACGCCATGTTGGGTGTGTTGGCCAGTGGCGCCATGTTGGGTGTGTTGGCCAGCGACGCTATGTTGGGTGTGTTGGCCAGTGACGCCATGTTGGGTGTGTTGGCCAGCGACGCTATGTTGGGTGTGTTGGCCAGTGGCGCCATGTTGGGTGTGTTGGCCAGCGACGCCATGTTGGGTGTGTTGGCCAGCGACGCTATGTTGGGTGTGTTGGCCAGCGACGCCATGTTGGGTGTGTTGGCCAGCGACGCCATGTTGGGTGTGTTGGCCAGCGACGCCATGTTGGGTGTGTTGGCCAGTGACGCCATGTTGGGTGTGTTGGCCAGCGACGCCATGTTGGGTGTGTTGGCCAGCGACGCCATGTTGGGTGTGTTGGCCAGCGACGCCATGTTGGGTGTGTTGGCCAGTGACGCCATGTTGGGTGTGTTGGCCAGTGACGCCATGTTGGGTGTGTTGGCCAGCGACGCCATGTTGGGTGTGTTGGCCAGCGACGCTATGTTGGGTGTGTTGGCCAGTGACGCCATGTTGGGTGTGTTGGCCAGCGACGCCATGTTGGGTGTGTTGGCCAGCGACGCCATGTTGGGTGTGTTGGCCAGCGACGCCATGTTGGGTGTGTTGGCCAGCGACGCCATGTTGGGTGTGTTGGCCAGCGACGCCATGTTGGGTGTGTTGGCCAGCGACGCCATGTTGGGTGTGTTGGCCAGTGACGCCATGTTGGGTGTGTTGGCCAGTGACGCCATGTTGGGTGTGTTGGCCAGCGACGCCATGTTGGGTGTGTTGGCCAGTGACGCCATGTTGGGTGTGTTGGCCAGTGACGCCATGTTGGGTGTGTTGGCCAGTGACGCCATGTTGGGTGTGTTGGCCAGTGACGCCATGTTGGGTGTGTTGGCCAGTGACGCTATGTTGGGTGTGTTGGCCAGTGACGCCATGTTGGGTGTGTTGGCCAGCGACGCCATGTTGGGTGTGATTGTCAGCCCCGCGGCCCAGGGGGAAGAGTTGTTCACGTGGATACTTCACATAAGGTATGTGTTCACACGGCTCTGGTGCCCCAATCACACGGGTCCGGTGCCCTAATCACACGGGTCTGGTGCCCCAATCACACGGGTCCGGTGCCCTAATCACACGGGTCTGGTGCCCTAATCACACGGGTCTGGTGCCCCAATCACACGGGTCCGGTGCCCTAATCACACGGGTCTGGTGCCCCAATCTCACGGGTCCGCTGCCCCAATCACAGACTGTGCGGAATAAGAGAGTAATTTTCCTTGTCAGGTATTTACAAGCTGAATTTACTGAACTAAAATCTAACACCTTCCATTCCAAGCTTTGAAATCTGAGTCTCTGCCTGGCTAACCCGACACTTTAACTACACCCGACACCTTAACCATGCAGTTTAAGATTACATTGATTAAACGAGAGAGAGAGAGAGAGAGAGAGAGAGAGAGAGAGAGAGAGAGTAGGAAGGAATGTTCTTAGCCTACAAGTATGCAAGAACTCTTAAACCTTGTCAAAATTAGTACAGGTGCAGCCTTGATGCAGGTACAAACACAGTAATTTGCTGGTGTAAGATTATGTGGTACGAGGCCTTTACGCTTAGCATGAGAGGGCTTTGTGGCTGGGTTGTGAAGAGCCTGGTTGTGGCAGGGGGGGCTGGGTTGTGAAGAGCCTGGTTGTGGCAGGGGGGCTGGGTTGTGAAGAGCCTGGTTGTGGCAGGGGGCTGGGTTGTGAAGAGCCTGGTTGTGGCAGGGGGGGCTAGGTTGTGAAGAGACTGGTTGTGGCAGGGGGCTGGGTTGTGAAGAGCCTGGTTGTGGCAGGGGGCTAGGTTGTGAAGAGCCTGGTTGTGGCAGGGGGGCTAGGTTGTGAAGAGCCTGGTTGTGGCAGAGGGGCTAGGTTGTGAAGAGCCTGGTTGTGGCAGGGGGGCTGGGTTGTGAAGAGCCTGGTTGTGGCAGGGGGGCTAGGTTGTGAAGAGCCTGGTTGTGGCAGGGGGGCTGGGTTTTGAAGAGCCTGGTTGTGGCAGGGGGCTGGGTTGTGAAGAGCCTGGTTGTGGCAGGGGGTTGGGTTGTGAAGAGCCTGGTTGTGGCAGGGGGGCTAGGTTGTGAAGAGCCTGGTTGTGGCAGGGGGGCTGGGTTGTGAAGAGCCTGGTTGTGGCAGGGGGCTGGGTTGTGAAGAGCCTGGTTGTTGCATGGGGCTGGGTTGTGAAGAGCCTGGTTGTGGCAGGGGGCTGGGTTGTGAAGAGCCTGGTTGTGGCAGGGGCTGGGTTGTGAAGAGCCTGGTTGTGGCAGGGGGCTGGGTTGTGAGGAGCCTGGTTGTGGCAGGGGGCTGGGTTGTGAAGAGCCTGGTTGTGGCAGGGGGCTGGGTTGTGAAGAGCCTGGTTGTGGCAGGGGGCTGGGTTGTGAAGAGCCTGGTTGTGGCAGGGGGGCTGGGTTGTGAAGAGCCTGGTTGTGGCAGGGGGCTGGGTTGTGAAGAGCCTGGTTTTGGCAGGGGGGCTGGGTTGTGAAGAGCCTGGTTGTGGCAGGGGGCTGGGTTGTGAAGAGCCTGGTTGTGGCAGGGGGCTGGGTTGTGAAGAGCCTGGTTGTGGCAGGGGGCTGGGTTGTGAGGAGCCTGGTTGTGGCAGGGGGCTGGGTTGTGAAGAGCCTGGTTGTGGCAGGGGGGCTGGGTTGTGAAGAGCCTGGTTGTGGCAGGGGGGCTGGGTTGTGAAGAGCCTGGTTGTGGCAGGGGGCTGGGTTGTGAAGAGCCTGGTTGTGGCAGGGGGGCTGGGTTGTGAAGAGCCTGGTTGTGGCAGGGGGGCTGGGTTGTGAAGAGTCTGGTTGTGGCAGGGGGGCTGGGTTGTGAAGAGCCTGGTTGTGGCAGGGGGGGCTGGGTTGTGAAGAGCCTGGTTGTGGCAGGGGGGCTGGGTTGTGAAGAGCCTGGTTGTGGCAGGGGGGCTGGGTTGTGAAGAGCCTGGTTGTGGCAGGGGGCTGGGTTGTGAAGAGCCTGGTTGTGGCAGGGGGGGCAGGGTTGTGAGGAGCCTGGTTGTGGCAGGGGGCTGGGTTGTGAAGAGCCTGGTTGTGGCAGGGGGCTGGGTTGTGAAGAGCCTGGTTGTGGCAGGGGGCTGGGTTGTGAAGAGCCTGGTTGTGGCAGGGGGCTGGGTTGTGAGGAGCCTGGTTGTGGCAGGGGGCTGGGTTGTGAAGAGCCTGGTTGTGGCAGGGGGGGCAGGGTTGTGAGGAGCCTGGTTGTGGCAGGGGGCTGGGTTGTGAAGAGCTTGGTTGTGGCAGGGGGGCTGGGTTGTGAAGAGCCTGGTTGTGGCAGGGGGGCTGGGTTGTGAAGAGCCTGGTTGTGGCTGGGGGCTGGGTTGTGAAGAGCCTGGTTGTGGCAAGGGGCTGGGTTGTGAAGAGCCTGGTTGTGGCAGGGGGCTGGGTTGTGAAGAGCCTGGTTGTGGCAGGGGGGGGCTGGGTTGTGAAGAGCCTGGTTGTGGCCGGGGGGGGCTGGGTTGTGAAGAGCCTGGTTGTGGCAGGGGGGGCTGGGTTGTGAAGAGTCTGGTTGTGGCAGGGGGGGCTGGGTTATGAGGAGCTTGGTTGTGGCAGGGGGGGCTGGGTTATGAGGAGCCTGGTTGTGGCAGGGGGCTGGGTTGTGAAGAGCCTGGTTGTGGCAGGGGGCTGGGTTGTGAAGAGCCTGGTTGTGGCCGGGGGGGGCTGGGTTGTGAAGAGCCTGGTTGTGGCAGGGGGGGCTGGGTTATGAGGAGCTTGGTTGTGGCAGGGGGGGCTGGGTTATGAGGAGCCTGGTTGTGGCAGGGGGCTGGGTTGTGAAGAGCCTGGTTGTGGCAGGGGGCTGGGTTGTGAAGAGCCTGGTTGTGGCAGGGGGGGGCAGGGTTGCGAAGAGCCTGGTTGTGGCAGGGGGCTAGGTTGTGAAGAGCCTGGTTGTGGCAGGGGGGGCAGGGTTGTGAAGAGCCTGGTTGTGGCAGGGGGGGGGCTGGGTTGTGAAGAGCCTGGTTGTGGCAGGGGGCTGGGTTGTGATGACCATGGTCAGAACACAGCAGCCGGCGTGTCAACTTGGGTTACCCAGGTGTTAAACTCCTCCCAGAGGGAGACACCGCGGCTCATGCCTCCACACCGCTGGACGAGGATTCTCATTAATAAATTAACGTTTTTATGATCATAAACAGTCTGGCCAAACGCAGTCGGATGAACCATCTCGACATGTGCTTTCTCGTTCCAGTGTCTCCTCGCAGGGAATGGGACCCCCATGTTGAGATGGGTCAAGATATCTGCACGCTGCTTGAGGGGTAGGCTGGCATGCAGGCTGGCTTTCTGGGTGCTTGGACTCCTGGCTGGCTTTCTGGGTGCTTGGACTCCTGGCTGGCTTTCTGAGTGCTTGGACTCCTTCCTGGCTGGCTTTCTGAGTGCTTGGACTCCTTCCTGGCTGGCTTTCTGAGTGCTTGGACTCCTGGCTGGCTTTCTGAGTGCTTGGACTCCTTCCTGACTGGCTTTCTGAGTGCTTGGATTCCTTCCTGGCTGGCTTTCTGAGTGGTTGGACTCCTTCCTGGCTGGCTTTCTGAGTGCTTGGACTCCTTCCTGGCTGGCTTTCTGGGTGCTTGGACTCCTGGCTGGCTTTCTGAGTGCTTGGACTCCTTCCTGGCTGGCTTTCTGAGTGCTTGGACTCCTTCCTGGATGGCTTTCTGAGTGCTTGGACTCCTGGCTGGCTTTCTGAGTGCTTGGATTCCTTCCTGGCTGGCTTTCTGAGTGCTTGGATTCCTTCCTGGCTGGCTTTCTGAGTGCTTGGACTCCTTCCTGACTGGCTTTCTGAGTGCTTGGACTCCTTCCTGACTGGCTTTCTGAGTGCTTGGATTCCTTCCTGGCTGGCTTTCTGAGTGCTTGGACTCCTTCCTGGCTGGCTTTCTGACTGGGGGCCCTGGTCGGCCAGCTATCCAGCTGTAACTAAATAGAATATCCTGAATTTCCACGCTCATATATTATTATAATTGCGTCTCCATTGTGTACTTGACTGTAAGGAGGCTCGACCACTGACTGCGTCGGGCTGAGGAGGATTTAATCACTTGTAAGAAACTGTGGTGGCGCCTGTATTCATCTAGTAGTATTCACCTAGTTGTGCTTGCGGGGGGTTGAGCTCTGCTCTTTCCGCCCGCCTCTCAACTGTCAATCAATCAACTGTTACTAACTACTAATTTTTCACACACACACACACACACACACACACACACACACACACACACACACACACACACACACACACACACACACACACACACACACACACACACAGAAAGCAGCGTGTAGCAGCTGTCTAACTCCCAGGTACCTATTTACTGCTAGATAACAGGGGCATCAGGGTGAATGAAACTGCCCATCTAAAAAGATTTAAAAATTCAATTTAACAGAGGGTTAACGAACGAGTACAGCAGTACATAGAAATATGAGAGAGGCAGGATCCAGGAGCTGAAGTTTGTACACACACATTGAGCTCACAACTGTTGACTGGCGCTTGGTGTACGCATTTTATTGCCCCGAGGGCTCAGTTGGTCGAGTGCTTCGGATCTCTGTTAGCAGGTTGAGCTGACGGCAGTGGGGGGAGGGGTGCAGTAGAGGGTGATGGGGCAGGGGTGCTGTAGAGGGTGATGGGGCAGGGGTGCTGTAGAGGGTGATGGGGCAGGGGTGCTGTAGAGGGGGATGGGCAGGGGTGCTGTAGAGGGTGATGGGGCAGGGGTGCTGTAGAGGGTGATGGGGCAGGGGTGCTGTAGAGGGTGATGGGGCAGGGGTGCTGTAGAGGGGGATGGGGCAGGGGTGCTGTAGAGGGGGATGGGGCAGGGGTGCTGTAGAGGGTGATGTGGCAGAGGTGCTGTAGAGGGTGATGGGGCAGGGGTGATGAGGGACTGGGGGGTACTGTAGGCATCATTGATAATATCCCCTCGTCACAAAAGTCAAGATACACGCCTTGCCAGAAGCATTATCTTGCACGCTGATAGAGCAGTTAAATCGTATTGGTGTATTTGCGGCCTCTGACATGTGTTTTGCTGCGGTGATCAATAAACCCATTAGTTGCTCATCTGCATTTTATGGATCAGTAAATTCTTTTATCAACGTAACCAAGTGTAGCTGTTGGTGTTATCTGCGTCGGGTTGATGCCTCTGCTCAAGAGTAATTGTAAAACCCGTTTTCTTTATCTTGCAAATCTAAATGGACGAGCCGTGTATTGGCTTTAACGCCAACAGGTACGCAACGCCTGCAATATTTGGTGGCATTTTAATTTGCAGGTGCGTGGTATTGGCGGTGTTTTAATAGCCGGATGGTGGCGAGGAGGGCGGTGTGTAGGTAATGACAAGACCGCCGTAATTATTGGCGGCGAGCCACGGCCAAAGCCGCTAATTGTCGTCACACGTAATTGCCTATTGTCTGGGGAGTAATTTGTGGGAGTGTTTTGGCAAGTGATAAGTGTAGTGATGGGACAAAAGCTCGTTTACGTGTTGGTAAATACCCAGGGAGTGGGTCTCCGTGGAGTGGGAGGTGTCAGAGAGGCTGCCACCTCCACCCACCAGTCAAAGTCCATCAAGTGTTGCATTAAAATAGTTCTTTTAGTTTTTACTCTTCATTATTAAGTGTTCAGGACTTACGGTCTAACCCTCTCTTCCCCCTATTTATTATTACGAACCACTGTAATTGCTAGACGACTATGGGATAAACAACCTATAGGTGGGGGGTCTATAAATACCGATATTTCTTTAATTATTTCACCTGGGCCGACCCCGACTTGTCTGTAACACACCCAATTTTCGAAAGCTGGGTGAGACTAGCTTCCAGCGTCTGGCTTCCAAACTCAGACCGATATTCTGTTTGATAAAATATCTGAAGCGGTGCGATGGGATTGAACCTGCATACGTAGACACCGCAGGCACACAGACGGGCGTTCGGTCCCCAACAGTCCATGTGGATGGGCACCCCCCTCAGTGTGCATTTGAAGAGAAGCGTTGGAAAAACTACTGGACCACATCCAGAGTGCACGGGGGGGGGGGGGAGGCAATGTGTGAAACCCCTAATTGGGCTTCAGTGCTGTAGAGCATCCTCTACAGGATGAGCATCTACACAGGATGTAGACCATCCTGTGGTCCTCAGAACCCGTAGAGGATTCAGTTGAATCCCAGATTGCAAGGATTTTACCACGTGATGTAGGGCGTGGATTCAAGAGTTAAGATTCAAGTGTTTTGTTTTCAAGCTCCAGTCTTTTAGTGCCTTCTGATACCTACACGTCTACATTAGTTAATGGAAAGTTGGGTTTGAATTGAGAGTATCTGTGGTGGTGGTGTCTTGTGTTGCTTGGGGTTGTTTCTGTGTTAGTGTTTGGACCATGTCGGGTGTTGTGTCAGATCAGTTGGGGTATCACAAGTGCATTGTGGTTAGCCTCAAGTGCATTGTGAGGGCTTCATGTACAGTATGGGAGCCTCAAGTGCATTGTGGGGGCCATGTTAGAATTCAGCAGTTCATGGCCACAGTCGGGTTTATGTTGCAGGTGTAGTCTCGGAGTGTAATTTGTAGTGTTTATTTAATGACGGGCATATGTTGGGATGGGAGGCGTGTGTTTGGGTTTATGGAAACGTCAATCCCCCCCCCCTTCCCCCAAACATCAGAGAGGGAGGGAGAGACCGGGCCGCGGAAACGTAGACCCCCGGAACCTCCAGAAGGTAGCTACAAGGCAGGGACGACAAGTATGAGAGATAGAAACATGGTGGCGTACAGGTCAGCCACCCTCCATCACACTACAGATAACATGGGGGCTGTTACAAGCCGCGGGCCAAATGGACCGCCATTACATATGGATGCCTCATCCCACGCAAAGAGCATTCGCCCCAAATGTGGCTGGGATAAATGAGTAATATAACGTGGTTGGGCTCGCTGCATCCACTTCCCATCTGTCAATATTTATTTATTGATTAACAAATGCCACAGTGTGTGTGTGTGTGCTATTGTCTGTGTAATAGTGGGGGTGTGACTTTGCCTCGGGGGGGGGGGGGGGGAGGTGAGTGTAGACACACCCCTCTTTGGTATTGAGGGGTGTAATCTTGAGCTGGACGGTAGAGCGACGGTCTCGTGCAGGTCGACGCTCAATCCCCGAGCGTCCTAGTGGTTGAACACCATTCCTTCCCCCTGTCCCATCCCAAATCCTTATCCTGACCCCTTCCCAGTGTCATGTAGTCGTGATGGCTTGGCACTGTCCCTTCATAATTCCCTCCCTCCCCTCCTCGGCCTCAGGGAGGGGGTGACACCCCCCACTCCCCCCCTCCTCACCTCTGGGGTGTTGGTGCTTCACTCAACCGGAAAATTACAGTGTAAAATAACAGTGTTCACCCCGTCGCCTGTGGCAGCCGAGGTTGACGCCGAGGAAAATACCAGTTATTACGCGTCTCCCCTTAAACTGGAATCGGAAAATGGGAGGAAATACCCATAATTTAGTCTTCCGCGTGGAAGTTGGAGAAGGAATGGTCCAGTAGATTACTGCCATCGACGTGGAGGAGAGCAGGAGGCCGATAAGGTGGAAATGACAGTGAATTTGTGTGTGTGTTGCCATGGAGGTGAGAGGCAGGAAGAGCCGGGTGGAAGTCCGCGCGTAGGAGGCAGGAGCAGTGAGAGGCACTTGGTGTTGCGGGCCAGATTCACGAAACCACTTACGAACCTGTACATCTTTTCTCAATCTTTGGCGGCTTTGTTTACAATTACTAAACAGTTAATGAGCTCCGAAGCACAAGGAGGCTGTTTATAACAATAACAACAGTTGATTGTGAAGTTTTCATGCTCGTAAACTGTTTAATAAATGTAACCAAAGCCGTCAAAGATTGAGGAAAGATGTACACGTTCGTAAGTGCTTTCGTGATTCTGCCCCCAGCTTTATGGCATGTCTCATGTCTGGGTTCCTTCACTACGGGTGTTGGTACCTCTCCCAGTGTTGCTCCTTCCCTGCGGGCCCCTGGGGGGGCCCTGGGGTGTAGGTACACATCCTGTGGTCCTCTCCGTGTGGAGGACCTCTTGTCTGCATTCTTCAAGGATTTACGTGTCCACTTACGACCTCTGTGCCTCTTACCACCATCATGTTTGTATGTTTTAAGCACTTTACGAGCTCCATTGCGCTACGAGCCCCCGTCACAGACAGCAACATAGGTTTGAGAGGAATTCCGTAGTGTTTAATACATGTAGATTAGCACCGAGGCAAGACGCAGAGCTCTCGTAAATGGACTCGTAAGTGCTTTATGAATCTTACCAGTAGTGTGTAAGTGTATATCATGTACTCACCTAGTTGTACTCGCCTAGTTGTACTTGTGGGGGTTGAGCTCTGGCTCTTTTTGGACCGCCTCTCATCTGTCAATCAACTTTTTTTCCCACACACACACATCCCCAGGAAGCAGCCCGTAGCAGCTGTCTAACTCCCAGGTACCTATTTACTGCTAGGTGAACAGGTGCATCAAGGTAAAAGAAGCTCTATCCATTTGTTCCCGCCTCCACCGGGGATCGTACCCGAAACCTCAGGACTACGAATCCCGAGCGCTGTCCACTCAGTCGTCAGGGCCACCTGGATCTTACTGCTAACAATATGACACGGACCTCATTACCCCTTGTGGTGAGACTTTTGTGTCCTTAACCTGTATGTCTTTGTTGTATACTTTTGTCTAAGTATACTTTTGTACACTTATGTCTAAGTATACTTTTGTACACTTATGTCTAAGTATACTTTTGTACACTTATGTCTAAGTATACTTTTGTACACTTATGTCTAATGTTTATGTTTATGTCATGTTAATGGTTTTCTTTCTTTCTTTGCAGTGTGATAGTGAGAGTGAAGGCGATAACAAGGTAGGTGGAGACGAGGGCTGTGTTGGTGGTGGGGCTGTGTTGGTGGTGGGGCTGTGTTGGTGGTGGGGCTGTGTTGGTGGTGGGGCTGTGTTGGTGGTGGGGCTGTGTTGGTGGTGGGGCTGTGTTGGTGGTGGGGCTGTGTTGGAGGTGGGGCTGTGTTGGTGGTGGGGCTGTGTTGGTGGTGGGGCTGTGTTGGAGGTGGGGCTGTGTTGGTGGTGGGGCTGTGTTGGTGGTGGGGCTGTGTTGGTGGTGGGGCTGTGTTGGTGGTGGGGCTGTGTTGGTGGTGGGGCTGTGTTGGTGGTGGGGCTGTGTTGGTGGTGGGGCTGTGTTGGAGGTGGGGCTGTGTTGGTGGTGGGGCTGTGTTGGAGGTGGGGCTGTGTTGGTGGTGGGGCTGTGTTGGAGGTGGGGCTGTGTTGGTGGTGGGGCTGTGTTGGTGATGGGGCTGTGTTGGTGGTGGGGCTGTGTTTTTGGTGGGGCTGTGTTGGTGGTGGGGCTGTGTTGGAGGTGGGGCTGTGTTGGAGGTGGGGCTGTGTTGGTGATGGGGCTGTGTTGGTGGTGGGGCTGTGTTTTTGGTGGGGCTGTGTTGGTGGTGGGGCTGTGTTTTTGGTGGGGCTGTGTTGGTGGTGGGGCTGTGTTGGAGGTGGGGCTGTGTTGGTGGTGGGGCTGTGATGGTGGTGGGGCTGTGTTGGTGGTGGGGCTGTGTTGGTGGTGGGGCTGTGTTGGTGGTGGGGCTGTGTTGGTGGTGGGGCTGTGTTGGTGGTGGGGCTGTGTTGGTGGTGGGGCTGTGTTGGTGGTGGGGCTGTGTTGGTGGTGGGGCTGTGTTGGTGGTGGGGCTGTGTTGGTGGTAGGGCTGTGTTGGTGGTGGGGCTGTGTTGGTGGTGGGGGTGTGTTGGTGGTGGGGCTGTGTTGGTGGTGGGGCTGTGTTGGAGGTGGGGCTGTGTTGGAGGTGGGGCTGTGTTGGTGATGGGGCTGTGTTGGAGGTGGGGCTGTGTTGATGGTGGGGCTGTGTTGGTGGTGGGGCTGTGTTGGAGGTGGGGCTGTGTTGGTGGTGGGGATGTGATGGTGGTGGGGCTGTGTTGGTGGTGGGGCTGCGTTGGAGGTGGGGCTGTGTTGGTGGTGGGGCTGTGTTGGTGGTGGGGCTGTGTTGGTGGTGGGGCTGTGTTGGTGGTGGGGCTGTGTTGGTGGTGGGGCTGTGTTGGTGGTGGGGCTGTGTTGGTGGTGGGGGTGTGTTGGTGGTGGGGCTGTGTTGGTGGTGGGGCTGTGTTGGTGGTGGGGCTGTGTTGGAGGTGGGGCTGTGTTGGAGGTGGGGCTGTGTTGGAGGTGGGGCTGTGTTGGTGGTGGAGCTGTGTTGGTGGTGGGGCTGTGTTGGTGGTGGGGCTGTGTTGGTGGTGGGGCTGTGTTGGAGGTGGGGCTGTGTTGGAGGTGGGGCTGTGTTGGTGGTGGGGCTGTGTTGGAGGTGGGGCTGTGTTGGAGGTGGGGCTGTGTTGGAGGTGGGGCTGTGTTGGTGGTGGAGCTGTGTTGGTGGTGGGGCTGTGTTGGTGGTGGGGCTGTGTTGGAGGTGGGGCTGTGTTGGCGGTGAGGCTGTGTTGGTGGTGGGGCTGTGTTGGTGGTGGGGCTGTGTTGGTGGTGGGGCTGTGTTGGAGGTGGGGCTGTGTTGGTGGTGGGGCTGTGTTGGAGGTGGGGCTGTGTTGGAGGTGGGGCTGCGGTGGTGGTGGGGCTGTGTTGGAGGTGGGGCTGTGTTGGTGGTGGGGCTGTGTTGGTGGTGGGGGTGTGTTGGTGGTGGGGCTGTGTTGGTGGTGGGGGTGTGTTGGTGGTGGGGCTGTGTTGGAGGTGGGGCTGTGTTGGTGGTGGGGCTGTGTTGGTGGTTGGGCTGTGTTGGAGGTGGGGCTGTGGTGGTGGTGGGGCTGTGTTGGTGGTGGGGGTGTGTTGGTGGTGGGGCTGTGTTGGAGGTGGGGCTGTGTTGGTGGTGGGGCTGTGTTGGTGGTGGGGCTGTGTTGGCGGTGGGGCTGTGTTGGTGGTGGGGCTGTGTTGGTGGTGGGGCTGTGTTGGTGGTGGGGGTGTGTTGGTGGTGGGGCTGTGTTGGAGGTGGGGCTGTGTTGGTGGTGGGGCTGTGTTGGTGGTGGGGCTGTGTTGGTGGTGGGGCTGTGTTGGAGGTGGGGCTGTGTTGGTGGTGGGGCTGTGTTGGTGGTGGGGCTGTGTTGGTGGTGGGGCTGTGTTGGTGGTGGGGCTGTGTTGGTGGTGGGGCTGTGTTGGTGGTGGGGCTGTGTTGGTGGTGGGGCTGTGTTGGTGGTGGGGCTGTGTTGGAGGTGGGGCTGTGTTGGTGGTGGGGCTGTGTTGGTGGTGGGGCTGTGTTGGAGGTGGGGCTGTGTTGGTGGTGGGGCTGTGTTGGTGGTGGGGCTGTGTTGGAGGTGGGGCTGTGTTGGAGGTGGGGCTGTGTTGGTGGTGGGGCTGTGTTGGTGGTGGGGGTGTGTTGGTGGTGGGGCTGTGTTGGTGGTGGGGCTGTGTTGGTGGTGGGGGTGTGTTGGTGGTGGGGCTGTGTTGGAGGTGGGGCTGTGTTGGAGGTGGGGCTGTGTTGGTGGTGGGGCTGTGTTGGTGGTGGGGCTGTGTTGGTGGTGGGGCTGTGTTGGAGGTGGGGCTGTGTTGGTGGTGGTGCTGTGTTGGTGGTGGGGCTGTGTTGGTGGTTCTTTCTAACGTCCCTGTGGCTCATTTGGGTACTCAGTTTCCACCTGTGTCCCCTTGTTCGCGTACCACCAGTGTTAAACAGTTTATCTTTATCTACTTTATCAGGGTTATCTCAAGGTAACCCTGTCAGTTCCTCTGAGAATTTTGATCATGTCATGTCATGTAGTGATCATGTCTCCCCGAGCTCTTCTGTCTTCCAGCGACGTGAGGTGCATTTCATGCAACCTTTCCTCATAACTCATGCCTCTTACTTCTGGGACTAGCCTAGTGCATACCTCTGAACTTTTTCCAGCTTCGTATTGTGCTTGACAAGGTAGGTGTGTGTGTGTGTGTGTGTGTGTGTGTGTGTGTGTGTGTGTGTGTGTGTGTGTGTGCGTGTGTGTGTGTGTGTGTGTGTGTGTGTGTGTGTGTGTGTGTGAGAGAGAGATGTTCTGTAGATATGATAGAGAAAAGCAGGTCGTCAGTCGGTACACTAGACAATTGACAATTAGTAAGGCGAGGTTCAGTATAATCTTGCAGGCACAAATAGTAAGTACGCACGCGGGGCGCACGCACGCACGCGGGGCGCACGCACGCACGCGGGGCGCACGCACGCACGCGGGGCGCACGCACGCACTCGGGGCGTACGCACGCACGCACGCCCAAACACCCCCCCCCCCCCAAACACTAACTTCCATTTTATTGCTCAAATTGGGAGTGTGATATAATCTTATTATCACGTTCTCCTAAATAATAAATGTTGAAATTGTGGCGTGTATATGACGTAACAAACGAGGCAATTAATACGCTGGTGATTAGGGTGCCTAACGACCAATTAGGCGTTATTGTCGGAACAGACAGCGAACCGACAATTACTCGGAGCCAATCTTCTCTTTGTTCAGCTTATTCTTGCGTTATTACACCTCTTATTCCCCCCCCCCTCTTTCTTATTCCCCCCCCCCCTCTTTCTTTGTCTCGTATTGTCTAAGTCTATTTCGGCATTCTTGGCTTTGCGTGATTCGTAATTCGTGTTCTTTGTTGTCATTATTTCGTCGATGGTAATGCTGGTGTTTACGGCGTCTTGGCAGGCCATTCTTACCTTTGATGCCCCGTCTTCAAGTCGGTCAGGGGCCATTGTGACGCATTTGTTTGTCGGTGTTGGACTCCTGGATATTGTTTATGTTTGATCTTTTATATTTCTATAATTTATAACGTTATATAAAGTTCCCTATATATATGTAAATATATATATTTATACAACCGCCTCTGGTTGTTTGTAGGGACCCTCAATCCTGGAAGAAAAGGATATACAGCACCCGGGGAGGCTTGTTGGCCTCTCACGTGGGCTGGCACATACTGGCCTCTCCTACCACCTTTATATATATATATATATATATATATATATATATATATATATATATATATATATATATATATATATATATATATATATATATATATATATCGGGAACGTTATTATACACGATTACATGATTACAAAATGTGGCCTTAACACATATACAACACATACCATTACAATTAAAATGAAATACCCACCAACCGGGTACATTAATAAATGTCACAGACAGATTCGATCATTGTTGCAAGTCCACCTCCAAACACCTCTTCGAATTCCTCCGAAGTTGGACTCGTGGTCAAGATACCTGATCAACCAGGCTGTGACTCATACGTCAGGCTGCGAGCAGCCGCGTCCAACAGCCTGGTTGATGAGTCCAGCAACCAGGAGGCCTGGTCAAAGACCGGGCCGCGGGGATGGTAAGCCCCGGAAGCACCTCAAGGTAAGGTGTAGCAGGCATTTCCCCTCTGAATCGCGACACTGAGGCGCTGGAACAAGAAGCTTTTCGCTCTCTGGTCTTTTGTAACACTAATAAGTTTGTCGCCTAATTCCTTCAGGAACTTCAATGTACATTTTCTCCGCGAACCAAGGGTCTCCGAACCGATCAGATCAAAGCTGTTGCAGTGTGCCAGCCCTCTGTATTTGATGGCTTTCTGCATTTCTCTGAAAGAAGCAGCGCCACCCCCTTTACGTGTGCTGTAGTGGAGGTAGGTATTGGCCAGTGTGGCAGCGCACGTGTAGTCCCACACCACTTGCTGACCATCCTTCCAAGGAAGCAAGGTGACCCCATCTGGGAGCTTCTGAGGGACCTTGGGTCTGAATAGGTGTGGTTCTCTTAGGTGTACTTACCTAGTTGTGCTTGCGGGGGTTGAACTTTAGTCCCGCCTCTCAACTGTCAATCAACTAATGTACAGGTTCCTGAGCCTACTGGGCTCTATCATATCTACACTTGAAGCTGTGTATGGCCTCAGCCTCCATACACAGTGTGTGTGTGTGTGTGTGTGTGTGTGTGTGTGTGTATGTGTATATATATATATATATATATATATATATATATATATATATATATATATATATATATATATATAATGTCGTACCTAGTAGCCAGAACGCACTTCTCAGCCTACTATGCAAGGCCCGATTTGCCTAATAAGCCAAGTTTTCATGAATTAATTGTTTTTCGACTATCTAACCAACCTAACCTAACCTAACCTACCTTTTTCGGCTACCTAACCGAACCTAACCTATAAAGATAGGTTAGATTAGGTTAGGTAGGGTTGGTTAGGTTCGGTCATATATCATATAATTTTAACTCCAATAAAAGAAAATTGACCTCATACATAATGAAATGGGTAGCTTTATCATTTCATAAGAAAAAAATTAGAGAAAATATATTAATTCATGAAAACTTGGCTTATTAGGCAAATCGGGCCTTGCATAGTAGGCTGAGAAGTGCGTTCTGGCTACTAGGTACGACATATATATATATATATATATATATATATATATATATATATATATATATATATATATATATATATATGTATATATATATATATATATATATATATATATATATATATATATATATATATATATATATATAATATTTATATATATATATATATCCATTAAGCTTGCGAATCAGTTAAAGAATAAAAGCATAGTAAGGTCTAAAGGATTTTGGGCCGTGCTTGAGGAGTAGAATAACTCTCGAAACATTCTCCAGGTATGCTCCAGGTAAGGGGGGATTGCTTGGTAGACATTAAGTCGAGATGTTATGTCGTTGTTCCTCAAGAATTATGGTCAGAGTGTGAACCAACTTGCTTTCATATGTTCGTGGTTTAATTATTTAGCACGTGGGCGTTCTCCAGGTTATTTGGGGGGGAAGAGCTTCAAGGCTCGTGCCGTGGGGATTGAATCTCTTGTTTTGGTCTTCACTCACTGTGTTTCCTGTCTTGGGCTCACACTTCTCACATAACTCTTTCCTGATAACCCTGAGCTGTTTCCAGGTGTGTGTGTGTGTGTGTGTGTGTGTGTGTGTGTGTGTGTGTGTGTGTGTGTGTGTGTGTGTGTGTGTGTGTGTGTGTGTGTGTGTGTGTGTGTGTTACAGGTTGAAACTATAGCCAAAGCTCTCAAATAGTGAGTTGTCTGGATTCTATGATTATCCGCTTGGTGAACGAACATGTCCATGAGAATGGTACAGCTGGAGTGAAAAAGACTACAGGTGGTTGAGCGTCTTGTGTTGTAATGACCGTCGTCTAGGTTTCTACGATGCAAGAAGTGGAATTTGAGACCATCTGCCTTACATGCCACGCCATAAGGCCGTGTTCATCTCCCAGGTGTTAAGAATTATTGTGTAATATGTCCTGCAGCGACGTGTCGAGATGTTAAGATGATTCGTCTTGTACTCGTTTTGTCCGGGTTCAAAAGGAGATTGTAGGCAAGCCGTGCAAGAGAGTGGTACGTTCTCGAGATGAAAGCCATCTTATGCTTCATTTAAAGCTTTGCAACCACTGCCTTCTAGCAGGTATGACATGTATATTAGTGCTTACTATGCTCATCACATGGGTCTATGTGTCCATTAATACACATGGTGTCCATTAATTAATACACATGGTGTCCATTAATACACATGTGTCCATTGATACACATAATACACTATGTGTCCATTAATACACATTAATAAATTAAGCTTCACCTCGTGGATGTCTACTTCATCAGTGAACAGTTAAATGTATTCAGCAGGTATTTTATACTGCTGAGTTATCAAGATCTGTGTTTGCTCAGCAGTAAATGAAACCTGCATGCCATTACCCAGAAGGATAAAGATGGAGTTGTGGGTTACGTTTGATCGCGATGGAGGAGCCGGAAGCCCGGGTCTGAATGAGGTCTGAGGAGCCGGAAACTCTGAGAAGTGTTCAAGGGGTCACGCTAAACACTGCCGGCCTCAAGTGGGAGCTGCCTGAATGGCACTCTTGACACTGTCTCTCTCTGGAGACTCGGGGGGGGGGTGGTCTGAGGTACTCCCAGTCCACCATCCTTGACCTTGTTTGCTTGTTTGGTATCAAAGGTACGGATGCTTTACCATATCGTTTTGGCACTGTTCCCTCTCTCCTGAAAGGTTTCCGCACACTATCTCGAATCAATTACGGATGATCATGAAACATTGATTCCTTGCTCAGTGTGGCAGAGGCGAGTTCAAGAATGTTTCATAACTGCCAGTAGGAGGTTGTTAACTCTACCACTCCTCACTACTACACTCCCCAGTCACAGCCCCCCCCCCTCAAAGGTACCAACGCCTGCTACCGTACCTTTACAAGGGCTAGGCAGAGCACAGGTCTCAGCAATAGGTATAAAGAGCGTTGGGAGGTCTGGATGGTTTACGGGCTCACCGTAGCCCGTGCTACATGGACACTTCGTTCTGAATAGCTAAATCTGAAACAACAACAACAACCTGGATGGTATTGACAGCCTCCATGCTAGTTTGGTATCACAGCTCTGATGCTGTGATACCTGCTTAACGGGGTTCTGGGAGGTCTTCTACACCCCAAGCCCGGCCCAGGGCTAAGCTTGATTTGTGAGAGCTTGGTCCAACAGGCTGTTGCTTGGAGCGGCCCGTAGGCCCACATATCCTCCACAGCCCGGTTGGTCCGGCACTCCTTGGCGAAAACAATCTAGTTTTCTCTTGAAGATGTCTACGGTTGTTACGGCAATATTTCTTATTCTCGCTGGGAGGACGTTGAACAACCGTGGACCTCTGGTGTTTATACAGTGTTCTCTGATTGTGGCTATGGCACCTCTGCTCTTCATTGGCTCTATTCTGTATTTTCTTCCATATCGTTCACTCCAGTACGTTGTTATTTTACTGTGAAGATTTGGGACCTGGCCCTTCAGTATTTTCCATGTGTATATTATTTGATATCTCTCTCGTCTTCTTTTCAGTGAGTACATTTCGAAAGCTTTGAGACGGTCCCAATAATTTAGGTGCTTTATCGCGTCATGTATGCCGTATATGTTCTCTGTGTTCCCTCCATTTCAGCAATCTCTCCTGCTCTGAAGGGGGAACTAGGGTCACCTGGGTGACAGGTATGTGTATGACAGAGACCGGCAAGTGAAGAAACTTCGAGGGTGGGTTTAGGAAAGCAGAAAATAAAATCGAGACAATAGGAAGAGGAGGAAGAGAAATATTGAAAATCGGAGGGAAATTAATAATGAATAAAGAAGGAAGGAGAACAGCACCGGTCCACGGCTCTTCAGTATCCTCGCAGGAAGTATAAGACATATTGCCGGACACAAAAGTGAACTTCAAGAAACAATTAGTTTCCTGTAAGAAGTGCCGGACTAACCTAAATTGTGATGGATATGTGGGACTGCGGGCCGCTGCACACAGTCCGCTGGACCAAGCCCTCACAGGTCAAGCCTGGCCCCGGGTCGGGCTTGGAGAGTAGAAGACCTCTTGGAACCCCATCCCGGTATGATCCAGGTACTGCAAGGTGTGAGGGAAGGGCAACACAAGACCAGTTGTGCTTGGTGGCAAGAGCCTCACGCGGAAACACGCTACCATTGAAGCTGTAACTGCATGGCTGAACTCTCTTGAGGAGGCCATTAACAAGATACAGAATATCCAAGAGCAAATACCCAAGAATCGGGGCTCAACGATGAAGGACGCTGTGAATGACAGTTGGCCACGAAATGATTGAGTCTCCCATGAACCTCAATCAACGTGAGTGACACCGACGACGCACTCAAGTGTCACTAGAGCAGTTGGAGGCAAGTGATGAAAAGGGCAGTAGTCCCCCCACCCCCCAACCCCCCGTCCCCCTCCAAGCGAAGAAAGGACATCCATCAAGAAGAACGGGAATTGGTGCTACTTGCAGTGTCTCAAATATTTTAACATGTGGATTTAGACATACACGTCACACAGGGTAGGGTGGATATTGTGCACGGGGTTTTTGAGTGTGGGGTTGTCGTGGGTCGTGGGGGGGGGTTGTCGTGGGTCGTGGGGGGGGGGGTTGTCGTGGGTCGTGGAGATAGGGGGAGGGGTGTCGTGGGAGGTGGGGAGGAGAGTGGTGGAGGAGCAGGCAGGTGGTGGGGGTGATAATTACAGGTTGACTGCCAGCTTTACTGCCGCACCTTCGACAGTTACGCCGCACCTGATGGATTTTACGGCATCGTGTAAATTGGTCTCCAGGGTTATAGAGTGAGGCGAGAGTCCTCCAGTGTCCAGGACTGACGGGCCCCGGGCGCTGCTGGGGAGGGACGAGGGGACGCCGCCCCCCAGGACCCCAATCCGGCGGGGAGGGCGCTATGGAAGCATCGCTAGTGCCACTTTTCCCTCAACACGCAATAGTTTCGGCTCCCTCTTAACTCTTTACTTAGAGTGGGGCCGAGTTATAGAAGTCTCCCCATAATTATAGAACATCTTGTAGCAAACCTCTAGATTTTGTATTTCTTTGTTATGTATATTTAAAGGTGCAGCTCCGCAATGGCGTTGTATAATGGCTCCACTCAGACATTGGTTAGATGTATGTTTCTTCTATATCCATAAATTATAATGTGTATCTATCCAAGGCTAAGGTCAGACGCTCGGGGCTAGTCTGATTCAACTTTGCGTCCTAATTCCTATGGGGTTTGCGTCCAATGTGGTTAGGTTGGGGTTACCACAATTCATGTGGGAACAGCATGTTACAGCCACGTACTCGTTCCATGACCATATTCTCAGTGGCACTGATTGATAAAGATTAAGCCACCCAAGAGGTGGCACGGGCATGAATAGCTCGTAAAACAGTGGCTCTGGCTACCATTTCCTTAATTACTTTTAAAAGTAACTCAGTTTCTTTCTTATAGTATTTTATAACATTATGCACTAAGATAGATAGATAGATAGATAGATAGATAGATAGATAGATAGATAGATAGATAGATAGATAGATAGATAGATAGATAGATATGGATAGACCCGGGCTCTGCTGCATATCCTTTCTAGTACAGTATTTACATGTAGCATTCTTGTATAATTTATGCTTCCTGGTATTCCCATTGTCGGGAGGAGGAAGAATGCAGGGTAAATCGAGGTCCTTCCCCTACCACCCCTCATAGGCCAACGTCTGATGCAGGATACAACCCACAATAGTTGCCTAACTCACTGGTG